>NC_044564.1:14425415-14728744 GCF_007565055.1 Rhinopithecus roxellana
GGAAATATTTAGGGTAGAAGGAGGACCAGATTTAGAATCAGGAACCTGGGCTGTAGCTCCAGATCAGCCCCTGGTTCCTCGTGATATCTCCAGCTGATTGTTGAACACACAGCCCCCGTTTTCTGATCCGTAGAACGGGGATGAATGTAGGAGAGAGACTGGTTATTAAATTGGGCTCAAGTGCTCTCCCCTCTCAGGGGCACAGGTAGCCTTTGACAAGCACCAGCTCCTGCTACAGCCTCGAGACCCCAGGTCATTTCCGAGCCTCTCAGCCTCCCATTCCATAACCAAACAGTGGGAACAGTAGGTGGTCTCAAAGATGCAGTCAGAACACAGGGAGGGCACGCACTTAGAATGCACTTAGCCTTGTCCCTGGCCTTCAAGAAGTGCTCGAAAAATGCTGGGTAACGTTGCTGTTTTCTTTCCTTTTTTTTTTTTTTTTTTTGAGATGGAGTTTCACTCTGTCACTCAGGCTGCAACCTCTGCCTCCCGGGTTCAAGCAATTCTCCTGCCTCAGCCTCTTGAGTAACTGGAAGTACAGGCACGAGCCACCATGCCCAGCTAATTTTTGTATTTTCAGTAGAGATAGGGTTTCACCATGTTGGCCAAGCTGGCCTCGAACTCTTGACCTCAAGTGATTACCTGCCTGGGCCTCCCAAAGTTCTGGGATTACAAGCGTGAGCCACCATGGCTGGCCCGCATTGCTGTTTTCTAACTGTAGCCTACTGAACAGGCATCTCATGTCATTGATGATGCTGAATCAGCCAAAGAGAAAGATTCAAAGCCTCTTCCCACCCTCTGCCCGCTCTTCCCTGCCCTCAGTACAGCTGACTCATGCAGAGGAAGGGCTGGTCCCTTGGCAGATATTGACTGGGAGCTTGGGAAGTTACCTGGATGCTGCTAAGAACTTAGAACTGGACGGTTCTGAGTTCACGGTGCTGAGTGGGTCACCGTGAAGGACTTGCTGTTCTATGGATGTGAACTGACCCCTTCCCCTGTGTCTCCATAGGACCCCACGGCAACCGCCTGAGGGGTGACTGGGCCCCAGAGGGATAAAGGGTGCTCAGTGGGGGTGAAGGTAATCTCCTGGAGGAAGAGGGGTGAGCTCCACCTGGGAGGGGGTCAGAGGTGTGTGACGGTGGGTACTTGGTCACTTAATTACTTTTCCCACCAGGGTGGCAGCAAACCCCATGGAAAAATCGTATCCAGGGAGGGGAGAGGAAGCGCAGAGCTTTCATGGGGAGAGCTTTTTCCTGGGCTGTGATGGAGTGTGATGGGAACACAGCCACCCCCCTCCTTCACTCATGCCTTGGCCAGGGCAGGGGTCTCCCCTACCTTCCTGCCTGCCCCTTCCACATCACTGGGACTTTCTTGCCTTTCTGCTTCCTGTGGGCAGGAGAGCTGGGGACAGAGGTGCTTTCTTGCCCAGTTCTGTCCTCAGAGTCCCACTTCAGGCTGGAGTTCTCAGCTGCCTTGGCCAAGCCCTGCTCCTCTTGTTGGGGTCTGGCGGCAGGGGGATCCCTCCTCCCAGATATCAGCCCAGGTGGCCCCACTGCCCCTAGTTCAGGAACCTGGGGAACCAGGCGACCCCTTCAGTCTGTGCTTGCGGGGCCTGGACCAGCTTCCCAGCGCCCTCCACCTAAGAGCACTAAAAAGCTACCTCTGGGGAAGTGCCAAGAGCGCCCACAGTGAGCGGCAGGGTGGCCAGGGTCACTGCTCCTGCAGGCGGGTCCAGGAAACCCCACCCACCCATGGCCTCGAGATGCTGCGTGTCCAAAGTCCTCCGACTCGCAGCCCTCTCCATTTCCAGCCCCATCCCTGATGCTGTGGCCTGGGCTCCCCTGTTCTCACTGGCCAGGCCCTCGAGAGCGCCGGGCAGCCCTGAGAGGAAGCAGCTTCACTTATGAACAAACAGAGGTTCTGGGACACAGTTGGCCTCACGGGGCCTCCCTCCCCACGCTGGAAGCCCACCCAGCCACCAACACGGCTAGCCAGTCCAAGGCCAAACATGAGGTGTGCTCTCAAAGACATCAGGTTGTTAGGATTCTGGAAACGTCTGCACCTCCCCAGGCCTCGAGCTGCATTCCCTCAGCTATGCTGCTGGGGAGGAGGGTTTGGGGTTGATGAATTGGCCAAACGTACTGCCAACCCTCAGTGATGAAAAGAAAAACAACAGCAGGGCGGGGTGCGGTGGCTCACGCCTGTAATCACAGCACTTTGGGAGGCCAAGGCAGCCAGATAACCTGAGGTCAGGAGTCCCAGACCAGCCTGGCTAACATTGTGAAACCCCGTCTCTACTAAAACTACAAAAACTAGCTGGGCGTGTTGGCGCACATCTGTAATCCCAGCTCTTTGAGAGGCTGAGGTAGGGCAATCGCTTGAACTTGGGAGGTGGAGGTTGCAGTGAGCTGAGGTCGTGCCACTGCACTCTAGCCTGGGCGACAGAGTAAGACTCCGTCTCGTGTGCTGTGAGCCACTGGACACAGTGCGCTGGTTAACGTGCAGCTGGGTGTCTTATCGGGGGCTGACGAGGGGAAAAGGGCAGTCCTGGGGAAGCTCCAGTTTCCTCGGGAAGAGCTCAGGGTAGGTGCCGGCAACCTGGGCACTGGGAGGGCTTGACATCCTGTGAGGAACTCCGGTCCTCCTTCTTCTTCCTGAAGGCTGTCCTGGCTGTGGACAGACAGTAGCCAGAGGGGAGCAGAGGCAGTTTCTCGCAGAGATCACCAGGCTGGAGTGGAGCCGCTGCTGCCAACCGTGCCTGCAGCCCGTGGCCTGAACGCCTTCCAGGTCTCCGCAGGGCCTCACCCACCCTGCCAGCTCCGGGCAGCTGCTGCTTTGGATGACTCTGGGGCAGCCAGGGAAAATTCCTCACCCGACCCCTAGCCAGAAATGAGAGGTGTCCAGGCCTCAGAACCGCTGCCCCGCCTCCCCACCACTGGCCACTAAGCACCCCGTGTCAGGATTTGTGCCAAGGGCTCTGTGTGCTGTGTCATCTCAGCGACTCCTCCCTCTGCCCTGTCCGAGGAACAGGTGACGACACCTGTTCGGAGAGCTAATTCAACTTTCTCAAGGTCACCGCTAAGCCAGCCAGTGGCACCAGAGTGAAAACGTGCATTCAGGCTGAGTCTGCAAACCCTCTCTAAACTGCTGAATTCCATGTCAGGGACTCTGGCCTCGTGAGAAGCAGTGACCCTTTCCATGCCAGTGTCCTGAACTTTTCAGGGTCACTCTTAGGTGAGAACAGCTTCAAGGGAGCCTCTATGAGCCCAGCCTTGTGCTGGGCTCAGGGTAAAACAGTGACAAAGGAGGACGACATCCCTGCTCCAGAGGGTCCTACAGTCAGATGGGGCAGACAAGGCATGAATCAAGCAACCCCAGAGAGACCAGGTGGCATTCAAGGCTCAAGGCTCGCTCTGAGGGAAAGGGGTGAGCATTGGTGACAACCCAATGAATGAAGAGGCGTGGACTGGCCCTGGGGTCAGGGAGGGCTAGGGTTGACATCAGACCCCCAGGGTGTCCATAGAGAGAGGCCGGCAGCTGAGGTAAGGGAGGAGAGAACACTGGGCAGAAAGGACTGTGTGTGCCAAGGCCCTCGGTGATGTGGGCAAGGTGCGGAGGGCTTGGGGAACGAGGTCAGAGTGGCTGGAGACGGAAGCATGAGATGAGGCTATGATGGAACGTGGTGAGGATGGCGGGCCTGATCCTAAAAACAGTGGAATTTATTGGCAATTGGCCAGGTGCGGTGGCTCATGCCTGTAATCTCGGCACGTTGGAGGCAGAGGCGGGTGGATCACCTGAGGTCAGGAGTTCGAGACCAGCTTGGCCAACATGGCGGAACCCCATCTCTACTAAAAAATACAAAAACATTAGCCAGGCCTGGTGGCAGGAGACTGTAATCCCTGCTACTTTGGGAGGCTGAGGCAGGAGAATCGCTTGAATCGCTTGAAACAGAGACAGAGGTTGCAGTGAGCTGAGATTGTGCCACTGCACCTCAGCCTGGGCAACAGAGCAGGACTCCATCTCAAAAGAAAAAAAGAAAAAGAAAAAAAGAAAAGGAAAAACAGAATTTATGGGCTATTGCATGTGGGGAGGGGTTGACATGATAAGCACATTAATTAATAGCTACATGTTCTGCCTGGTGCTTCCCCAGCACTAAATGGCCCCCAAATGCATGGTCCCATACCCATCTCCTTTTTTGTTTTGTTTTGTTTTAGAGATGAATGTTCACTATGTTGCCTGCCTCAGCCTCCCAAAGTGCTGGGATTACCAGCGTGAGCCACTACATCCAGCCCCCATTTGTTTTGTTGACAGCTGTTGTCTCTTTGCTACCAAGGGTCCACCTCTAACAGGAGCAGGTGCCTTCTCAAGAGCTCGTCTAACTCTGCTGCGGGCTGGCTGCAGACACCTTCATTTCTCCTTATAGCTGTAATAGTCCTGTCTGAGCAAAGTGCACACGTTTTGCAGCAACTCTTCCCACCCCATCCCCAAGGGATTTTGCTTACTCTTTGCTGAATCTGGCCTCTGGGTGGCACCTGCCCTCCTGAGCCTCACGCTGTCACCCCTCTCCGAGGAGAAGCAGATGATGGCCCAGGAAGCCTAATCCCAGCGACACACAGGCCACCCACTTTCCATCCCGCCCACACCTCCGGCAGCTCAGCTCGTTCAGCCTCAGGGAATCCCAGGGCCTTGTCCCATCCAACCGGCCAGCTGTGGTGTGAACAAGGGATTGAAAGCCCGTATATGACCAGCTCTGGTGATGAGATCGCCCTGCCCCCGCCTGGGCACATGTTCGTTCATTTCAGGTACAGCCAGCGCTGAGTCCTCGAAGGCCTGGAGCACTGCGGGGAAGACATCCAGGTCAAGCTGAGCTCCCCTGATGCCTGGCCAAGCACTGCGACCAAAGCAGGCCCAGAGTGCGGTGGGCTCCAGCCATGAACAGCCTGGGGAACAACGTCTTTCCTCTGTGTAGCTGGGCTCCATCTCCTTGCAGCTTCCTACCTCCTGGTCCTAATTCAAGCCATCCCAGCTCCTTGGCTGCAGGATTCCAGACTCCTTCTCAGGCACGACCCAGAAGGGCAGCCAAGAGGCCTCTGTTCCACCAAGGGAAAACAGAGCTCTCACCAAACCAGTCAAGCAGATTCCCACTGAGCTAGTTTGGGTTTTTTAATTGGCTAGAGGCCTAGAATCCAACTGGCAGGGATGGAGCAGACAGATGGGATCCTATATGAAGCTCCTGACTCATTCAACTTAGAAAGGGAAGAAAACCTTATTAGTCAGTTTCAAAGGGCTGCGACTTCGCAGGAAGCCTTCTCTGGCCCAGCCAGCTGGGACTGCCTCGCCCCCCTGGCTCGCACCGCCTGGCTCTGCCTAGCCCTGCCAGAGGCTGCTGTATGCTGGGCATTGCAGCAGGGTACCCTCCAACCCCATTCCTATACCGGAGAACTGCGGCTTCCTGGGTCCTGAGGTTTCCTGTGTGCCCACCAGCAAGGTGGACCATGGCCATCTTCACGGTGCCACCCTTGGCCTGAGTTCAAAGTGACCTTGCCCAGGAGGCTACTGGTGTCACTGAGCTCCACCTCCTCAGGATTTCAGCATGTGGCTGGGAACATGGACATCTGCTCAAACCCAGTGGGTACAGTTTGTCTCTTATTGACCAAAGGATGCTCACCAGACCTCATCTCCTTCCCAACCCCTCTGAGAGTCCCCCACTGCCATCCGCGGGTCCATGACTCCCCTCACTGTAGCCAGATGGAGAATCTCCCTTCAGAGTTGCTGGAGGGGTTGCCTAGGCTTGACTTCATCCATCATTGTCATCCTCTAAAAGCCCTGGCCAAGGGATCTCAGCCCACAGGGCTGAGCCAGGCACCTTCTCAAGGGGCGCTGCTCAGGGCCCCAGAGCACCTTGAGTCCAAAATCCATCAACTCACCCAACATCTCTTGCACACCTGCCATGTCCCTGACACTGTGCAGGCACCAGCAGTGGTGCTGGGATGAATGAGGCATATTCCCTGTGATGACAGAGCTTATAATATCCTTTATATTTGTTTTCAAATAACATGCTTTTGGGAGGCCAGTAAGCAAACCATAATATGGCAGAGTGAAAATATCAAACGTTAGTCTTCCTTTTCCCTTTTCTTTGTGCCTACGATGTGCTGTGCACATAGATTATCTCAATTGAAGCTTTTAGCAATCCTTCTAGGATAGTTACTGTCATCCTGTTTCAGAGAGGAGGAAAATGAGGCTCCGAGAGGTGGTGAGCTTGCAGAAGGTGACAAAACTGCTAAGTGACTGAGTCGGATTCAAACTTGGCCCTGAAGCTTGTGTTCAAGGTATGTCCCGGCTCCAGGCTTCGGCCATGGGTTCTGCACAGGGTGGGGTTCTCAGGACAGGGAGGGAGAATGAATGAGCCCCACCCAGGCGCTCCCACCTGCAGCGACCTCACCGTCCTAGTAGGCGTGGCTGGGAGATTCAGCTGGACCCGGGGCTCTGGGGTCATCCACCTGACCCCTCCCAAAGTATGTGGCATTGCTGGGTTTTGTTAGAGGAGAAAACTAGACTTTTTTTTTTTTTTTTTTTTGAAACGGAGTCTCGCTCTGTCGCCCAGGCTGGAGTGCAGTGGCCGGATCTCAGCTCACTGCAAGCTCCGCCTCCCGGGTTTACGCCATTCTCCTGCCTCAGCCTCCTGAATAGCTAGGACTACAGGCGCCGCCACCTCGCTGGGCTAGGTTTTTGTATTTTTTTAGTAGAGACGGGGTTTCACCATGTTAGCCAGGATGGTCTCGATCTCCTGACCTCGTGATCCGCCCGTCTCGGCCTCCCAAAGTGCTGGGATTACAGGCTTGAGCCACCACACCCGGCCAAAAACTAGACCTTTTTACAGCCACCAAGCAAATAGAACTGTGGCTTCCTTTCAGTGTTTAGAGCTAGTTTTATGTACTCTTGACAGTTTCAGAATAGTTTTCCCCTGGAAATGGGTGGGGAGGGGGAGATATGCACTCTAACCTCTGGTGTTTGTGCTGGGCCACAGATACAGATACAGCAGGTTCCCCACTCTCTGCGACTCAAAGCGGGAGATGATCATTCAACAGAAAAATCCCAAGTTCTGCAGCAAGTGGCCTACGGAGGAGCTGTGAAAGCCCAAGGGAGGACTTGGACCTCCTGACACACCCAGCAGCTGGCTGCTTCTCCCTGTGGGAAACCAGAGTGAATGTGCTTTGAAAGCAGGAGTCTCCCAGAGAGGCCGGGTGTGGCGGCTCACGCCTGTAATCCCAGTGTTTTGCGAGGCTGAGGCGGGAGGATCACTTGAGCCCAGGAGTTTGAGACCAGCCTGGGAAACTTGGCAAGAGCCAGTCTCTACAAAAAAACTTAAAAATTAGATGGTGTGGTGGCACACGACTGCAGTCCCAGCTATGCGGGAGGCTGAGGCAGGATGATCACCTGAGCCCAGAAGATTGAGGCTGCAGTGAGTCGTGTTCACTTCACTCCAGCCTGGGCAATAGAGCAAGACCCTGTCTTTTTTTTTTTTTTTTTTTTTGAGGCAGAGTCTCACTCTGTCGCCCAGGCTGGAGTGCAGTGGCCGGATCTCAGCTCACTGCAAGCTCCGCCTCCCGGGTTCACGCCATTCTCCTGCCTCAGCCTCCCGAGTAGCTGGGACTACAGGCGCCGCCACCTCGCCCGGCTAGTTTTTTGTATTTTTTTTTAGTAGAGACGGGGTTTCACCGTGGTAGCCAGGATGGTCTCGATCTCCTGACCTTATGATCCGCCCGTCTCGGCCTCCCAAAGTGCTGGGATTACAGGTTTGAGCCACCGCGCCTGGCCGACCCTGTCTCTTTAAAAAAAAAAAAAAAAAAGTCTCCAAGAAGGAGAGGAAAGGGGCTTCCAGTACAAGGTGTGCGGAGGAGCTGGGAGGGTCGGGAGAAGATGGTGCAGGGTTGGGGAGGTAAGGCTGCACAACTCTCTTCTCACTTAGGAAGCATTGCATTCAACCTCCCCATTCAGAAGAAAGGAAAATAGTCCACTGATCCCCGCGGAAGGTCCAGGGCCCAGCCAGGCTAGAGAGCTCTAGGGGTCCCCTATTGGCCCAGGGCTGACAGCCGGACCAGGCCAGACCAGCCCCTCCTCTCCCCGAGTTCCCATTTCCTGTTGAGCTGTTGGAGCCATTCAGGTCAGCGCAGGCTGGAGGCCAAGCAGAGGGGTCACCGCTAACTATATGCTAATGACAGCAGGGACCAATCAATTTCCCCTTAATCAGGCAATCAATGTGCACTGCAGGTGTGTCAGATCCTGGCCTGCAACTGAGGGAGGGGGAGTGGAGGGACAGCCAGGCGCGTGGAGGGGAAGAAGTGAGGAGAGGAGCAGAGAAAGGGAAGAGAGGGCACCCAGGTCTCCACCCCCGCCCCCACCCCCAGCTAGACGTGGCCAAGCTCCCAGCCCCACCCTCCCCTCCATCCCAGAGGGAGCCGGCTGCAAATTGAAATCACTGCTCCAGGAAAGAACCAAGGGGAAAAGAGAAGGAAAAAAAAAAAAACAGCATCTTTTTAATCAACGCTCAGAGCTGCAGTCGCTAATGAATTCAAGGTACTTGGGAACCCCAGGGCAAGGCTGGGTGGAAGGAAGCCAGAAGGCCTCCTCCCCCACCGGCGCTCTCCTCCAGGCTCCCTCTTAGAGCGGGGAGGTGGGGGAGGCAGGGAGGGGACCTATGGAAGCCTTCAGACTGGAGGGACCTCCAGGTGTTCTGGCTCAACCCCTCCCTTTAGAGAAGAGCTCCAGGGCCCTGCAGGGGAAGGGTCGCCCAAGGTCACAGCCAGGGCAGGGGCTTTTCCTCTGGGCACCTCTCCCACTTCAGGCTCCTCTGCTCTCTCTCAGCTTAAGGGCTGCTCTTAAAAAAGTATAAGCTTGTGGAATGAATGGTTTGCATAAAGAAAAAAGACCAAAAAATTTTATTTAAAACAGGTATAAGCAGATCCCATTATCCCAGTCTCCTCTCTGAACAGCCCTCTTCTCTGCACAAGCTGGAGTTGTTTATTTTGTGCACGCCTACTGTGTGCCAGGCTTCAGCTACAATAGCACACTGAATTGTCCCAGCTGCCCTCACAGGACCCAGTTGCTGTCGTCATCCTCATTTTGCAGATGAGAAAGCCGAGGCTCCAGCAGGGTTACAGAATATGCCAACAGGTTAGCCAAGTTGGGGCGGGGGTAGGGGCACACAGCCTCTGGACCTCCAAATCCTCTTCTCAAGAGCCCCACAATGGTTCTGGCCAGAGGCTAGGTCTCCCCACAGTGCTGGGAGGTGCCCTGGCTCCTCAGCCCCTCCTCACCACCCCACTGCCTTTCCCCCTTCATGCATTCGCTTTGGCTTCAGATCTTACTTAGCCGAGGAGTTCCTTCGCTCTCCAAGTGACAAGCCACCGGGTTATGGCAGTTTTGACTTAGTCCGCGTTTGTTCCCTGGAAGCAAGTTCCTGGTGTCTCTGGGCTCAGCAGATGTGTGGCAAGACACCCATGACACCAGCCCCTCCCTTCCTCACAGGCCTATCCTATCCCTCACTTAACCCTCTCAACAGATGGGGCCACGGAGACCCAGAGGGGTTCGTTGACCTGCCCAAGGTCACCCAGCAAACCAGTGGCACCACTGGTGCTGGAGCTCACGTGATTCTGCTCCAGTCTGTGGTGGCATAGCCCCTGCGTGCCACGGTGTCCTGCAAATCTGAGAATCCCCTCCTCTTCCACCTGTTCTTTTTGACACCTCTGGAGCTGCCAGATCAGGAGGCAAAAAGAAAAGTGGGTCTGAGAAGGAACAGGATAAATAATGCTGCTTCGGGAATGCATGGCCTGGGAAACACATTCCCCGAAGAGCTCATTTCAAATGTTCTGCTGTTGAGAGCTTCGTGCAATGGAAACTGCAGGCAAAAGCTGAGCTCAGTTCAAGGCCACGCCCACCAAGGGGAAAGCGTGCGTCTGGCTTGCATCTCCATCGTACCTGCCTGGCTCTTTCTGTCACGATCTGCCCATTCTCTCCCACCGCAGGTACACACATGTGCACATGCATGCATGCACACACACACAGCACTGCAGCCTTGGCAAGCCCCAGGAACCCAGGCTGGGGGTGACCTCAGCCGTAAACCTCCAGATTTCAGAAGCAACCCCACTGAGGGTGGCTCAAGTCAAAGGAGATGGGCCTTGTAAAGGCAAAACAGCTCCTGGCATAAGGGCAGGAAGGACCCCAAGTGTACCTAGAGCCTTGAGGGGATGACCAGGAAGCGCTAGCTGTACGCGGATCGAGATGACAGCCACTAGCCACTTTGAATTAAAACTAAGTCCAGCCAGGCGCAGTGGCTCATGCCTGTAATCCCAACACTTTGGGAGGCTGAGGCGGGCAGATCACTTGAGGTCAGAAGTTCAAGGCCAGCCTGGCCAACATGATGAAACTCCGTCTCTACTAAAAATACAAAAAATTATCAAGCAGGTGCCTATAATCCCAGATACTGGGGAGACTGAGGCAGGAGAATCGATTGAACCTGGGAGGCAGAGGCTGCAGTGAGCTGAGATCACGCCACTGCACTCCAGCCTAGGCAACAAAGGGAGACTCCATCTCAGAAAACAAAACTGAATCCAATTTAAATTTATTTCAAGTAAATAAAGTTTACTGTCCAGTTCCTCTGTGGTACTGGTCACATTTCAATTACTCAGTAGCCACGTGTCATAAACCAAGACCGAGCCTGAGAGAGCTCACCCCACCTGGCCGCCAGTGCAGATGTAGAACGTTCCACTGGGCAGCCTGTCTCCTGGAGACCAGAGTGTTCCTCTCTGTGGGACGACTTCCCTCATCTAACAGCTGGATTCTTCTCCTTGCTCCTCTGGTACATGGCCCAGCATAGCCCCCAGCTGCAGGGCTGTCTTGCACCCTCTGAGCTCACCCACACCCCCAATTCCTCTTGGTCAAAATCTCAAGAGAGAAACCAGCGCAGGTGAGCACCAGGTGCAGGTAGCTGTGCCAGGTGTCAGGGCCATGCCTGGGAAGCCAAGGCTGCAGGCAGCGGGGTTCCCTGGGGAGGGACATGGCTCCAGGGCCCAGAACACGGAGAATAAGAGTAAGAGAGAAACGGCACTGTGCATGTAAATGGCACTCTAGGGCGGGGGCATCCCTAACTGCTGAAGATCTTGCTATTACCAGCAACTCTAGGATATAGGCACTCTTGATCACATTTCACAGATAAGAAAACAGAAACTTGGGAAGGCAGAGTTAAGTAACTTATCTAGGATTGCAGTCATTAATCTACAAACTCTCAAGCTCAAGTTTCCTAAAACGGTTGGTCTGAGAGCAAGGCTGCCTTTCTAGGACCACCAGGCTGGCACCAGCATGGGCTTCCCAGGGGCTTCCTGTTCCTGGCTCTGGTCTTCTTATTGCTTTATCCTTCTATGAGGAGAGAAGGACCCCTACCACTCCGTCAAAGCAACCTCACGGCAGTTCAGGGCCACCAGGTCTGAGCGACTGTGGGATGTCACACTGGTTCCTGCATGAGCCCTGGCCTGGAGACAAGTTGGCTTCCTAGGTGTGCAGGGCACAGAGAGGGTGAAGATGAATAGGAAGCCATGTTTCTGCTCATCCCAGAGTCAGAGCTTCTTGGGCTGTGTGTATCCAGGGTAGACTGACTGCTAAAACAATCAGTTCCCAAATCTCAGTGGCTCAGCACAGTGAAAGCTTCTTTCTTGCTGTGTCACTGTCCAGCGCACATGCTTGGGAAGGAGGAGCCGGTACTCCACACAGTCATCCAGGGCCCCAGGCTCCTTGCCATCCTGGGTGTTGGCTCCATCATGCCCCAGGGCAGGAGTCAACAAGCTTTCTCCCTAAAGGACCAGATGGGAAATACCTTAGGCTTCGCAGGCCACTCAGTGACAATTAATGATTTCTGTCATTGATGGTGCAAAAGCAGCCATAAACAACCTAGCAATGAATGGGCAAGACTGTTTCAATAAAGCTTTATTTACAAATACAGGCAGAGAGCTGGATTTGGCCTGTGAGCCTCAGTTTTCTGACCCCTGTCCTAGAGCCTTGGAGTTCCTCTCTGGACCCTCTGCATCTGATGAGAAGACCAGGAAAGAGAGAGCTATGGGAGATTGTGCAGGAGGTTTTGGGGGGCACAGGTCTGGAAGTGACATACATCCCTTTCACCCATACCCCACTGTCCAGAACTCAGTGATGTGGCCTCATCTCCCTGCCAAGGAAGATGGGAAATGTAGTTCTCCTTTGTGTGCATGAGAATCCGAGTGGTCACCTGCTCCCTCCTCCTACCTCTGGTCCATACAACAATCATTTCCAGATAGGAGGCCTCCCTCCTCATTCTTTGGAAGCTTTGACAGTGAGAATGATCTCCCAGTACACTCCTGGAGCTATTCCTCTCACCCAAATACCGAGTTCTGGGAGGGCTGAGAAGCCCCATAGTGGGCAAAGAATGGCTCCATCCAAGGCCTTCTAGGGGAAACCATTAGCCTCCAGCAGGTGCGATGGAACAATTGCTGGAATCAGCTGCCTTGATCTCAAGAACAACTTACCTTGTGGTCAGCTCATTCCTTCAGCGGTTATTATACTGGGGATATAACAATGAAAAAGACCTATCTGAACCTTGCCCTCATTCACCCAAAGACCTCTGTTCTTTTTAAGTTAGCTCCTGATGTTCCCCTTGCTATGAACTAAGGGCTGAACCAAGGACTTTTTGCCGTTCTCCTTTATCCCCCAACAGTCCCAGGAAGAAAGTCCATGGTAGACTGTAAAAATGAAACTAACGCTTTATCCCTCCTTGTATTCACATCTTTGCCATATGAATTTGTAGTTTCCTCCCAGTCTCACTCTGGAATCCTCCAAGAGGCTTCCATTTTCCAATAGGATGTTAGAAACTAATACAAGCAAAGGCTCAAAAACCATGTATGTAATGGGGTTGGCTCTCATTCTTGTACCTCTGTCATCACCAGGAGACTACACCCAGGCTAACCTGACAGAAAACCAAAGAGACGTGGAGCAGAGCCAAGTCACCCAAGTCACCCCAGCCAACAGCCAGCTGACTCTCAAATGTGGCAGTGAGCCCAGCCAATGCCTACAAAACTGTAAGACCTGTGATCCTTCTCCCCTAGCTGACTGCAGATGCATGAAGAGCAAATGCTTACTGTTGCAGGCCACCAGAATTTGGGGTTGTTTGTTATGCAGCATTATTGTAGCAATAGATAACTAATACGCTCTTGTTCTCTCCCTTTTGAATATGGAAAAGCTCAGCCTGAGAGATGTTAATTAATTTGCTCAAGGTCTTACAGTTGGCAAATGGTAGAGCCTGGATGTGCCCCTGTATCTCTCTAGCCACTGTACTCTACACTAGAGCACAAGTTGCATGAGGGCTGCTGTCCCCCAGGGTTAGTGTGTTGGAAATTTAATCCCCAATGCAACAGTGTTGAGAGGTGGGACCTCTAAGAGGTGATTAGGTCATAGGGGCTCTTCCACTATCTCTCTTGCATGTGCCCTCCTGCCTTTCCACCTACTGCTATGGGATGACACAGCAAGAAGGCCTTCACCAGATGCAGCCCCTTGACCTTGGGTTGCCCAGTCTCCAGACTATAAAAAATAAACCTCTGTTCTTTATGAACTACCCAGTCTCCAGTGTTCTGGTATAGCAGCAAAAAATGGACTAAGACAAGGGCCAAAGTTTTTGTCTATAAAGACTTGACAAACGCTAACTCCACTCAACTGTGATAGTGTCTGGCATTCGGTAGGTGTCAGTATTTGTTGAGTGGGTGAAAGGGTCTTGCTTTTGAGTTGCAGTGACTGAGAGGCCCTTCTTACACCCAGGAAGCACATAGGGACATTGACTCTCCCCTCACAACAGGGAGAAGAGGAAGCCACTGCACTAGAGATCCAAATTCTCTCCAGCAACAGGAGCCTGGAATCAAGGCAGACACCGGGGACACATTACCACTCAATCATGCCCTTTGTTCTCTAGCAGACCCAGGGAAAACAGGGGCAGAATCAAAGCATAAGGAAGGAAAGTATCTTTTAAAATCACTGGGCTTTTTGACATAATGACAGCCCCTCTGGGAAAGATGTAGGGAAGAGGATGCAGGGTGGAACTCAGGAGGATTAGAGGGAAGTCTCAGAGCAGAGGGGCTGCTGCTCGGTACAGGCCAAGATGACACCAGGTGAAACCAAGAAGCTGCCCAGAGGGACCTATCTGGGGACTGTGGGGGGAAAGAAGCTTGACCAGGCCTTTCATAAAGCTTTCTTCTCACCCCTGTTCACCCCAATCTTGCAATTCCAAGAGCTCCCCAGAAAGCCCCGGCTCTGCCCAGCATTAGCATTGTGTGCTGTTCAGAGGAGTGAACATTATCTCACTGGCTGGAGTTTTATGCACACACACACACACATACACACATGCACACAAACACACACATGCACACACACACACAGATCTAGGGGAAAATTGATTTTCACTTATTTTCCCCACCGTGCACCCATGCTCCAGCAACCTTGTGATTATATCATGCTCCTACCCCTGTTCCTTGTCAACACTGATATATTTCCAGTTGAAAAGGAATGCAGAAGTGTATAGGCATGCATGTGCACCCCTCACCCCCCACACGCACACACATGTACACATACACACACACACACACACACACGCATACACAGAAACCCATCCTGATGGGCCAGCTTGGCTTCTTGGGCAGTCTGATATTATCCAACCACCTGACAAAGCAAAGCAGCTAGCAGGTAAGAGGTGTCTAAGATTCACTGTCTCCTGAAAATTCCAGAGCCCCAGCCCCACATGTCCCTCCTGTCTCTCCAGGAGTCTGAGCGGTGTTCAGGACACTCCAGGGTCTTTCTAAAAGCATAGAAGCTGGTGTCATCTATTGGCTGGGCCCCCAGGATGGGGCTGAGCCACAGAGCCCTTTCTAATTCTCTCTCTAAAAGCTTCTATCATGGACTGACTGTGCCAGTGTGTGTTTTATTTATGACTGTCTAATCCGGTACTCATCATAACGCATGGTGCACAGCAGGCAGTGGGTGTCAATAAGTGTTTGTAGAAATTAATGTAATTTGTAAGTAATGAGAATGTTCTTAGAGGCAGAAAAAGAATGCAGTGCTCTCTGCTCTGTACTGATAAAACAAAACAAAACAAAACAAAAAACCTTGCTATCCCCAATTCTTCTAGCCCTGGTTCTTTGGGGGCACAGCCCCAACATAAGTAAACAGCAGAGCGGGGCTGGTTTCAGATGTGTGCTGCCATTATGGGTCACTGCTATGAATCAGAGGGACTGCTGGTTAAGAACTAGACCCTGAGGTCAGGCAGACCTTTGCTTGAACCCTGGCTCTCGTGCATGTATGGCTTTGGGCAAGTTACCTCATCCCTCTGAGCTTCCTATTATAATGGTGGTAATCATAGGATCTGCTTTCACAGAGTTACCGTGGGTTTTCCGTGAGATAAAGCACAGGAAGTGCAGCACAGCCCCAGCACAGTCTTAGTGCCCATTCATGGTGGCTGATGCCACTGCTGCTGGTGTTGATATTCATGCAGAGTTCAGGTTTGGCTCTGCTGGAAGGAGGTAAGAGAAGCAAGAACTGGGTCCCCTGAGGGCTCACAACTGAGTGGGGAGAAAGAGAGCACTTATGGAGAATATCTTGAAAAGCAGTGCTTGCTAAACGTGGCTCCAAGTTCAGTAGGAGGTCAGAGGAACAAGAAGGTAGAGTGGGCTGAAGTGGCCAAGGGAGGCTTCCTGGAAGAGGAGAATCTGGAGACAGGCTCTAAAGGATGGGTCAGATGAGATGATGGAAAGTAGGAAAGGCAAAAGGCCTGGAGCTGGAAGAAGCAGTGGGCAGTGGCCTGCAGAGAGCTTCCAGACAAGAGGAAGGAGGGTGGGTGCACATCACAAATTTGGAGACACAAGATTGATTTGACTTTTGCCATAATGATGGCATTGGGGCCAGGTGCAGTGGCTCATACCTGTAATCTCAGCATCTTGAGAGGCCAAGGCAGGAGGACTGCTTGAGCCCAGGGGTTCAAGACTAGCCTGGAAAACATAAGGAGACCCCATCTCTACAAAAAAAAACTTAGCTGGGCATGATAGCCCATACCTGTGCCCCAGCTTTGCAGGAGGCTGAGGCAGAGGGATCACGTGGGCCTAGAAAGTTGAGGCTACAGTGAGCCGTGATCGTGCCACTGCACTCCAGCCTGAGAGCAAGAGTCTGTCAAAACAAACCAAAACAAAACAAAAAAATAGACGAATTAACAAATAGTGATAGTCATATATAGTTCATATAGTGGAATACTACACAGCTATGAAAAAAGGACGGCATTCGAAGCATACTGGTGGGAGAGATGCTGACGTTTCCCTTAGGAGGAAATTCGTGTTTGGTGACTGCAATAATGTGAAAACAAAAGTGCCTCCTCCAGTCTGGCAGTGATTGTCTGACCAATAACCTTTGTGCAGGCCTCACCTCTCACTCTCTGCTCCCCTCTCCACCACTTCTTTCCTTCCTGGACTCAGGATTCCTGAAGGAGGTGGACAGGCCTCCGCTGAGCACAGGCACAGAAAGGACAGCTGCCCTCACCAGTGATGGTGCTTCAGCACCACGGACAGCGCCCCAGGCACTTGCCACAACCTTAGGCTCAAAGTGCCAGTGACTTCCAGGGCCCCATAAAAGCACCTGCTAACCAACCCCCAGAAGCTGGCTGCTGCTCTCCTGCCATGCCCACTCTCCAACCTCCTATGACTTTTTTAAATATCTTTTACTTCTCAAAGCTGAATTCTGTGTTCTAAGAGATCAGCTGATACACTTCTCTCATTCAATCCCGTTTGTTGAGGATCCCGTCTGTGCCAGGCGCCATGTTTATCCACTCATGGGAGGGGGATACGGAGGATCTCTCTGGTTGCCACTAAAATCCAGTGTCCCCAAAGTCTCCTGGATCCCTGGGTGCCTTTGCCAGAGAAGTGACTCCGAAGAAGTGAATGTAGGCACCTGGGGAACCAGTCAGTGGGCAGCTGCACCCTCCCAGTGCCCCCGACTCACTTGTTATTGCTAAAATAGCTGCTGTTGAGGGCACAGGGATGTTGCAGCAGCCACGGAAGCAGGCTGTGATGTAATGATTGCACTGAAACTGCACACTCCTTTGCAAGGCGGTGCTGTGACTATCAACACTTGACAAGACAGCCCAGAGGGATGAGGCCACATTCCTCAAGCCACACAGCTGAGAAGTAGCAGAGCAGGACTCCCTGTGTTTCTGACTCCAGACCCCTCACTCCTTTCTCCCCTCCCTCTCTCTAGGCTCAACCACAGAGAGTCCTATTAAGTTGAATTGCCATTTACGTGGGTCAGCAAATGGCTGAATATCAGAAGTGTCATGTGCCTCCACCTAGTATTTTCTCCTCTGAGAGCATCTCTTCCCCTGCCAGGAATCTGCTTCTTCCCATGGCTTCCAGGCCACTGGGTCTAGGCAGGGGTGACCTTCTCCACCCTGGGCAGGCTGGGAAGAGCTTCTCCTCTAGGGGAACTGCCCACCCGGAGGTGGCCCTACTGATGCAGCCTAGACTGTGACCCTTGCAGAAGCTAATGAACACAGGTCATAAAGAGAAAAGCAGCTTTGTGAAATAATCCTTGCTCTGGGAGGCTGCCTGGCGAGAGCTGGCAGCTTCATCAGAATGTTTATGGAGGGGAATTAATCAGGAAACTCGGTGGAGTTGCCCGTGATGGGGAGGACTAAGGAAGGTGGTGGAGCTTGGGAGGGAGGTGTTCTGTCTCAGTAATCAATGGTGAAAATTATTCTGTGAATATCAATGGTCTAAACGTGGCCTCGAGGCTGGAGGGTACCAGGAAGCAAGAAAGGGCAGACTGATTGAGACCTGCATGGCCCAATAACTGCCCAGCCTCTGCAACTGCAAAGAAGAAAGGCTGTTGCCCTTCATTCACTCACCCACTCACTGATTCTTCCCTTCAATCAGGAGCCAGGGAGGCCCTCCAATAGGCAGGAACCTATGCTGGTTGCTGGGACCAGGGCAGTAGTCGCAAGACAGACGTGACCCTGCCTTCCTGGACTAGATTGCAAAGACATTTAGAATCAAACTCAGAGATGCTGAGCCTTTTTATAACTTTCCGAGTTCCTCTCCCATCTCTGACCTCTGTGCATAATCATTATCATTTATTGAGCCTTACTGAGAGCTAGGCATGGTGCCATTCTCTCAGTAAATCCTGACAATCCATGTTTGGAGTAGACATCGTTATTCTGAAGTTACAAATGTGGAATAAGGCTCAGAGAGGTCAAAGAACTTGCCCAAGGTCCCTGAGTTAGCCAGTGGCCATATGGATCTCAAACCCAGGTCAGGCTGAGTGCAGAGCCCAGTCTCTTAAGCCACTCTGACATACAGTTTCTCAAAGGGAGTGCAACTTGTGTATGCTTTGACCCGACCCTCCAATTGCCCTGGCTTCCCCATCCTCCCCACTTCCAGCTCACAGCCCTAATGCCTGTTCCTCTTGGTTCTCCTTAATCCCTCATGCCTCTTATTCGCTTTGCGGCTGGAGGATAATTAGGCAAAATGAAACTACTTAAGGAAAACTGGAGTTCTTTGAAGACACTGAGAGGAAACCTCTGAAGGCTAAGCATGAGGGAGTGACTCCAACCAACGACACCTTGTCCTTGGCATCTCAGGGTTCCTACCCATGCCTTCCCTATCCTGTCCTGAGAACTGGCCCTCAGTTTCAGATCCATGCTGTGGGCAGGGGACACAGTACAAGGGGACAGGAAGAGTGCTGAGGATGTGATGTGGTCACACTGTGTCCTTCAGAGAGGCCCTTGGTCTCCTCTGAGTCTTTTTGTTTTTTTGAGACAGAGTCTCACCCTTTCACCCAGGCTGGAGTACAGTGGTGTGATACTGGCTCACTGCAACCTCCGCCTCCTGGGTTCAAGCAATTCTCCTGCCTGAGCCTCCCGAGTAGCTGGGACTACAAACGCACGCCACCACGCCTGGTTAATTTTTGTATTTTAGTAGAGGTGGGGTTTCATCATGTTGACCAGACTGATCTCAAGCTCCTGACCTCAGGTAATCCGCTCATCTCGGCTTCCCATAGTGCTGGGATTACAGGTATGAGCTACCCACCATGCCTGGCCTCCTCTGAGTCTTGTTCTCCGCAGTTGTAAACACAGGCACTAAGCTGGCTGACCTGTAAGCTCCTTCCAGTTCTGGCTGTCTGCGGGGGCCTCCTGGCTGCTCCTCACTGTGGGACCAAAAGCTACGGCCTCGGGTGGGGTGGCCCTGGGTGTGTCCTCTCCCCCTTGCTCCCACCAGGCTTCCCAAGGGCCCAACAGTCCCATCACTCACTTGGCAGTGGTTGCAAGGCTGCTGGACACCATGGATGCAGCAGGGCCGTGACCCAATCCAGTTGGGTCAGGCCTGTTGGAGGTGGGGTCTGGTGGGAGGCGACTGGATCATGAGACCCATTTCTAATGGTTTAGCACTATCCTCTGGCTGCTGTTCTCATGATATGGAGTTCTCAAGACATCTGGGTTTTTTTTTTTATGAAAAAAAAGGGTTAATTGGCTTACAGTTCTGCAGGCTATATAGGAAGCATAGCGGCATGTGCTTCTGGGGAGTCCTCAGGGAGCTTCCAGTCATAGAGGAAGGTGAAGGCGGAGCAGGTGTCTCACATGGCAGAGTAGGAGTGAGAGAGAAAGGGAGGGTGCCACATTTTTAAACAAGAGATCTGGTTGTTTAAAAGTGTGTTGTGCCAGCTACGGTGACTCATACCTGTAATCCCAGCACTTTGGGAGGCCGAGGCAGGCAGATCACTTGGGGTCAGGAGTTTGAGACCAGTCCGGCCTTGAACATGGTGAAACAAAAATTAGCCAGGTGTGGTGGCACGTGCCTGTAATCCCAGCTACTGGGGAAGCTGAGGCAGGAAAATCACTTGAACCCAGGAGGTGGAGGTTGCAGTGAGTCAAGAGTACTCTGGGCAACAGAATAAGACTCCATCGCAAAAAAAAATAAAAAGTGTGTTGCACCTTCCCCTTCCCCTTCTCTCTCTTCCTCCTGCTCAGGCCATCTAAAATGTGCCTACTTCCCCTTCCCCTTCTCTCTCTTCCTCCTGCTCAGGCCATCTAAAATGTGCCTACTTCCCCTTCTCCTTCTCTCTCTTCCTCCTGCTCAGGCCATCTAAAATGTGCCTACTTCCCCTTCCCCTTCTCTCTCTTCCTCCTGCTCAGGCCATCTAAAATGTGCCTACTTCCCCTTCACCTTCTGCCTTGATTGTAAGTTTCCTGAGGTCTCCCCAGCCATGCCTCCTGTACAGCCTGTGGAACTGTGAGCCAATTAAACCTCTTTTCTGGCCAGGCGCGGTGGCTCAAGCCTGTAATCCCAGCACTTTGGGAGGCCGAGGTGGGTGGATCACAAGGTCAGGAGATCGAGACCATCCTGGCTAACACGGTGAAACCCCATCTCTACTAAAAAAAATACAAAAAACTAGCCAGGCGAGGTGGCGGGCGCCTGTAGTCCCAGCTACTCGGGAGGCTGAGGCAGGAGAATGGCGTGAACCCGGGAGGCGGAGCTTGCAGTGAGCTGAAATCTGGCCACTGCACTCCAGCTTGGGCGACAGAGCGAGACTCCGTCTCAAAAAAAAAAAACCTGTTTTCTTTATAAATTACAGTCTCAAGTATTTCTTAATAGCAGTGCAAGAATAGCCTAGGACACTGACTTTATTTGGAATAAGGGTCTTTGCAGATGTCATTAAGGTAAGACTCTGAAGATGAGATCATCCTGGATTGGAGTGGACGCTAAACCCAATGGTAGTGTCCTTTTAAGAGACTAAAAAGAAAACACAGATGTATGGAGAAAAGGGTTGTGTGAAGACAGGTAGAGATTGGAGCCATGTGGCCAAAAGCCAAGCAAGACTAGGGATTGCCCGAAGTCAGGAGAGGCACGAAATACATTCTCTCTGAGCCTCCAGAGAGACCCAACCCTGCCAACACCTTGATTTTGAACTCCTGGCCTCCAGAACTGTGAGAGAATAAATTTCCATTGTTTTAAGCAACCAGTTTGTGATCATTTGTTACAGCAGCTGCAGGAAACTAACACAATGTCCAAGGCTCTGTCCTGGTCTGGGGCATCAGGGACAGCTCCCTAGAGGAAGTGGCATTTGATCAGAGGCCTGAAAGCTAAAGGAGGTATAGGAGTTAGCAGCAGAGAGCATTCCAGGCTGAGGAAACAGCAGGTGCAAAGACCCTGAGGCAGGAAAGAAGATCTGAAGGAAGGAAAGACCCAGAGGACTGCCACGTTGGGGAGGGAGGAGGTAACACCAGATGCTTCTTGAGAGGTGGGCAGAGGAAGACTCCCCTGCCCCAGAGGAGTCTGGACGTTCTGCTGAAAGAACAGCATGCTGCTTCCAGCTGGGAATCTGAGAGAGGTCAACCCCATGGGACCCAAGTCTGGCTGGTCACTGCCCTCCCCACGCCTGCGGCTCTGGATTAATACTAGCTGATGGACGGATGGGCTTTGTTGTGATGTGTTCGAGGAGTGCAGTTCACCCTGAGTGTGTCTGTCGTGTGCTCACTGCTTCCCAGGACCGTGTCTCACCCCTCCCTGTCTCTGCGTCCATCCTGAGTCCTTTGTCCCTTGTCAGACAACCCCCTGCAGAGTTCCTGTCCCCTCAACCCCCAATTCCTATACCCCAAGCTCATCGTGTTAGCCGGAGACTTCCCTTCCTTTTGTCATCCTCAGACTGAATTAAAATAACATTGCCACAGAGCCGTGTCCGACGTACCCAAGGAATTCGGAGTCTCTGGTGACTTCATTAGCTCCAGCGCCTTGAGTCATTCGAGCCACGGTGCTTTCTTGTCCCGTCCCCTCCTCCCTGCAGAGGGGGTCTTATTAGCTGGGAAATATGAACCACTTAGTAGTTCCATTAACTGAGCGCTTTCAACACGTTTCGTCTCTGCCTTTCTTCCCACGCTGCCCTCTCCCGTGTCTCTGCCTCTCTACTCATTAGCTGGAGGTGCCTCCGTTCTGACTTTCTCCCTGGCACTCCATCGCTCTACCCCTTCCCTTCCTTGTCTCTCCCATCTGTTTCAGAATCAAAGGATGTGAATGCCTTCAACCAGGACCTTCTCCTTCAGGGAATGCTTAATGCCCACGGGCTCGGCCTCCCCCACATGGTGTCAGGACCCTGCCCACCTCACCTACCCCAGGTTCCCAGAGGTCTCCCGGAGCTCCTGAAGTGGGCATCATGCGTGCCTCTACAGCGGTTTCATCCGCAGCCACCGCATGGCCCCTCACCCTGCTCCCCTCTGCTGTCCTGGCCTCTGCCCACAGTCCAGACCTGGGGTATTTCCCTCCGACCCTAGGAGAATGGCAGTGTCCCCACCAATGGGGCCACTGCCAGGAGCTGCTAGACTCCACCCTCCATTCCCTGGGGATTCCTCCATGGTCATCTGGGCCCCACAGGAGCATAGTTGGAGTGTGGCCTGCTCCAGAGGTCACCAGCTGACCCCCAGTCACCCCACCTCTTCCTACCCTCCCTCTGGGGGTCAGCAGCCATCCATGGCCACTTCACACACCCTCACGTGTTCTGGTGTCTCCTGCTCTTACCTCGTTAAAAACCTCTCTTTCTGCTGGGCGCAATGGCTCACACCGGTAATCCCAGCACTTTTGGAGGCCGAGGCAGGCAGATCACTTGAGGCTGGGAGTTCAAGACCAGCCTGGGCACATGTGAGGCCTCAAATAAAAAGTATTTTAAAATAGGCTGACTGTGATGGCTCACACCTGTAATCCCAGCACTTTGTGAGTCCAAAGTGGGCAGATCACCAGAGGTCAGGAATTCGTGATCAGCCTAGCCAACATGTACTGAAATACAAAATTTATCTGGGCATGGTGGTGCATGCCTGTAATCTCAGTTATTTAAGAGGCTGAGGCAGGAGAATCACTTTAACACAGGAGGCAGAGGTTGCAGTTAGCCAAAATCACGCCACTGCACTCCAGCCTGGATGACAGAGTGAGACTCCATCTCAAAAAAATTTTAAATAAAAAATAGAAGAAATTACCCAGGTGTGGTGGTGCATGCCTGTAATCCCAGCTCCTTGGGAGGCTGAGGCAGGAGGATCACTTGAGCCTGCAAGGTGGAAGTTGTAGTGAGCCATGATCACACCACTGCACTCCAGCCTGCGTAACAGAGTAAGACCCTTTATCAAAAAACAAAAACCAAGAAAACCCTCTCTCTCCTTCCAGTTATCATGAAAAGGCTGCAGTGGGCATGGCTGGGATGTCACAGACCCTGCCGTGTGGGGAAGGGGCTACTGTCACAGCAACAAGCGTAGCCTGGAAGGACACCAGGGCTCGTGCAGAGAGAAAACAGACCAAGACCCAGGTGGGGTCCCAGAGGGTGAAGGGGATGTCAGGCTGCTGTTGGTCTCAGGGGAGCCTTCCCTGTCACTCCCAATTCTGGGCTCATGACTCAAACTGGGTTGAATGGAACCAACTTTCATTGGGCGTTCCTCGTGCCAGGTCCTGTGCTAGGCACTGGGCATCTGGGGGGCAAAACGTCGAGAGAGGTCATAAGTAAACAGTTCAAAGGAGGTAGGGGCCGGAGCCTGGGCCTGCAGCTGGACAGCCTCTGTTCTCCAAACACCAAGTGGGTCTCTGTGCTTGGAGCCTGGGGAGAGCACCAGGGCACCCTCTCCTTTCCCTCAAGGGTTCAAGGGTGGCACAGCAGGCACAGACCCCAGGCGCCTGCTACAGTGGCACTCAGCATGCTGGAAGGCGGGGCTGGGTTGGAGCTGGGTCGGCCTCTTGCCTCTGCGTCTTACAAGTTGCATGACCTGGGTAGACTGTTCCACCTCTCAGGACCTCAGTTTGGGCATCTCTAAAATGGGGTGATAGCATATGCCCCACCGTGTTGCAGTGAGGATGGAATGCGGCCACTCGCTCAGTGCCATGGCTCAGTGCCTGGCAAGCAGTAAGCACGCAGCAAACCCTTGGTGACAGTTACCATCACAGTGGCATTCACTGGAAGTGGGGGTAGGGGCTTGTATGCAGGCAGGAAGAAGGGGAAACTGGCTCTGACTGGAGCACCGTGAAGGAGCTGGCATTTGGGCTGGGCTCAGGAGGACCCAGAAGCTTGCATTAGGGGAACAGCATTTGTGCCCCCGGCCCCTGGACCAGCTGGTCAGTGCTGTGAGTCTGAGCACGGTGGCCTGTGCCCTCCACTGCTGTGCACACTCATTGAGTTCCTGGTGGGTGCTGGGAGCTAGGGCTGCCAAGATGCACAAGTCCAAGGGGGACCATTCACACAGAAGCTGAGGTGGAAGGAGCCCCCGGGGCTCTGTGACGCAGTAGCCCTGCCTCGGCCTGTGCTGGCTGGACACTGGGGACACGGCAACCAGTAGACCAGCCCCTGCAGTCATGGAGAGCCAAGGCTGTGTGCTGACAGGATGGGAGACCTGTGGCCAGCGAGCCCTACAGCCACAATGCAGAACCTCCCAGCCCTGGGTCCTTTCCAGGTATCTAGTGCTCTGGGGACCCGCAGGCTCCTGCCTCTCCCTGCAGAGATCGCTGCTTGTCCTGCATTGTGGTTGGAAGGTCTCAGCGGGTCAGGGAAGTAATGAGCAAGCTTGCCCTCCCCACCGCTTAGCCCACGGCTCTGCCAGGCCAATTAAGCTGCCTGCTAATCACCTGTGCAGGGGAGAGCCCAGCTGGGGCTGGCTGAAGTAAAACAATCTCCGTGCTCCATTGCGGAGAGGGGAGCTGTCACCCCACATCCAGCTCACATACTTGTGCCTTCTGGGTCAGGTTTGCTTTGCAGAAACATGGTTCTGCAGCAGAACCTCTTGAGGGGTTGCAAACTGCTGCAGAATGCAAGTATCCATTCATTCATTCAAAAAATGCTGGTTGAGAGGCTCAGGGTGTCAGGTTCTGCACATGGACAAGGGGGACACGGGCCTTGTGTGGGTCTCACTTCAGTTGGGGAGCTCTGCTCGGGGGCTGGAATTTGGAGGGGTCAGTGAGTAAATTGGAGAGGATGCTGGAAGGTGATTCTCCAGGGAGAAAAGAATGCCAATGGACGGATCCAGAGGGAAACATGGGGCAGAAGGCACAGTGGCCCTCCTGGCTTCGTATATTCAGGTGCTAGGCCCACTGTAACATGTTAACTCAAACTGGGTAGCTTAACACAACTTCCATTTCTTCACAGTTCAGAAGTCCAAAAGTCCTAGGCCAAGGCAGGTGGATCACTTGAGGCCAGGAGTTCAAGACCAGCCTGGCCAACATGGCGAAAAACTGTCTCTACTAAAAATACAAAAATTAGCCGTGCATGGTGGCACGCGCCTGTAATCACAAAGACTTGGGAGGCTGACACAGGAGGATTTCTTGAGCCCGAGAGGTGGCAGTGAGCCAAGATCGTGCCAGTGCACTCCGGTCTGGGTGACAGCGTGAGATTCTGTCTCAAAAAAACAAAAGGCCACAAGTCTAGAATCAAGGCATTGGCAGGCAGGTTCCTCCTGGAGGCACTGAGGGAGAATCTGTTCCAGCCTCTGCCCTCCGGTGGCTGGGGTGTGTCTCAACTCATGATTGCACCCTTCCCATCTCTGCTTCTGTCTCTCCCCTGCCCTCTTCCCTCCATGTCTCTGTTTCTTCACCTTTTTTGTCATCATGACACCAGTCGTTGGATTCAGGGACCACTCTAATCCAGTAGGTCTTCATTTTAATTTAACCAATGACTCCTGCAAAGACTGTACTTCCAAATAAGGTCATATCCACATGGGTGAGGACTTCACTTGGGGTGAGGACTTCACTGGGCGTTGGGACTTGAACTTATCTTTGAGGACCACTGTTCAAGCCACAGCACTTGGGTTTTCTTGAGTGTGGTCTCAGCCTGAGTCTGGCTGAGACTTGGCCCTGATCCTAACTCTCCTGCCTCCTCGGGGAGCCTAGGACGGTGCAGAGCTGTGGGGTCCCAGAGCAGGAAGGCAGCATCATGCAGTGGGAGACACCAAAGAAACTGTTGAGCAGTTTCTTGCACAGTTCAGCCACAGAACTCTACATCAGACCCTCCGGTCTAATTAGGGTCAGCAGTCATGGGCCTCCCTGACTCTCCCAGTAGGGACCAAGGGAAATACTGACTGCCAAAGAAGCCCGAACCCCAGGCCACATTGGGGTCCCCCACAGAGCCTGGCCCCAGAGGAGGCATGTGGGGTGCTCCAGAGAAAACCCCCAGAGGTCAGAGTCACTGACCTGGCTGGGCACAACAGACCCCACCTCCAGACTGCCCAGCACTCCCACCTTTCCCAAAGGCTCTTTATTTTTCCCCCACAAAGTCTCTTTAGATGCCACACCTGCCCATGGTTTTCTCACCCCCATGCCTGGAGTGCCCTGTCTCTGGCCCCTCTCTGTTTCCTAGATAACCCCAAGTCATGCTCCAGGACTCCATTCAGCACCACTGGAATAGCTATGATCCCAAAGACCGACATCACGAAATGTTGGTGAGGATGAGGAGCAACTAGAACTTGCATGCATTCTGCAGGAGCGTAAGATTACACGCCTTCAGTGGAGAACCGTTGGGCAGTTTCTTACACAGTTAAGCATCCACCTACCCTACAGCCCAGCAACTCCACTCCTAGGTATTTAGTCAAGGGAAAGGCACACACACGTTCACAAAAAGACTTGCTTAGGAATGATCATAGCAGCTCTGTTCGTATTGACCAGAAACTAGGAATAACTCCAAATGTCCATCTACAGACAAATGGTTAAGCCAATTGTGGCACATCCTTATTATGGGATATAGCTCAGCAATAGAAAGGGTTCACACCACAACACCACAACGTCCATGTTGCTCCTGGTTCACACCACAACATGGAAGGCTCTTGAGATGTGCTCAGTGAGTAGGCATGGTTCTTTCAAATGAAATCCCAGGCCAGGCACAGTGGCTCCCACCTGTAATCCCAGCACTTTCTGAGGCCTATTGAGGATCATTTGAGGCCAGGAGTTCAAGACCAGCCTAGGCAACATAGTGAGGCTCCATCTCCACCCCCAAAATTTTTTAAAAATAGCTGAGTGTGGTAGTGTGTGCCTGTTGTCCCAGCTACTCAAGAGGCTGAGGTGGGAGGATAACTTGAGCTTGGGAGTTCGAGGTTTCAGTGAGCCAAGATTATACACCACTGCACTCCAGCCTGGGTGGCAGAGCAAGACGCTGTCAAGAAGGAAGGAAGGTAGGAAGGAGGGAAGGAAGGAGACAAAAGTGATCTACGGTATTAAAAATCAGAACAGCAGAGGAGGGTATTGACTAGAAAGTGACGGAAATTGTCTATGTCTTGTTCCGGGAGGCAGTTACAGGGGTGTATACAACTTGCTGAAAAGAACACTTGTGACCTGGGCATTTTACTGTGCCTTAATCATACCTCCATTGTACATATGTGTATCTGTATGTATGCACGTGTGTGTATGGTATGTAAAGACCCCCCCAACCCTGGCCTCACTCCTCCAGAGAGTCCTTCCCACCCCCACCCCCAGCTGAGTCAGGGGCTCCTCCTTCACGCTTCCCTCAGTGAGCATCTCTTCCTGCACCTGCCAGCTCGAACCCACCTGTCCAGCTGCTTGGCATCCCCAGCAGGGAACCCTTTGTGGCCACAGGTGGCTGCTGCGCCTTTTCATCTGCGTGTCCCTGAGCCCAGCCTCCCTCCTGAGGCTGAGATGTTTACTGAATGGACAAATGAGGAAATGATTGCCACGTCTTTATATTTACAGCTGTAGCTGCAGCCCAGATACCTGTTTGTATCTATAAACTCAATTTCCACCTCCTATTTATGCCTATCTCTATTAAATCTACAGAGATTCATAGACAAAATGACTAACATGCATGTCACTCTGTCAGCTGTGCTGAGCTCCCAGAGGCGCTCGTGGAAGGTGTAAGCACTGGTCAACCCACGGGTCCTTGGGGCCCCCGTGAAGTGACAGGTCAGCAACCTCCGCCAGGCTTCCAGCCAGGCTTGCCCCTCCTCTTTCTCACGTTTCTTCTCCCCTCCCAGGGTGTGTCTCCCTCCGACTCAGGCATTACATAGAGTTCAGGCTCAGAAATGAGACAGCAGGGTTCGATTTCTGACTCTGCTTTGTGACGTTGGGCAAGACACTAACCCTCTCCAGACCCCAGTTTCTTCATCTGTGAAATGGTTCATACTCATGCCTGCTTTGTTGGGGTATCCGTGGGGCCAGGGGAGGTTTTGTGTGTAAAGCACTGAGCCTGGTGCTTCAGAGGAATGGGCCCATCAGACAGACCCTGCATGGCCCCAGAGGTTTCACCAGTTAGGTGGGTCTCCCAGCACAGAGTTACTTTATCTATCCCCACCCCACCCCCTGTGCCCGGGCAGCCTCCAGAGTCCTTCTCAGCTGCAAAGAGTATTTTCAGCTCAGACCATACAGCCCTAGGCTAATTTGAAAATGAGGCTCCTAGGGGAATCCCACATACTAGGGCTGAGCCGCAGGGAGGGGCAGACATTAGCTTCAGAAAGCAGATTAGAGAAGGAAGCCCCCCGACAGCAGGAGAGAGCAGAAATCAGGGCTTTGAAAATAAAATGGCCAAATGCAGAGTATGAAACCATTCTGGGCTGAGGGGGACCGTGAATGTGGTGAGGGTCACCTCTCTTTCCCAATGATGACAACAATGCCAAGGCCTTTATCAGGGCCCTCAGTCCACGGCCTGGCCCCAGAAATACTGGTCATGTCACTTGGCACTGAGGAGGGGCACAGAGGTGGTGCCATCAGCCCGCAAAGCCCAGGACCTACAATTGTCTGCAAGGCTGCACCTTTTCCTGGCTGTGTGACCTTGAGTAAGGCACTAAACATCTCTGAAGTTCATTTCCTCCTCAGGAGATGGTAAGTACAGGGCCTGCCTTGCACCCAGCACCGCGAGGATGCTGTCTGTCTGTCTGCCTGATCCCAGGTCCCTCCCCAAGGTCTGGCACAAGCAGGACCCTTGCTACAGACTTGGTAAAGAGTGAAGGACAGTCCCAACCAGACCATCCTCTTCACTGAGAAGGAGGGTGGGGAAACTGAGGCACAGAAGAGTTGCTTAGGGTGACTTTGGTCATAAGAGGAGCACAGAGATGTAATGTCAGATTTTGGCCAGATGTTTGGGGCAAGATCCCTGCAGGGCCCTTGTTTTCACTCCCTTTTGACCCTCCAAAACCCCCATATGTACAGATCTCCTTACCTAAGAGTGACACCAGAAATGCTGGTGTCAGAAATGAGAAACTGTAGGAAAATACAAAGAAGGAAGAAAAATCACCTGAATCCCACCATCCCAAGGCACCTGCTGGTGGTATTCCAGAGCACGCCTTCCCACCGTCCTTCCAGGCACCTTGTTCATGCATGGCTTTGCAGGTACAATTTTACCTACATGAGATCATGCTCTGCATTGGGTTTTGGCCCAAGTGTTGTTCACATGACAATGTGACTGTGTTGTGGACGTTTGATTTTTGTTTTTCATCAATAAAAATGAACCTCCAGCTGGGCACAGTGGCTCACACCTGTAATCCCAGCACTTTGGGAGGCTGAGGTGGGTGGATCACTTGAGCCCAGGAGTTTGAGACCAGCCTGAGCAACATGACGAAACCCCATCTCTACAAAAATTTAGCTAAGCATGGTGATGCATACCTTTGTCCCAGCTATTCAGGAGACTGAGGTGGGAGGAACACCTGGGCCAGGATGTTGAGGCTGCAGTGAGCCAAGATTGTGCCATTGCACTCCAGCCTGGGTGACAGAGTGAGACCTTGTCTCTAAATAAATAAAGTTTTAAAAATGCACCTCCAGCCGGGCGCTGTGGCTCAGGCCTGTAATCCCAGCACTTTGGGAGGCCGAGACGGGTGGATCATGCGGTCAGGAGATCGAGACCATCCTGGCTAACATGGTGAAACCCCGTCTCTACTAAAAAATACAAAAAAAACTAGCCGGGCGAGGTGGTGGGCCCCTGTAGTCCCAGCTATTCAGGAGGCTGAGGCAGGAGAATGGCGTGAACCTGGGCGGCAGATCTTGCAGTGAGCTGAGATCCGGCCACTGCACTCCAGCCTGGGTGACAGAGCGAGACTCCATCTCAAAAAAAAAAAAAAAAAAAAAAAAAAAAAAATGCACCTCCAACATCGTTTTACTGGCTATGTAAGAATCCATTGTATGGATGGATTCTAATGGAATCAATCAATCCCCAGTTGGGGTAGAGAGCTAACGATTGGTGTTTTTTTCACTGGAAACAAGTGACTGGACAGGCAGACATCCAGCTTCTCTGAACCATCCCTGGTGACAGGGGCTTGCTATTCACAAGAGAGTCACATTCCAACTGCAGGCAGCTCCAGGGTTAGGAAATCCTTCCTGAGGTCAAGGCTGAATCTGCCTCCCAAGCCCTTCCTCACACTGGTGTCAATTCTGCACTTGGGATGACACACACTGTCTATGCCTTGGCCTCGGCCTCCTGGGCTCCACCCCAAAACCAATCCTCACACCCATCTTATTTTTTTTGAGAGTCTCACTCTGTCACCCAGGCTGGAGTGCAGTGACACGATCATGGCTCATTGCAGCCTCGACTTCCAGGGCTCAGGCAATTCTCCCACCTTTGTCTCCCAAGTGGCTGGGAGTACAGGTGCACATGCCACCACACCTGGCTGATTTTTTGTATTTTTGTTATTGTTGTTGTTGTAAAGAGACAGGATTTCACCATGTTGCCCGGACTGGTCTTGAACTCCCGGGCTCAAGTGATCCTCCCACTTTGGCCTCCCAAAGTGCTGGTATCACAGGCATGAGCCACTGCACCCATCCCGCACACCCATCTTTTTGATCTCTTGGTTGGAGAGAGAGGAGACTTCCCCACTATCATGGCAAGCCTCCCAGGGCCACAGTGGGGTATGAGATTTGCAGATTTAGAAAGAAAGAGCTTTGGCTTTAGAGCCAGCCTGTCCTAGGCTCAAAGTCCAGCTTCACCATTTCCTGGCTATGTGACCTGGGGAAGGCGCTTGACCTCTCTGAGCCTCAGTTTCCTCATCTGTAAAACAGATTTAATGACATCACCAACCTCATGGCACAAAAATGTCAGGGAGGCTTCCTTGTAAACCACTTAGTTTAGGACAAGCTGATAGTAAAGATTTAAATGGTAGAAAATGATACTCCAGACAGCAGGGAGATGCTCTCCATGAGGATCCAGGGGACAGGCCCAGTGGGGATCTGGGGGCCTCATGGAGACAAGACATCCCAGCCCTGCCCCCTCTGCCCCCTGTCAAAGGCCTGTGACAAGCTCATCCCTCATGGAGGGGAGGGCTCCAGGACCAGGAGGGGCGGCTCGGCGAGGAGGGAGGGCTAAAGACTTAGAGAGTGATCAATACATTATTTAACAGCAAGAATGCAAATGAGGAAAAATTAATGAAGGCGCTGTCTCAGCCCCTGCCTCCCCATCCCCCACTGTTCTTGACTTCGCAATTGCTGACAAATTCTCTAGAAAATATCAAAACAGCCTCCGGCTGGAACCTGCCACAGTGATGCACCATTATCTATTATTGATGTAAACCTTGACAAGTTCTCTTTTTAAGGAAGGCAAGCACGAGAGAGAGCTGCTAATCTGTGTTTAAAGGGATAGACTCTCATTTCCCCTCCCCAAGGTTGCCAGGCCACTGGAGCGCCTGAAAACTGCAGCCCCTGCAAACTGCAGCTCCTCTGCCTGCCCTGTCATTGCTGGTAGCACAAGGGACCCAGTCCTAAACAGAACAGGGAGGGAGACCTGGAAAGAGCAATGGGAGGCCGGGGCTGGGGGAGGGGGGTGGTATTTTGTGCCTCTCACCAGCTTTCCCTTGGATGTGCCTCAGTTTCCCTCTTTGTGCTCTTTCCAAGGCCAGCTATTTTATGGCATAACCTGGGGGCAAAGTAGGAGTCATGTCCTGAAACCAGAGAGCTCTGACCCCTGCCTCAGTCATCCGAAGGGTTTTTAGGGCAGTGAAACTCTATATGATGCTGCAGCGGTGGGTCTGTGTCGTTAGACATTTGTCCAGATGCACAGGGTGCCCAACATCCGGAGAGAACTCTATGTAAACTACATAGAGTGACAACAATGTGTCAACAGAGGCTCATCCATTGTAACTGATGTCCCACTCTGATGGGGGATGTTGATAGAGGAGGCTGTGCAGGTGCAGGGGTGTATGAGAAATCTCTGTACCTTTCACTCAGTTTTGCTGTGAACCTAAAACTCCTCTAAAAAATAAAGTCTGTTTTTCTAAAGCTCCTTGAGGCCTGGCACAGCGGCTCATGCCTGTAATCCTAGCACTTTGGGGAACCAAGGCAGGAGCATAACTTGAGCCCAGGAGTTCAAGACCAGCCTGGTCAACATAGGGAGACCCCCCTCTCTACAAAAAATCAAAAAATTAGCCAGGCTTGGTGGCACACAACTGTGCAGATACTCAGGAGGCTGAGGAGGCTGAGGTGGGAGGAGCATTTGAGCCCAGGAGATCAAGGCGGCTGCAGTGACCTGTGATTGCATCACTGCACTCCAGCCTGGGCAACAGAGTGAGATCCTGTCTCAAAAAAAAAAAAAAAAAAAAAAAACTGCCCAAAAGTTCCTTCAGCTGATACACAACTTCAGCACAGTTTCAGGATACAAAGTTGATGTGCAAAAATCACTAGCATTGCTATATACCAGCGACAGCCAAGCCAAGAGCCAAATCAGGAAGGCAATCCCATTCATAATCTCCACAAAAAGAATAAAATACTTAGGAATACAGCTAACCCGGGGGGTAAAAGATCTCTGCAATGAGAATTACAAAACACTGCTCAAAGAAATCAGAGAAGACACAAAAAAATGGAAAAACATCCTATGCTCATGGATAGGAAAAAAATATCATTAAAATGGCCATACTGCCCAAAGCAATTTTCAGATTCAATGCTATTCCTATCAAACTACCAATGACAGTATTCACAGAACTAGTAAAAACCTACTTTAAAATTCATATGGAACCAAAAAGAGCCTGAACAGCCAAGGAAATCCTAAGCTAAAAGAGCAAAGTTGAAGGCATCATGTTACCCAACTTCAAAGTATACTACAGGGCTACACTAACCAAAACAACATGGTACCAGTACAAAATCAGGCACATAGACCAATGGAGCAGAATAAAGAGCCCAGAAATAAGGCTGTACACTTAGGACCATCTGATCTTTGATGAAGCTGACAAAAACAAGCAATGGGGAAAAGACTCCCTATTCAATAAATGGTGCTTGGATAACTGAGTAGCCATACACAGAAGATTGAAACTGGACCCTTTCCTTATACCATATACAAAAATCAAATCAAGATGGAATAACGACTTAAATGTAAAACCCAAAACTATACAAACCCTGGAAGACAACCTAGGCAATACCATCCTGGACATAGGAATGAGCAAAGATTTCATGGCAAAGCCACCAAAAGCAATTGCCACAAAAGCAAAAATTGGAAAGTAGGATCTAATTAAGCTTAAGAGCTTCTGCACTGCAAAAGAAACTATCAACAGAGTAAACAGGCAAAGAGAATGGGAAAAACTATTTGCAAACTATGCATCTGACCAAGGTCTAATATCCAACATCTATAAGGAACTCAAACAAATTTACAAGAGAAAAACAACCCCATTAAGAAGTGGGCAAAGTAAGATCTTTGGGGAACATGGATGCTTATTTCCTCTGCCTTCCTTGGCTGCCTACGTGGACACCTAAGTCTCTTCCCTTTGGGATAGATCTCATGCACGTGCTGAAGAGTTGTCTTTCTTGACTTAGGCCAGAGGCATTGATGTGCAGCAGGTTTCTTTAGTCAACTATGACCTTCCCACCAACAGGGAAAACTATATCCAGAATCAGTCAAGGTGGGTAGTTTGGCCGTAAGGATGTGGCTACTAACATGGCGACAGAAGAAGACAAAAGGGCTCTTCGAGACATCGAGACCTTCTACAACACCTCCATTGAGGAAATTCCCCTCAATGTTCCTGACTTCAACTGAGGGGGTGTCCTGTTCCCTAGCCCCAGTCAGTGTTCAATCTTGGAGGGCTGAGGAGCAGCAGGAGAGGGGAAGGAAGGGAGCCAAGGGATGGACATCTTGTCATTTTTTTTTCCTTGAATAAATATCATTTTTTGAGGCAAAAGAAAAAAAAGTAGGCAAAGGACATGAATAGACACTTTCCAAAAGAAGACATACATGCAGCCAACAAGCACATGAAAAAAGATTCAGCATCACTGATCATTAGAAAAATGCACATCAAAATGGCTGTGAGATACCATCTCACACCGATCAGAATGGTTATTATTAAAAAGTCAAAAAAATGACAGATGCTGGTGAGGTTGTGGAGAAAAGGGAATCGTTATACACTGTTGGTGTTAATTAGTTCAACCATTGTAGAAAACAGTGTGTCAATTCCTCAAAGAGCTAAAAACAGGACTCCCATTCAACCCAGCAATCCTACTACTGGATATATACCCAAAGGAATTTAAGTCATTCTACCATAAAGACACATGCATGCAAATGTTCATTTCAGCACTCTTCACAATAGCAAAGACATGGTACCAACCTGAATGCTCATCAATGACAAACTGGATCAAGAAAATGCGGTATGTGGTCGGGCATGGTGGCTTACACCTGTAATCCCAGCACTTTGGGAGGTTGAAGTGGGTGGATCACATGAGGCCAGGAGTTTGAAACCAACCTGGCCAACATGGTGAAACCCTGTCTCTACTAAAAAAAAAATACAAAAACTTAGCCAGACATGGTTAGCAGGCCCCTGTAATCCCAGCTATTTGGCGACTGAGGCAGGAGAATTGCTTGAATCAGGGAGGCGGAGGCTGCAGTGAGCCGAGATTGCGCCATTGCACTTCAGCCTGGGTGACAAAAGTGAAACTCTGTACCCCCTCAAAAAAAAAAAGAAAAGAAAAAGAAAATATGGCACATACACACCATGGAATATGATGCAGTCATTAAAAAAGAACATGTCTTAAAAAAAAAAAAAAAAAAAAGAACATGTCTTTTGCGGGAACATGGATGGAGCTGGAGGTTATTATCCTTAGCAAACTAAGGATAACCAAATACCACATGTTCTCACTTGTAAGTGGGAGCTAAATGATGAGAACTCATGAACACAAAGAAGGGAACAACAGACGCTGAGGTCTACTTGAGGGTAGAGGGTGGGAGGAGGGAGGGAGGGGAGCAGAAAAGATGACTATTGGGTACTGGGCTTCATACCTGGTTGATTTAGTAATTTATACAACAAACCCCCGTGACACGAGTTTACCTATGTAACAAACCTTCACATGTACCCCCAAACCTGAAATAAAAGTTAAAAAAAAGAAGAAGAAATGCAAATAATGGCTGGGCGCGGTGGCTCACGCCTGTAATCCTAGCACTTTGGGAGGCCAAGGTGGGTGGATCATGAGGTCAGGAGATCAAGACCATCCTAGCTAACATGATGAAACCCCATCTCCACTAAAAATACAAAAAATTAGCTGGGAGTGGTGGCGGGCACCTGTAGTCCCAGCTACTCGGGAGGCTGAGGCAGAAGAATGGGGTGAACCTGGGAGGTGGAGCTTGCAGTAAGCCGAGATCGCACCACTGCACTCCAGCCTGAATGACAGAGGGAGATTCTGTCTCAAAGAGAAAGAAAGAAAGAAAAGGAAGGAAGGAAGGAAGGAAGGAAGGAAGGAAGGAAGGAAGGAAGGAAGGAAGGAAGGAAGGAAGGAAGGAAGGAAGGAAGGAAGGAAGGAAAGAAAGAAAGAAAAGAAGGAAAGGAAAGAAGGAAAGAAAGAAAGAAAAGAAATGCAAATAACTAAAACACATCAGGCAAATCAAACGAAAAAAAGCAACAACCCTTGGAAGGAGGCCTTTCAAGGTTTCGAAACCCTTGCACGAAAGTTCATGAACTTGATCCATAGGAGATGTCCCTATGAGTCATTGAGACTCATTCAAGACTCATTTCTAAGAAGCTTGGGATATCTTTTTTTTTTTTCTCCCTGGCAGGCTGGAAGCAGTGAAGAGGGACTTTGTGGAGAGGAGACTTTGTAGACAGCACAACTTGACCAGAGCCAGCGAGACCAGAAGCAGGATAGAGGGTGTATAAGACGTGGCTGTGAGAACTGCAGCAGCAGAACCAGCTTGGGCCATCTAGTGTGGGGCACACACCCTCATGGGACTTCTGGTTTGACAAAGGAGTTAGACGTTAAGCAAATCTAACTTGCTTAAATTTAAAGCCATTATGAAAAGTGCTTCAGAGAAATGGCATCACTGAGAAATGAGAGACCACAGATTCATTGCTGGTTTATAGCTGATGATCACAGTGGGCAGAACTGAAATTTTTCAAAGCATATAACCCAGGGGTCACAAGCATGAACGCCTTTATGGGGGTGGACAGCTCATGTAAAGGAGAGAAAAACAAGAGGGTGTGGTAATAGGGAGTGGTGGGGACTATGGCAAAGTGGAGACCACAGACTCAGTCTAAAAATGCAGCTGTCCCTCAGCTCTAGCCACCTCTGCAATGGAAGAATTGGGCCACTGGGGTCAGATCTCATTTTTCTCAAAAAAGTGTAAATCGAAATTTAATATGAGATTTCCCAATTTTCTTTTTTCTTTTCATTTTATTTTATTTATTTATTTATTTTAGACAGGGTCTTGCTTTTTCACCCAGGCTGGAGTGACACTATCACAGCTCACTGCAGCCTTGACCTCCCAGGCGCTCAAGTGATCCTTTCACCTCAGCCTCCCAAGTAGCTGGGACTACAGACGCATGCCACCATGCCCAGCTAATTTTTGCATTTCTCATAGAGACAGGGCTTCGCCATGCTGCCCAGGCTGCCCAGGTGCTGGGATCACAGGCATGAGCCTCCATGCTCAGCTGGTATTTCCCAGTTTTCAAACACTGTTAACTAATTCTTACTTTCTAAAACCATGGCACGGGCCAGACAATACCTGTCTGCAGGCTGACCGCAACCTGAGAACCACAGTTTACAGCCTCTCATCTTTGCTGATGAGGAAACTGAGGCCTGGAGAAGTTTACCGATGTCTGTGATCAGCTGCCCAGCTCTGCAGCCTTTAAACAATTTAGCCTTTAAACAATTTAGCCTTTAAACAATTTTTTTTAAACAAAACCCGTCTCCACCAAAAATACAAACATTAGCCGGGCATGGTGGCAAATGCCTGTAATCCCAGCTACTCGGGAGGCTGAGGCAGGAGAATCGCTTGAACCTGGGATGGGGAGGTTGCAGTGAGCTGAGATCATGCCATTGCACTCCAGCCTGGGCACCAGAGTGAGACTCCATCTCGAAAAAAAAAAAAAAAGAACACCAACCAGATATGGGTTCTCACAACACATCTGATTTATTCTCAGCCCTCTGCACACTCTGTCTCATGAGACTTTCGCAAGAGTGCAATGGGATGAGGATTGCTCTTCCCCTTTTATCAGCAAAGAAATGGAGGCTCAGAGGAGTCAAGCAGTTTCTCAGAGTCACACATCTGCAAAAGCAGCAGAGCCAGACTGAGGGCACCTGTGAAGCCACGGGGTCCCATACCAGGATCCTACACTGTATCGCCTCACTATAAAATAGAAACAAAGGCCAGGCACGATGGCTCATGCCTGTAATACCAACGCTGTGAGAGGCCAAGATGAGAGGATCACTTGAACCTAGGAGTTCGGGACTAGCCTGGACAATGTAGCAAGACCTCATATCTAGAGAAAATTTAAAAATTAGCCAGGCATGGTGGAGCCTGCCTGTGGTCCCGGCTCCTCGGGAGGTTGAGGTGGGAGGATTGCTTGAGCCCAGGAGGGCGTGGCTGCAGTGAGTCATGATCGTGCCCCTTCACTCCTGCCTGGGCAACAGAGTGAGACTCTGTCTCAAAAAAAAAGAAAAAGAAAATAAAGAGCGAGAGGCAAATCCAAAGTTGCATAGTTGTTCTATTTGTTTCCCCTTGCTGCCCTAAAAAATTCCCACAAACTCAGCAGCTTAAAACAACACAAATGTGTTACAGTTCTGGAGGTCAAAAGACCTAAAATCAAGGTGTCAGCAAGGCTGCATTCCTTCTGGAGCCTCCAGGGAGGAATCTATTCCTTGCCTTCTGCCGCTTCTACAGGCTGCCTGTGTTCCTTGGCTCCTGGCCCCTTCTTCCATCTCTGAAGCCAGCAGCATAGCCTCTTCCTGTCTCTTTCTGACCTCTGCTTCTGTTATCACACCTCCTTCTCTGGCTCTGACCTTTGTGATTCCATTGGGCTCACTCAGATAATCCAGGATCATCTTCCCACCTCAAGACCCTTGATTTAATCACATCTGCAAAGTCTCTTTTGCCACGTCAGGGAATACATTCAAAGATTCCAGGGATTAGGACAGGAACATCTTGGAGGGGAGCATTGTTTTGTCTCCCACAACTGTCTTCCCTCCAAAGACTATGCTTGTCACCAGTGAGTGGAGAGGGGTGGGGAAAAGACAAATGACAGAAGGTTCCATAAGAAAGCTCAGATTTCACTGAGAGGCTATGAGAAGCCCATGAAGGAAGGAAATCCCCCTTTCACTCCCTCGGAGCAGCTCAGAGAAATCTGGGGCGGAGGCGCTGACACCCAATCAGGTTGACCTCATGCCAGTGTCAGGGTGAGGCCCCTTTTTTTTTCTTTTTTTTCTTTTCTGAGATGGAGTCTTACTCTGTCACCCAGGCTGGAGTGCAGTGGTGTAATCTGAGCTCACTGAAACCTCTGTGTGCAATCCCTCCCTGCTGGGGTGGATCAGGCCTAAGCTTCACCAGGAACCCAGGCCTGGAGTCCCCTGGGGCCTGGGAGCTGTCCAGGGTCCTGCACCGCTTGAGGCCTGAGGTTCACATCCCTGCCTGCCCAATGGTGGATTGTGCGGCCCTGGGCAAGTCCTACCCTATTTCCCAGACCCAGGTTCCCCATCTGAAAGATGGGCAGATTCAAGCGATCCTCCTGCCTCAGACTCCCAAGTAGCTGGGATTACAGGCATGCACTACCACACTGGGCTAATTTTTTTTTTTTTTTTTTTTTTTTGAGATGGAGTTTCACTCTTGTTGCCCAGGCTGGAGTGCAATGGCGCAGTCTCGGCTCACTGCAACCTCCGCCTCCTGGATTCAAGCAATTCTCCTGTCTCAGCCTCCCAAGTAGCTGGGATTACAGGCATGTACCACCACACCCAGATAATGTATTTTTAGTAGAGACAGGGTTTCTCAATGTTGGTCAGGCTGGTCTCAAACTCCTGACCTCAGATTATCCACTTGCCTCGGCTTCCCAAAGTGCTGGGATTACAGGCATGAGCCACTGAGCCCGGCCTAATTTTTGTATTTTTAGCAGAGATGGGGTTTCTCTATGTTAACTAGGCTGGTCTCCGACTCCTGACGTCAAGTGATCTACCTGCCTCAGCCTCCCAAAGTGCTGGGATTACAGGCGTGTGCCACCTTGCCTGGCCCCTTTGTCAACTTTTATCCCCTGCCAGCCTAATAGGGTCACTCCCTGGGAAGGGGTGCTGGGATCTAGAACCCAGCATTCCCTGTTCCAGCAGGAATCCCTGCATGAGGTCTAGGGAGCTGACACACTGCATCTATGTCTAGCTTCATGGCACTGGAGAGCTGCAAGAACTCCAGGGGCAGTGGACACTCAGCTGCCCCTCAAGCTGCTGAGCCTGTCAGAAGGGCACTGCACTGTTTCCTCCTTTCACTCCTTCACCCAAGACACATTGATCAGGCAACTACTCTGGGGCAGGCCCTGTGCCAGGCACTCAGATGCAGCTGGAAAAGAGGCAGATGGGGCCCATGCCCTTGTAGGACTAGTGGTTTGGCAAGAGTTAGGTGTTAAGCACATAATCATTTAATTGCAGATATGAAAAGTGTTTGGAGAACATGGCATCTTTGAGAAAAGAGAGGCCTCATATGGTGCATTCTCTTTCCTTTTTTTGAGACAGGGTCTTGTTTTTTTGCCCAAGCTGGAATGCAGTGGCACGAACACAGTTCACAGCAGCTTCGACCACCAGGGTGTAAGCGATCCTCTGGCTTCAGCCCCCACAAATAGCTGGCACCATCACACTCCACTAATTTTTGTATTTTTTGTAGAGACGAGGTTTCACCATGTTGCCCAGGCTGGTCTCAAACTTCTGGGCTTAAGCAATTCTCCTGCCTTGGCCTCCCAAAATGCTAGGATTATAGGCGTGAGCCACTGTGCCCTGTCATACGGTGTATTTTCTAGATAACTGAAGGTCCTCCTTGAAGGAATGAAATATAAGGGGCTGGAAGAGGAAGAAGAGGGCGAAAAGTCAAGTCTGTCTGCATTGCAACACTTATGTTCTCGGTTATCAGTTTCACGGTGCAGCCTTTGACCTGATGCATTCCTGTTCTGGGCTGTGAGGTGCGTCTACTGTTTTGGGCTCTCTCTGTTTTGTGTGTGTGTGTGTGTGTTGTTGTTGTTGTTTTCTTTTTCTTTTCTTTTCTTTTTTTCTTTTTTTTGAGACGGAGTCTCTCTCTGTTGCCCAGGCTGGAGTGCAGTGGCACAATCGCAACTCACTGCAACCACTGCCTCCCAGGTTCAAGCGATTTTCCTGCCTCAGCCTCCCAAGTAGCTGGGACTACAGGTGCACATCACCATGCCTGGCTAATTTTTGTATTTTTAGTAGAGATGGGATTTCACCATGTTGGACAGGCTGGTCTCGAACTGCTAACCTCAGTTGACTCACCCGCCTCCGCCTCCCAAAGTGCTGTGATTACAGGCGTGAGCCACCATGCCTGACCTCTCTGTTTTTTGGTGTCACATCTCTTTCCTCACAGTCTGACCATTGGTACCACTTCTCCGAGGAAGGGACTTGGCTCTTGGACTGTCACCTGTGCTGTTCCGCTACTGCACATCCTATGATTGGTCACTAGAAGGCCAGGTGGGGAACTTGTGTGCAATCCCTCCCTGCTGGGGTGGATCAAGCCTAAGCTTCACCAGGAACCCAGGCCTGGAGTCCCAGGGGTCCTGGGAGCTGTCCAGGGTCCTGCACCGCCTGAGGCTTGAGGTTCACATCCCAGCCTGCCCAATGGTGGATTGTGCGGCCCTGGGCAAGTCCTACCCTATTTCCCAGCCCCAGGTTCCCCATCTGAAAGATGGGCAGGACAGATCAGATGGTCTCCAGGGCTCCTGCTGGCTGCCTTCTTAGATCCTTTATATCCCAAATGGATTGTCAAGGGTCTTGGGCTCTTTTTCTGGACTGGATGGCTGACATTTGAAGGACAGGGGTCAGCACAAAGTACAGATCTGGGCAGAGTGGATGTCCCACAAAAATATTGGCATAAACAGCCTGCAAGCCTGCTGCAGGGAGTGAGGGCCTCGCTGACCTTCTCAAATGATGCCCGTGGTAGAGCTGGCACAGACCCAGTGGCTGAGGCCCAAGGCTTCAGGCACCCCACAGGGATGTGCCATCCTGCCACTCCGTGGGGAACTGCAGGCATTCTGTCCTTGTTCAGGGCAGGGAGGGAGTTGGGGCTGGCTTGGGACACCAGGAATTGTACCTTTGCTGAATTCTTACGAGGCCCCCATGGCTGGGTGTTCTCATCTCTCAGGAGGTGGGCTGGGTGGGGCAGCTTTCAGACTTGCACTTGGGAATCTACCATCCCTGGGTTCGAGTTCCACCCTCTCTCTTGCTAACCAGAGATTACGCCTTGGGAAAGTGGCATAGCCTCCTGTCGCCTCCACTTTCTCTTTTTTTTTTTTTTTTTTTTTGAGACAGAGTCTTGCTCTGCCACCCAGGCTGGAGTGCAGTGGCCGGATCTCAGCTCACTGCAAGCTCCGCCTCCCGGGTTTACGCCATTCTCCTGCCTCAGCCTCCCGAGTAGCTGGGACTACAGGCGTCCGCCACATCGCCCGGCTAGTTTTTTGTATTTTTTAGTAGAGACGGGGTTTCACCGTGTTAGCCAGGATGGTCTCGATCTCCTGACTTCGTGATCCGCCCGTCTCGGTCTCCCAAAGTGCTGGGATTACAGGCTTGAGCCACCGCGCCCGGCCGCCTCCACTTTCTCAACCACACAAAGGGGCACCCACTTCATGAGCTCATTGTGGTGCTAACAGATAATAGGACCCAGTGAAGTGCATACCATGCAGTAAATATCCAACACGTAAGTGGTGGGTGTTAAAATTATTCAACTGATAAATTAGTCTACTGGTTTCAAGGCTGGTCTTAGGGAAGTCTCTTCTGAGAAGCAGGGAAGGGGCAGTGGTCCTAATGGTCTCTCAAGTCCATTTCAAGCTCTGTGACCTACATGAGCTGTTGCCCTCCTGTCACTCCTCCTTCTAGCCCTAGGCTGTGGCTTTCCAGAAGACCAGGGTCACTCTGCCTCTGGTTGCCCAGCAAATGGTTAAGTTCTCTGCCAGGATGGAACAGCCAAGTGGGCAGAGTTTCTCAATGGGGCAGAGCTGCATTGGGCACAGGTGTGCAATCTGAGGCATGTGGGAAGGTGGCAAGGACAGGTGGTGCCACCCACACAGAGGGAGGAGGTGGCAGGGAGGCACTCACAGCCTCAAAAGTAGAGGTCATCCTTCCCCCCAGGTCAGAGGTCATCCCTTCCTCAAGGTCAGGCATGGGGCCAGACTTTCAGATGAGCCGGGAAAGCTCTCTGGATGGAAGAGCTTATGGAGAGTTTAAATTAAACAGCCTGGTGTTGCTTTTGAAAAAAAAAACAAAAAAAACAAAAAAAAAAAACCCTCTCTCTGCTTTGACTTCCTTTGAAAGGTGTTTGGTTCAACACAGAGGAGGAGAAGGTTAGAGGAAACAGAAGCAGTGAAGGGGGACTCACAGATGGGCTGTGACGTGACACGCATGGGCAAGAGGCCTGGGCCCCGAAGTCTGCGGTGCCAGTGACCTGGCCTTGCCTCGGGTGGATTTTGCCTCCTAAAAGGTAGCCGCATTCAAACAGGGCTGAGACCTCCCAGCCCATCCCAGGATCTGGCAGGCCAGCCTGCCTTCTCCTGGCTGCCGTTCTGTCTGTCCTCTCTCCCCAGGAGAAGCTGGGGTGGTTGCAGTGACACAGCAAACAGCCTGGGCCCCAGGCAAGGAGCTTGGGGGAGCCAGCTCTCTGCTGCTGGGAGTCTCCTGAGACCTCACAAACTGCCCCAGCTTCCCTCAGGCTCGGCCAGAGTGCTGGCTCAGCAAGGCTGGGCTCGCAGCAAGGCTGGTGAGCCCTGAGCTGTTGGACAGGGTGCAGCTGCCAGCTCCCAGCCACTGCCCGACTCCTTTTCCAGTGCCCCTTCCACAACTGCCACCCCAGCTGCCCTGGAGCCCCCAAACCCTGGGGGAGGCAGCTTAACCTCTCTGTGTCTCAGGCCATCTGTGAAATGAGGGCTTTCATGAAGCTGAAGGGGAGGGATGGGGCCCTGGGGTTCCACAGAGGAGGCTGTGCAGGCAAAGAGCCAGAGCCCTTGGGCAGGGGGACTCTGTAAGTTACCAGAGTGTCCTCCATTACCCAGGAGCAAGAGGCAGCCAGGCCTCTGGACAGAGCAGAATCTGAGGCCTAGACATCAAACCCCTAGGCTCCTGGCTTCTTGCTGAACCCTCCTTGGAGGGGTTGCCCCACTCCTCTCTGTATTCTCCAAACCACGGGGAAAAGAATGGCCACTCACCAACCCCCGTTGGACCTACAGACCCTTCCTGGCCCCGCCTGCAAGTACCTGGGAGAGTAAATGGATTGGTCCTCCTTGGTCATGTGCTCACCTCGTCCAATCAGCTATGGCCACAGTCTGAACTCTTAGCTGAGAACCCCCACCCTCCGAGTGAGGGGAGGGGCATTCCCAACGCCCTTCATCCTGAGCAGGAAGTTGCTCCCACAGGTGTCCCAATAAGGACCTATGGCCATGGTCTGGGAGTCAGAAAGAATTGAGTGGGAGAGGGTGGGCGGACTAGCCCAGTTCAGCACCTTGGACAGTCACTCCGGTCTCTGATGTAGCAAAGGGACTCATAGCCCCTGCCAGGCTGCCCTGCCTCACAGTGAGGCTGGCGAGGGGGCACCAAACAGCCACGCGTGGGACTCAAATCCTCAGACACCTAGCCTTCATCCAGGGCTCCCTCCACTACATCAATGCCCCAGGAGCAGGCTCTTCTCCCAGGCTATCCAAGGAGGGACCAACGCGGGCATTCACATATGAAGGCGTTCGAAAATGTATGTTTTATTATCATTCAGGTATGGATGAGGCTAACAGATCAAGGGACTGCCATTAGAAAGAAGGTTTGTTGGCCAGGCGCGGGGGGTCAAGCCTGTAATCCCAGCACTTTGGGAGGCCGAGGCAGGCCGATCACGAGGTCAGGAGATTGAGATCATCCTGGCTAACACGGTGAAACCCCATCTCTACTAAAAATACAAAAAAAAAAAATTAGTCGGGCGCGTGGCCGGGCGCCTGTAGTCCCAGCTACTCAGGAGGCTGGGGCAGGAGAATTCCTTGAACCCGGGAGGCGGAACTTGCAGTGAGCCGAGATCGCGCCACTGCACTCCAGCCTGGGCAACAGAGCAAGACTCCATCTCAAAAAAAAAAAAAAAGGTTTGTTATACCCACAGATCCCGAGAGGAGGGGCTCACCACATCACACAGCGCCACACAGGGAAACACCGAGGTCAGTCAGGATGCAGAGGGAGCCAGGGGAAAGTGTGGCCAAGAGCCTTTATTGTGGTTACCATGGGAATGAACAGGGGTGAACAGGGTTGGGGTCGGCTCACTTGAATAATTTCAGGTTCTCTGGGGCATAATGGGCCATCTCTAGTTGTCTGGTACCTGGCCCTGGGGTGACTGGGATGGGTAGGCAGTGGCCCAGAGTGTCAGAGTGAGGAAAAGGGGACTTTTGGGGTGTAATCACCAGACTGCATAGTTTTCATACAAAAGGCGTGCTCCTAGGACTTCTACCCCTAGGACTTGGCCCTGCTGGGGGGCAGTCCCTCCAGAGTCAGCAAGGCCCCAAGATGTCAAAGCAATGAAAATGCAGAACATAAAAGGCAGGATTCATACAGAGGATGGATGTCGGGCCCAAACTCCTGGGCAGCGACTGACCCCTCAGAAGAAGGGCAGTTCCCCCAAGGAAGGGTACTGGCATGGCGGTGAGTCAGCCCCAGGACCCACTCTGTCCCCGCTGACAGGCTCTCCTCCAACTCTCCACCTGCAGAGAGCCTCCAGCCATGCCTCGTCTTCCTGATCAGAGAGACCTGGTCCAGCCAGTGCTGGGCGGGGCTCTGACCCCGGACCACATGTTGGGGGTGGCTTCTGACATGGCTCCATCTAGCCTGACCATGGACAGCTTGCGTGGGCCCAGAAGTCAGACTCGAGTTTGAGAACAGGCTCTGTTTCACAGTTGGGGGACCTCAGGGGAATTACCTAATCTCTTCAGACCCCAGAAAGAGCATTTTATTCAATCTCTTCATTTTTCTCCTCTTTTGAAGCCCAGAGAGATGGAGATGTGTCCAAGGCCGTAGAGTTAATTTGTACTCAGTGTACAGAGAGCGGGTTTCTGATTCCAGGGCCCCATGTCAGCTCCACCAGCCTAACCATTTTACCATCCACCTTTGCCACTCCCCTCGCCAGCGCCACTGGGCCCTGGCAACAGAGCAGGAGTGAGCAGAACCTTCCATGGCCCCTCATCCTGGCTTCCCAGCCACTGCTGGCTTCAGAGCCTGTTTTTGTGACTTTGGAATATTGATTGTATTCCCTGCTGGCATGGCTGTTTGTTGGTCAGGCTTTTGTTTGGAAGAGTCCTCTTGCAGGCAGCCTGGGGTCACCTTCACATCCCGTCGGCTGTACTGAAGGATCTCCTGGCCACAGAGAAAGGGAGGTCCCTGGGGACACCCCAATCGATGGGGGTTATTCTTCCAGTGCAGCAACAGCCCTGCTTCCGGGCAGAGGTGGGGAGGGCCTCAAAGTGCCTTTGTGCAGCTGTGGTTCTGCTGGCCAGAAAAGAAGAGCTGGACCCCACAGAGGGCCAGAAGCCATTGCAGAGTTGAGCTGCAGCTTAGGCGGAGCTCAGGGATGCCACAGGAGCTTCAGCACAAGCCAAGTGGGAGGAACAGAACAGGCGTGGGCCAGGGGTCTGCAGGCTGGGCATGCCGGCCTCGTGGCTACGCATCTGCTGCACAGTGCCTCAGGATGAAGCCAGGGCCTGCCACAGTGCCAAGTGGAGACTGCAAGCTCTGGAGCCAAGCGTACCTTTGTTAAATCCTCAGGCAGTCTACTCCACCTCATGGTCTCAGTTATACCCATAAAGTGGGAATAATAAAAGTACTTCCTCACAGGCAGACAGGAAGAAGCAATGAGATGATGAGTGTATCTGACTCACTGGAAGGGCCTACTGATCCATCATCAGTGAGTCCTTTTTTCTTTTTTTTTTTTTTTCTTTTTTCTTTTTTTGAGATAGGGTCTCGCTCTGTCTCCCAAGTTGGAGTGCAGTGGTGTAATCTTGGCTCGCTGCAACCTCCGCCTCCCAGGTTCAAGTGATTCTCCTACCTCAGCCTCCCGAGTAGCTGGGACTACAGACAGGCACCACCACATCTGGTTAATTTTCGTATTTTTTGGTAGAGATGGGGTTTCACCATGTTGTCCAGGCTGGTCTCAAACTCCTGACCTCAAATGATCCACCCGCTTCGGCCTCCCAAAGTGCTGGGATTACAGGCCAGGCGTGAGCCATGCCCAACAAGTGATTACTCTTAAAGTAACACCTCCAGCCTTGTTTCCTGTTACTCTCTCACTTGCACTCTACATTCTAGCCACCCTGAACTTTCCTCTGCTTCTGGAAGCTTCCATGCTCTTGCACTCCTCCAGGCTTGTGCATGTGCTATGGAATACTCCCCCAGCTCCTCTTTCCCCAGCTAAGTCTTACCCAGCTTCTAGGTCTCAATCTCAGTGTCACCTTCTCCAGGAAGCACTCCTGGGTTAAGCACTCTTGCTGCATGCCCTGCAGCACCTGTGTTTTCTGCATCCCAGCAGCCCTCACAGGGGATTCTCCATTTAACTATCTGTCCCTTCCACTGGGATATGGGCTCCCTGAGGGTGGGGCCCACATCTGTCTTGTACACCCCTATACATCTGGCATCCAGTGCCTGAATGAATGACGTTGCACATCATAAACGAGTTAGCTTAGCAAGCGAGGAGGCTCCATCCCAGGCATTAGGGGTTGTTATTATGAAGCAGGGGCTTGTAGGTGATGAAATAATGAGACTAAAAGTCTCTAGTGCCTGAGAGGAGGCGATGATGACTTGCTTGCTTGGAGTTTTGAGGGGAAGTGAGATATTCCCTGGGAAATATGGTCTTTCCCACGAGGCTCAAGAGGTTGTGTTGCGCATGGAAAGATCACGCTTTTGAGCCTGGCAAACCAGATTCAAATTCTGACTCACTCACTTCCTCCTCCAAGCCTCATGGGCTCCCCTTTGATTAAAAAAAAAAAAAAAAAATGCATACCGCAGATGACTTTTAAGAGAATTAAATGTGATGCTCCGGTACCTAGCATGGGGTCTGGCACAGAGCAGGTGATCAATTTTTTAAAAGCAACAAATGTTAATTTTTTAAACGATACTACAAATCAAAAACATGCCTTACATCTTCTCCCTGACTGTTTTGGTCAATCTCCCACATGCAGTTCATAATTCCTTCCCCATGACATTATCCTCAAAATAATGTTTTCAATTTACAATTGATTGGATTTTTTTCCCCCTGAGACAGACATCTTCAAGTTTGGGTCTAAAGGATACAATCAACAAAATTAACTTAAATCTAGAACAATCTAAATCTGGTGACTGATCACAGGGGTTTAAGGTAATAGGAAGATTTTTAGGCCTTCCAGGATTTGCAGAGGGCGTTGCATTTTGTAGCATTCTTCTGAGCTAACAGGGACAGGAAAACTGCCTTGCCACCAACCTCAAAGCCAGAATCTCAACAGGCAAAAGGGTGCTGTTAGTGATCACACCGAGATGACAGCCATAAAGATGGTCCTGGCTAAAGGGGGCCCTCCTGGCAGCCAGTCTCAACCTGTCTTCCAGACCAGCTAGCCAAAAAGCTCACACAGTCGGTGACTCTGTCCATTTCATTCACATCCTAGAATGGTGCCTGGGCCGGGCGCGGTGGCTCAAGCCTGTAATCCCAGCACTTTGGGAGGCCGAGACGGGCGGATCACGAGGTCAGGAGATCGAGACCATCCTGGCTAACACGGTGAAACCCCGTCTCTACTAAAAAATACAAAAAACTAGCCGGGCGAGGTGGCAGGCGCCTGTAGTCCCAGCTACTCGGGAGGCTGAGGCAGGAGAATGGCGTAAACCCGGGAGGTGGAGCTTGTAGTGAGCTGAGATCCGGCCACTGCACTCTAGCCTGGGCGACAGAGCCAGACTCCGTCTCAAAAAAAAAAAAGAATGGTGCCTGGGTCCACAGTGGGTGTTTCATAAACATTTGTTGAAGAAGTGAATGAGCCAGAGTTGGAATGCAAGATGAAACATTTTGCCAGTCCTGCGACAAGCAGTGGTGAGTTTTTCTTTAAAGTCATCATCACCTCTAATAAGCTCTACATTTCTTCTCTTTGAGTTTGTTTAACGTGTGCCTTTAAACGTATTTATGGAAATGGGTGTTTTTAAAAGTTCTTCTTATTCTTGTTCGTCTAGCCAAAATGGTAGTAACAGTAAGAACACTAAAGGCATGTGTGGGATCTGAACGACTTACCGAATTCCCCTGGCGTTTTGGGAAACCTCCACCCCCTGCTCAGGATGTCCTGAGGCTGCTCCGTCTTCCCTATGAAGTGCTTCTCATCATTCAAACTATGAAACAGGCTCACACCTTTAATCCCAGCAGTTTGGGAGGCCGAGGCAGGCAGATCACTTGAGGTTAGGAGTTCGAGACCAGTCTCGCCAACATGATGAAACCCTGTCCCTACTTAAGAAAAAAAATACAAAAAATGGCCAGATGTGGTCATGTGCACCTGTAGTCCCAGCAACTCTGGAGGCTGAAGCACAAGAATCATTTGAACCCGTGAGGCAGAGGTTGCAATGAGCTGTGATCATGCCACTGTACTCCGACCTGGATGACAGAATGAGACTCTGTCAAGAAAAGAAAAGAAAAGAAAAGAAAAGAACAGAGAGAGAGAAAGAAAGAAAGAAAGAAAAAGAAAGAAAGAAAGAAAGAAAGAAAGAAAGAAAGAAAGAAGGAAGGAAGGAAGGAAGGAAGGAAGGAAGGAAGGAAGGAAGGAAGGAAGGAAGGAAGGAAGGAAGGAAGGAAGGAAGGAAGGAAGGAAGGAAGGAAGGAAGGAAAGAAAGAAAGAAAGAAAGAAAGAAAGAGAAACTATGGATAGAAAATGAATCTCCAATCTCTATCTCCAGTTCTGACCTCCCCAGAAGTCCCCACTACTCCTGTCCATGTGGCTTCTCTGGGTTTCCTTCCATTCTTTTTTTTTTTTTTTTTTTTTTTTTTTGAGACGGAGTCTTTGCTCTGTCACCCAGGCTGGAGTGCAGTGGCACGATCTCGGCTCACTGCAAGCTCCGCCTCCTGGGTTCACGCCATTCTCCTGCCTCAGCCTCCCGAGTAGCTGGGACTACAGGCGCCGCCACCTTGCCCGGCTAGTTTTTTGTATTTTTAGTAGAGACGGGGTTTCACCGTGTTAGCCAGGATGGTCTTGATCTACTGACCTTGTGATCCACCCGTCTCGGCCTCCCAAAGTGCTGGGATTACAGGCGTGAGCCACCGTGCCCGGCCTCCTTCCATTGTTGAATGAGCCCCATGGCTCCCACCTCGAGGCCCTCCTGCCGTTCCCTTTCAGGCAATGCTCTGCCTCTTCCCCATCTGAGAAAGATGGAGCCTCCCACCAGCCCTCTCCAATGCTGGCAGCCCTCTCCCTTCATAGGAAGCACTGCCCCATGGGTGATATGTTCATTGACTTGTATTCCTAACAGCTTTTTTGAGGCGTGATTGACATCACATGTTTAAAGTGCACTATTTGATACTTTGGGACATATGTATACACCCGTCAAACCATCACTAGGGTCAAGAGAGTGAATATGCCTGTTAGGCAGTGAAATGAGATCTTCTGAACATTTTTTTTTGTTGAAGCCCTGACCCCCAGTACCTCAGAATATGAGTGTATTTAAAGACAAGTTCTTTACAGAGGTAATTAATTTAAAATCAGGTAATTGGGTGGGCCCTAGTCCAATGTTAACTGGTATCCTCATAAGAAGAGAAGATTTTCCTGGGTGCGGTGGCTCACGTCTGTGATTCCAGCACTCTGGTAGGCTGAGGTGGGTGGATCACCTGAGGTCAGGAGATCGAGACCATCCTGGCCAACATGGTGAAACCCCGCCTCTACTAAAAATACAAAAAAATCAGCTGGGCGTGATGGCAGGTGCCTGTAATCCCAGCTACTTGGGAGGATGAGGCAGTAGAATCACATGAACCCAGGAGGCAGAGGTTGCAGTGAGCCGAGATCGCACCACTGCACTCCCGCCTGGGCAACAAGAGAGAAAATCCATCTCAAAATAAATAAATAAATAAGTAAAAATTAAAAATAAGAAGAGAAGATTTGGATGCAGACACACGGAGGGAAGACCAGGGGAAGACGGTTGTCTACCAGCTGGGACAGGCCTGGACATATCCTTCCCTCACGACCCTCGAAAGGAACCCATCCTGCCGACGTCTTGGACTTCTGGCCTCCAGAACCGTGAGAAGACGAATTTGTGTTGTTTGAGCCCCCTAGTCTGTGGTCCGTTGTTGTGGCAGACCTGGCAAACTAGTACAATAGCTATTATTCCCCCCAAATTTCCTCATGCCCTGTGGTACCCTGGAGGTACTAACCTCTAGCCCCCAATGTCCCCAAGCAACCACGGAGCCACTTTTCATCACTGTAGTTTAGTTCGCATTTACCAGAATTTTATGTAATGAAATTCTCCAGGCCGGGTGCGGTGGCTCATGCCTGTAATCTCAGCACTTTGGGAGGCTGCGGCTGGTAGATCATGAGTTCAGAAGATCGAGACCATCCTGGCTAACACGGTGAAACCCCATCTCTACTAAAAATTAAAAAAAAAATAAAATAAATTAGCTGGACGTGGTGGCAGGTGCCTGTAGTCCCAGCAACTTGGGAGACTGAGACAGGAAAATCGCTTGAACCCAAGAGGCAGAAGTTGCAGTGGGCTGAGATCACACGACTGCACTCCAGTCTGGGCGACAGAGTGAGACTCCATGTCAAAAAAAAAATTCTCCAATATGTACTTTTTTTTTTTTCTTTTCTCAGCTCACTGCATCCTCTGCCTCCTGGTTTCAAGCGATTCTCCTGCCTCAGCCTCCGGAGTAGCTGGGATTACAGGTGCCTGCCACCACGCCCAGCTAATTTTTATACTTTTAGTGGAGGCGGGGTTTCACTATGTTGGCCATGGTTGGGCAGGCTGGTCTCGACCTCCTAACGTCAGGTTATCTGTCCTCATTCCAAAGTGCTAGGATTACAGATGTGAGCCACTGCGCCCTGTTTACTCTTTTTTTTTTTTTTTTTTTTTTTTTGATCTGGCTTCTTTCACTGAACATAACATTATCATTATTCTGAGATTCCTCCATGTTGTGTGTACCTGTAGTTCAGTCCTTTTTTCTTTCTTTTTTTTTTTTTTTTTTGCTAACCACTCTGCTAGGAAATGAATAAACCACAGGTTTTTTAATTGGGCATAGCCAAAAGCTGGAAAAAAAAATCCCCAAATATTCATCAACAGAGATAAATGGATATTTACTTGCATGTAATCTTTCTCTCCTGCCTGGAACGAACACTCCATGAAAGCAGGGACTTTGCCTATAGCTGTATCCACGCATTCGGAGCCTGTGCCCGGCACGTAGTAAGCACTCAATAACATCAGCTGGATTATTTGATGCCCCTGCTGTGGTGAGGACCTGCCCTAAGCCTGAAGCTGGACTCATCTCTTTCTCCCTGGCACACAGCCACAGTTGGCACACCTGCGACGGCTCCGTCTCCTTCTCAGGCCTTCACCACCTCCGCCATGGTTTGTCTTATTCTCCCCCTGCCCACCATTGTTCCCTCTCCCCCACATCCCTGGGGGGCCAATCCCTGTGCTGGACACAGGATTTTTTATCCCTTGGGGTAATTGCCTGGCAGTTCCTGCCCGGGAGGACTGATTGCTACACCCACACTCTGCCCCCGTGGCTGCTCAGCGAGCCTCAGCACACACTCTTGTTTATTCAGCAAACACTCACAGGACACCTGTGCGGACACGGAGCTGGACGTTGAGGATACCATGACACAGACAGACACGGAACTCACAGTCCAGCCAGGGAGGCCAAAATTAAATGAACACGATGTAATCACGGCCGGTTGCTGTGGCTCTCGCCTGTAATTCCAGCACTTTGGGAGGCCAAGGTGGATGGATCACCTGAGTTCAGGAGTTCGAGACCACCCTGGCCAACATGGTGAAACCCCGTCTCTACTAAAAATACAAAAATTCCCTGGGCGTGGTGGCAGGTGTCTATAGTCCCAGCTACTCAGGAGGCTGAGGTAGAATCACTTGAACCTGAGAGGTGGAGGTTGCAGTGAGCTGAGATCAAACCACTGCACTCCAGCCTGGGTAATAGAGCGAGACTCTGTCTCAAAAAAAAAAAAAAAAAAAAAAATTTAATCACCCACTTGGATCAAGGGTGCTGAAAAAGGGAATTAATGCTGGGACCTGGTTTCCTTTGGGGAATCTCTGAGGGATCCTGATCCTGCCAAGCAGAGACAGGGCTTGAAGAGGAGCTGAAATCTGGGGACTCCACATGTGCAAGGCTGGGGGCAGGAGGTTGGTCCAGCAGGGGCTGAAGGAGGGCTGTGTGGCCAGAGCATGGGGAGCAAAGATGGAGACACCCAGGAGGAGGGGGTTAGGCACAGCCTTGGGGGTCAGGGCAAGGATACAGATTTTTTTTTTTTTTTTTTTTGAGACGGAGTCTCGCTCTGCTGCCCAGGCTGGAGTGCAGTGGCCAGATCTCAGCTCACTGCAAGCTCCGCCTCCCGGGTTCACGCCATTCTCCTGCGTCAGCCTCCGGAGTAGCTGGGACTAGAGGCGCCCGTCACATTGCCCGGCTAGTTTTTTGTATTTTTTAGTAGAGACGGGGTTTCACGGTGTTAGCCAGGATGGTCTCGATCTCCTGACCTCGTGATCCGCCCGCCTCGGCCTCCCAAAGTGCTGGGATTACAGGCTTGAGCCACCGCGCCCGGCAGGATACAGATTTTATTCTAAACTCTCTTCTCTCATTGTTCATGCTGCATTTCACAGCAGCACCCAAAGCTGAAGCTGATGTTGCTCTGGAGACACGTGTTTCTGTGCACTGGGAGCAGGAGTTACAGGTGATGCTTAGTTTTTTTTATCTTCTGCCCCTCCCCGATGCTTGTAACACTACAAGGTCCATGTTAAGCAGATAAGGAACATTCCTGGATTGATTGATTGATTGATTGACTAGCTGATACTGATTGATCATCTCATTCTTATGCAGCAGAAGGGGATATGTCATCCTGAAGGACACTGAGTCCTCTGGAAGATGTGGACATCTCCACCAGTGTTGTGTAGAAAGCGTCAGCCTCTCCTTCAGAGCAGGGCTACAGATTAGGATGGAAGGTAGTTTATGGACAGGCAAAGTAGTGTTTCTTGCCGTACTACTTGATTCCCCAGCAGAATAGGTGCTATTAAAAATGCTTTCAGATATGCTAGCTTCAAAATTCACCCTATTTCCAATACACCTTGAAAACTGCGTAAAACGTGGAGTTTATTAAAATAGAGTGGATTTATCTCTACATTCAAAAGAAAAGGCTGGAAGCAGAGACCAGAAGATGATGATGAAAAAGCGTGCTTTTGTACATGATGCTCTTTTTCCTTCTTGTCACAGGAACAGCTCTTTTCTCTCTCACTTGTTAATAACAAATTCACTCCTCCCAGACCCAGGTGACCCATTCCCAGAACACCACATGGTCTCCTAGTTGCCATCTTCTTTGAGAAATGCCACAGATCTTGTCCAGGGAAGGATCAGACAGATAATGGTAAAGAGGGAAAAGCTAGAAAGCTGATCCAGAGAGGAAACTGAGAGGGAAGGACGGGCATGAGTGAGGCCACGGAAACAGAGCTAAGCAGGGTAGAAAGGAGACTTAACAGAAAACCTAGGAATGTCAAAACTGGGATTGGAATGGCGAGTACCTAAAAATTGAGAAAGATAATCTTTCAGATAGAAGAAGAGAAGGAAGAGAAGGAGAGAGGAGAAGGTAGGAGGAGAAGGAGGAAGAGGAGGGGAAAAAGGAGGAGGAGGACGAGGAGGAGGAGGAAGAGGACGAGGAGTAGGAGGAAGTCTGGACCCAGTAGGGTAAAAGTATATTGAACTTACCAGCCAAAAATACAAATAGGTTCAAGAAAGTTTTCATAAAATATTTAGAACTAGGAAGGGCCTCAGGAATTATCTAGTCTGGTGGTTTTAAACATTTTTTTGGTTAATTTTAGCATCAGAGCCAGGCACGGTGGCTCATGCCTGTGGTCCTAGCTACTTGGGAAGCTAGGGTGGGAGGAATGCTTGGGCCCGGGAGGTCGAGACTACAGTGAGGTGTGATCGCACCACTGCACTCCAGCCTGGGCAACAGAGTGAGAACCTGTCTCAAAAAAATAATTAATTAATTAAAAATAAAAAATAAAATGTTACCATCAGGACTGTTTTCTTCAAAGGAAAATTGCAGGCTGGGCACAGTGGCTCACGCCTGTGATCCCAACACTTTGGGAGGCCGAGGCGGGCAGATCACTTGAGGTCAGGAGTTCAAGACCAGCCTGGCCAACATGGTGACACTCTGTCTCAATTAAAAATACCAAAGGAATTAGCCGGGCACGGTGGCATGCACCTGTAGTCCCAGCTACTTGGGAGGCTGAGGCAAGAGAATCACTTGAACTGGGGAGTCAGAGGTTGAATGAACCAAGATGGAGCCACTGCACTCCAGCTAGGGCGACAGAGCAAGACTCTGTCTCAAAATAAAAATAAAATAAAATAAAATTGCAAAGCCTGTAAGAGCTACTCTAGCAGGCATGCCTGGGTTGGTGGGGTGGAAAGGCCTCAACATTCATGGGACTCTCCCCACCTTCACTGCCCTTCTTACTCCCCAACATCTGAGCACTCCAGGAAGCAATGAGTGCAAAACATTGATTTATTTCCTTCTGCCTCCCTCCCTCCCTCCCTTCTTTCCTTCCTTCCTTCCTTCCTTCCTTCCTTCCTTCCTTCCTTCCTTCCTTCCTTCTCTCTCTCTCTCTCTCTCTCTTTCTTTCTTTCCTTCTTTCTTTCTTTCTTTCTTTCTTTCTTTTTGAGACAGAGTTTCACTTTTATTGCTTAGGCTGGAGTGCAATGGCGCAATCTCGGCTCACTACAATCTCCGCCTCCCAGGTTCAAGCAATTCTCCTGTCTCAGCCTCCTGAGTAGCTGGGATTACAGATGTGCACGCCTGGCTAATTTTTGTATTTTTAGTAGAGATGGAGTTTCGTCATATTGGTCAGGCTGGTCTCGAACTCCTGACCTCAGGTGATCCGCCCAGTTTGGTCCCCCAAAGTGCTGGGATTACAGGCGTGAGCCACAGAGCCTGGCCACAAAGCACTGATTTCTACCCCTCACATTACAGAGGAAGCAGCAGAGGCTGAGGGAGGGGAAGGGAGCCCTAGGCCGGCCAACTCCATGCTCACTTCTCCCAGGGAGATGACAGCCACATATCTGCATGTGCCTCGGGCCTTACCAATGGCCACTGACTCTTGCCCAGCGACTCTGACCAGGTGCTCTGGCCAGACGGTGTGGGGTGGAGTCGGGGAGCCCCAGCTTGGCTTCTGCAGCTTGGACAGGCTGGCTTGCCCCTCTGCCCTCTGTCTGCCCATCTGTCCAGTGGGGATAATCACAGTGTCCTCTGGGGTGGGCTGTGATCTGAAGACAGGAGAGAAAGACAGACCCAGGAAGGCAGGACAGCTGGGGGCATGCTCGGGGTGGAGACGGCACTGATGCTGAAGCTCTCCCATCCCACCTGCCTTCACATCTTCAGAGGGTGGCTGTGAGGATTAAATAAGCGAAGGCTTTGGAAGCACCAGCCCAGCGTCTGGCACGGAGTAGGCGCTCAATAGACCATAGTTTTTATTATTATTATTATTATCATTATGATTATTATTATTTTATTATTTTGAGATGGGGTCTCGCTCTGTTGCCCAGGCTGGAGTGCAGTGGCATGATCATGGCTCACTGCAGCCTTGACCTCCTGGGCTCAAGGGATCCTCCAACCTCTGTCTGGTTGAGTAGCTGGGATTACAGGCCGGAGCCACCACACCCGGCTGATTTTTGTATTTTTTGAGGAGATGGGGTCTGGTCATGTTGCCCAGGCTGGTCTCAAACTCCTGGCTTCAAGTGACCCTCCCACCTCGGTCTCCCAAAGTGCTGGGATTGCAGGCGTGGGCCAGGATGCCTGGCCATCACTATCATTTTATTTTTTATTTTTATTTTAGCTTTCAGCTCTGCAATGTTTTCAGCAATGACCGTCATCATTATTCTAACACTGTTATCGGTACTGAGCCTCGGGATAGGACCCCAGTGGGGTGGGGCATTATCATTACGGTGTTGCCATTTTACAGGTGCAGAAACTGAGGCACTGAGAGGCCGAATCATTTTCCCAACGTCCCAGAGCTCGTGAGTGAGAGAAGCCAAGCGGCCTTTGGATTTCCTCCCCCGGGCTCAGCAGGGTGTGAGGCCAGGGGAACGTGAGCTCCCAACACCCAGTTCACAGCGAAGTCCGCCGCTGGTTCTCAGGTCCTCCCGGGTGGCTCCTGGGTGGCGCCGGGCAGGGCTGTCTTCTGTGGGGCTGTGCCGCCCTCTGGTGGCTGCACGGCAGGACTCCGCCAGCAGGCAGGCCCGCCAGAGGGCCGCCCGCCCTTGGCCGCCACTGTTCCATCCTAGCCCCTCCTCACCCTAGAGCTGCAGACACCCCACGTCGTCCACACGATGGCCCCCGCCCGGCCTGGAACAGATGGTAGCCACTGCCGGGGCAGCCTACAGGCCTCGCCAGGCGCCGGGGCCAGGGCGAAACCAGTGCCACCCTCCCAGTGGCTGGGTCAAGGGGCAACGCTGAATCCCCACTTACATGCCTTGGACCAAGCGTGCAAGCGTGTGTGTGCGTGCGTGTGTGCTCCTGTGTCAGGATCATGTGAAGGCAGCATAAATAGGTGAGAAGGAAAACAGCAAGGCAGGATTCCAGTGCAAACTGCGTACCCTGTCACCTGCAAATTCAATGCCATACTGAGCGGGGATTTGGGGAAATGTTGGGACTCTTTCCTGGTGTATGTTTTGCAGCTACCAATATCATCACTGCACATTTTTAAAGCCAAGGAAACACACAGGAGTGTAAATTGGTACGACGACGACTCGGGAAATGTTTGGCTGCTGAAGTGAAATATACGTGTGCCCTGAGAGCCAGCAGCTCCATGCCTGGGTGTGCACACGGAAATCTGGACACACACACGCACGCACGCACGCACTTAAAAAAGACAGGCACAGGTTGTTGTAACCTGGAAACAACGCAAATACTCATCAATAGTAGAATGGGGCCGGGTGCGTTGGCTCACACCTGTAATCCCAGCACTTTGGGAGGCCGAGAAGGGCGGATTCCGAGGTCAGGAGATCGAGACCATCCTGGCTAACACGGTGAAACCCCCGTCTCTACTAAAATACAAATAAAAATTAGCTGGGAGTGGTGGTGGGCGCCTGTAGTCCCAGCTACTTGGGAGGCTGAGGCAGGAGAATGGCGTGAACCTGGGAGGCGGAGCTTGCAGTGAGCCGAGATTGCGCCACTGCACTCCAGCCTGGGCAACAGAGCCAGACTCCATCTCAAAAAAAAAAAAAAAAAAAAGTAGGCGGCCGGGTACAGTGGCTCAAGCCTGTAATCCCAGCACTTTCGGAGGCCGAGACGGGTGGATCACGAGGTCAGGAGTTCGAGACCATCCTGGCTAACACGGTTTTCACCGTCTTAGCTAAACCCCTTCTCTACTAAAAAAATATTAAAAAACTAGCCGGGCAAGGTAGCGGGTGACTGTAGTCCAGCTATTCGGGAGGCTGAGGCAGGAGAATGGCATGAACCCGGGAGGCGGAGCTTGCAGTGAGCTGAGATCCAGCCACTGCACTCCAGCCTGGGAGACAGAGCGAGACCGTGTCTCAAAAAAAAACAAAAAAAAATAGTAGAATGGGCCAGGCATGGTGGCTCATGCATGTCATCCCAGCCCTTTGGAAGGCCTAGGCAGGAGGATCACTTGAGCCTAGGAGATGGAGGCTGTACTGAACTAAGATCACACCACTGCTCTCCCGTCTGGATGACAGAGAAAGACCCTGTCTCAAAAAAAAAAAAGAAAAAAAAAAGTAGATTGGATGAACAAATTGTGGTAGTCATATATAGTTCATATAATGAAATATTACATGGCAGTGAAAAAGAACTACATGTTGGCCAGGCACAGTAGCTCATTCCTGTAATCCCAGCACTTTGGGAGACCAGAGTGGGAGAATCACTTGAGGCCAGGAGTTTAAGACCTGCCTGCAACCTAGTGACAGCCTGTCTCTACCAAAAAAAATGTTTAATTAGCCAGGTGTGGTGGCATGTGCCTGTGGTCCCAGCTAGTCAGGAGGCCGAGGTGGGAGGATTGCTGGAGCCCAGGAGATCAAGGCTGCAGTGAGCTATGATTGCACCACTGCACTCCAACCTGGGCAACAGAACGAGACCCTGTCTCCAAAAAAAAAAAGGAAAAGACCAAAAAAAAAAACAAGAACGACGGCAATAGCATAAGCAGATGTCAGACATAATGTGGAGCAAAAGATGCTAGATGCAAACTTCCCACTTACATGAAGTTCAAAACCAGGTCTAAGGGCCAGATGTAGTGGCTTACATCTGTCATCCCAGAATTTTGGGAGGCCGAAGCGGACAGATCACTTGAGGTTGGGAGTTCAAGACCATCCTGGCTAACACCATGACATCTACTAAAAATACAAAACATCTACTAAAAATACAAAAAATTAGCTGGGCATGGTGGCGGGTGCCTGTAGTCCCCACTACTCGGGAGGCTGAAGCACAAGAATGGTGTGAACTGGGAGGCGGAGCTTGCAGTGAGCCAAGATTGCACCACTGCACTCCAGCCTGGGCGAGAGAGCAAGAGTCTGTCTCAAAAAAAAAAATTAGCTGGATGTGGTGCTGGGCACCTGTAATCCTAGTTACTCAGGAGACTGCAGCAGGAGAATCACTTGAACCCAGGAGGTGGAGGTTGCAGTGAACTGGGATCACACCACTGCACTCCAGCCTGGGCAACAGAGTAAGACTCTGTCTCAAAAAAAAAAAAAAAAAAAAAAAAAAAAAAAGGCCTAAGGTATCTATGGTGATACACATCAGACTAATGATTAACTCCAGCAGGGTGAGGCCTTCTGACTGGAAGCAGTATAAGGGTGCCTTGGTGGGTGGGGGAGGGGGATACCGGGAAGGTTCTAGATTTTGTTCTGGATGGTGTTTATCTAGGGGTAAAATCTCACCAAGCTATACATGTAAGACTATCCCGCTTTATTTTATGTCTGCTAATCTTAAAAATGGCCAGGCATGGTAGCCCATGCCTGTAATGCCAGCACTTTGGGAGGCCAAGGTGGGAGGATCATTTTAGACCAGGAGTTTGAGACCAGTCTGGACAACATAGTGAGACTCCGTTTCTACAACATTAAAACAAACAAACAAAAAATTAGCCGGGCATAGTGACAGATGCCTGTAGTCCCAGGTATTTGAGAGGTTGAAGCAGGAGGATCACTTGAGCCCAGGACCTTGAGGCTGCTGTGAGCTGTAATTGTACCACTTCACTCAAGCCTGGGTGAAAGAACAAGACCCTATCCCTAAAAAAAGAAAAAAAAAAAAAATCAGGCCAGGCACAATGTTCATGCCTGTAATCCTAGCACTTTGGGAGGCCGAGGCAGGTGGATCACAAGGTCAGGAGCTCAAGACCGGCCTGGCCAACATGGTGAAATACCGTCTCTACTAAAAATACAAAAATTAGCCGGGCACAGTGGCGTGAGCCTGTAATAGCTACTCGGGAGGCTGAGACCGGAGAATCGCCTGAACCCAGGAGGCAGAGATTGCAGTGAGCCGAGCTCATACCATTGCACTCCAGCCTGGGCAACAGAGCAAGACTCGGTCTCAAAAAAAAAAAAAAAAAATCAAAGAAAAACTTTAAAAACAATCTAGAAATAAAAGAAAAACCCAGAGACAATGAAGGAAGGGGAGGGGTGCCGGGCTGATTGCTGGCGGCAGCTCTGAGCAGAGGGGACTTAGGGCTGTGATCAAGTGGATTTAGGATTGCTGTAGGGTCTCACTGAGATAATGCTGGCAAAGTACAGGCACAGAGAAGTCCCAGGCATACTGGCTTCTGATCATTATTTTCAAAACCCCAGAGGGTCCTCCTAGACATCTTCCTTTTATGAAACATACTTAATTTCCTAGTTCAAAGCTACAGAATAGGATGGTCGCTTCCCCCTCCTCCCTTCTTTTTCCTTGTCTGTATTTTTGCATTTTTCTACAATAAATGTGTTATAACTTTTGTGACATGCAAAAAAGCAATAAGAGCTATTTTAATTAAAGGGAAAAAGCTGTGTGTGCAGATTCTGATTTGTGGAGTTTGCAGAAAGGCAGACTCTAAGAGCATTAAGGTTATTTGAGTCGGGGAAAGAGTGGGGGGTTTGGAGCCTTTTGGCCAAAACTGCCTCTGCCTGCTTCTCCTGTCTAGGAGGTAGCAGCCTTTTTATTAATACAAATGCAAGAGTAGCTGTCTCCATGAATCATCAGATTGCGCCCTCCCTTAATTGCTTACTCAACTAAGTGCTTTGCAGGCTTTCCCTTCTCAGCTTTGTAGCAAGTTAGAAGACAGGTACAACTATCAATTTCATTTAGAAGAGGAAGGAACTGAAGCATGACGTGGTGCACGCCACACAGCTAGTAAATGTCTGGCTTATAGTGGCTTTGGTGACAGTGGCTTAGATGGCTGACCCTGGGTGGCAGTCAGGAGCTCCACTGTCCAGTCCTGACCCTTCTCTTGCCTGGATGTTCTGCAGACCCCCACCTCTACCTGGCTCATCCTTCCTGGAAGCTGTTGTAGAAGCATATATCCCTGTCTTACAAGGTCAATCACCATTATTATCCCCATGTTACACTCAAAAGCACAGGTTTAAGAGCGTTGAAATAACTTGCCCAAAACCCCCTAACCCGTAAGTGACAGTGCAGCAAGTTACAACCAGAGCTTTCTGGCCCAGAACACAGCTCCCACCATGGAGCTCATGCTCCGTCTGGCATTGACTGTTCCATTTTGTTGTTGTTGTTCTAAGCTGGGCATGTTAGAATGTGAAAATCAAGTTTTTTCCTCCCTAGGAAATAAGAGGTTACGGAGTTTATTTTTCAGAGCAGTGGAAGTGAGGATAGAAAGGATTTCAAGAAGGCTTCTTTTAGGTGAAGATTAAAGGAAATGCTAGAGCAAAACTAGGCATGGTTGATCTTTTAAAGTCTACGGGGTTGTCCTTTCACTGTTTAAAAAACAAAAAAGTCTATGCGATGAGTTGATGTATTTGCCTTTTAGAAATTTGGTAAATAAGGAAGCTATGCCTTTTTTTTTTTTTTTTTTTGAGACGGAGTCTGGCTCTGTCACCCAGGCTGGAGTGCAGTGGCCGGATCTCAGCTCACTGCAAGCTCCGCCTCCCGGGTTTTACGCCATTCTCCTGCCTCAGCCTCCCGAGTAGCTGGGACTACAGGCGCCCGCCACCTCGCCCGGCTAGTTTTTTGTATTTTTTAGTAGAGACGGGGTTTCACCGGGTTAGCCAGGATGGTCTCGATCTCCTGACCTCGTGATCCACCCGCCTCGGCCTCCCAAAGTGCTGGGATTACAGGCTTGAGCCACCGCGCCCGGCCGGGAAGCTATGTCTTTGTTTCCCATTCTGACTCCCTGGTTTGTGCGTAATACTACAGGCAAAGGTTTCTCCGGGATTTTTATTGGTGGCACCTTTTCTTAATTTAAAGTATGGATTAGGCCGGGCGCGGTGGCTCAAGCCTGTAATCCCAGCACTTTGGGAGGCCGAGACGGGCGGATCACGAGGTCAGGAGATCGAGACCATCCTGGCTAACACGGTGAAACCCCGTCTCTACTAAAAAATACAAAAACTAGCCGGGCGAGGTGGCGGGCGCCTGTAGTCCCAGCTACTCGGGAGGCTGAGGCAGGAGAATGGCGTAAACCTGGTAGGCGGAGCTTGCAGTGAGCTGAGATCCGGCCACTGCACTCCAGTCCCGGCGACAGAGCGAGACTCCGCCTCAAAAAAAAAAAAAAAAAGTATGGATTAGTGGGGCAGAAAAGTATTAACAGCTTGTTAGAGTCAGAAGATAAACCGCTCAGGCAAAGTGTAAATTGATACACACTTTGTAGAGGACAATATGGCCACATGTATCAACATTTCAACAGTTCACACATACGTATTTCTCCACCCAGAAATCTCACTTCTAGCAAAGATATATACAAGGATGCTCATAATAACACAGTCTGTAATGGTGAAAATTAGGAACAACCTAAACATCTAACAATATGGAATTGATCCAATAAAATATGGCACAGTCACCCAGAGAAAAACAGCACAGCTTTTAGAAGCAAGGATGGAGAAACTGAGCACAGTGGTTGCTCCCAGGGAGGGGAAGAAATGTACTTTTCATCGTCTAAGTACTCTTGTGATTTTTAAAAAAGTTTTACTTTGAGATAATTGTAGATTCACGTGCAATTGTAAGAAATAATACAGAGAGGCTGGGCGCGGTGGCTCACGCCTGTAATCCCAGCACTTTGGGAGGCCGAGGCGGGTGGATTACGAGGTCAAGAGTTTGAGGCCAGTCAGGCCAAGATGGTGAAACCCCGTCTCTACTAAAAATACAAAAATTAGCCAGGCACGGTGGCAGGTGCCTGTAATCCCAGCTACTCGGGAGGCTGAGGAAGGAGAATCGCTTGAACCAGGGAGGCAGAGCTTACAGTGAGCCGAGAATGCGCCACTGCACTCTAGCCTGGGCGACAGAGCAAGACTCCATCTCAAAAACAAAAAAAGGAAAGAAATAATACAGAGAGATCTCTGCTACTATTTCCCCAATGATAACAACTTGCAAAACAATAGAAAGCTATCTCAACCCTGCTATTAACATTGATACAGTCAAGATCCAAAACATTCGATCACCACAAGTATCCTCCCTGGTTTCCTTTTCTAGCCACCCCACTTCTCTCCCACTCCCGCCCCCTCTTCAGCTGCTGGCAACCACTAATCTGTTTCCCATTTCTACAGTTTTGTCATTTCAAGAATTATATATAAATGGAAAAATACAATATATTACCTTTACGGGATGACTCTTTTCACTCAGCATAATTCTCTGAAGATTCATCAGATTGTTTCATGTATCAATAGATCATACTTCATTCCTTTTTGTTTTTTTTTTTTTTTTTTTTTTTTTTTTTTGAGACGGAGTCTTGCTCTGCCGCCCAGGCTGGAGTGCAGTGGCCGGCTCTCAGCTCACTGCAAGCTCCGCCTCCCGGGTTCACGCCATTCTCCTGTCTCAGCCTCCCGAGTAGCTGGGACTACAGGCGCCCGCCACGTCGCCCGGCTAGTTTTTTGTATTTTTTAGTAGAGACGGGGTTTCACCGTATTAGCCAGGATGGTCTCGATCTCCTGACCTCGTGATCCGCCCGTCTCGGCCTCCCAAAGTGCTGGGATTACAGGCTTGAGCCACCGCGCCCGGCCTACTTCATTCCTTTTTATTGCTTTTTTTTTTTTTTTTTTTGAGACAGGATCTCACTCTGTCACCCAGGCTGGAGTGCAGTGGCAAGATCTCGGCTCACTGTAACCTCCACCTCCTAGGCTCAGGTGATCCTCCCACCTCAGCCTCCTGAGAGCTGGGACTCCAGGTGCATGCCAACACACCTGGCTAATTTTTTTCTTTTTTCTTTTTCTTTTTTCTTTTTCTTTTTTTTTTAGTAGACACAGGATTTTGCCATGTTGTCCAGGCTGGCCTTGAACTCTCCTGGTCTCAAGTGATCCACCTGCCTTGGCCTCCAGAGTGCTGGGATTACACGCATGAGCCACTTTATTGCATTCTTTTTGCATCATTGTCAAGAAATTAGCTGGGCATACCTGCAGCGCTCCCTTTCTGGGTTCTCTGTTCATGTGGATGTACTATCTATCAAAAATTAATTTAAAAGCTGTATTGATGATATACAGCTATGCTTATTAATATGAAAAAAATGCCAGCATATTGAGTAGAAAAAATATTACAAGAGGGTTATTTGGTATATTCTAATTTTTGTAAATTTTTTTTTTTTTTTTTTTTTTTTTTTTGAGATGGAGTCTGTTATCTAGGCTGGAGTGCAGTGGCGCGATCTCTGCTCACTAGAACCCCCACCTCCTGGGTTCAAGCAATGCTCCTGCCTCAGCCACTCAAGTAGCTGGGATTACAGGTATGTGCCTTCACACCTGGCTAATTTTGTTTTTTGTATTTTTAGTAGAAATGGGGTTTCGCCATGTTGGCCAGGCTGGTCTCAAACTCCTGACCTCAGGTGATCCGCCCTCCTCGGGCTCCCAAAGTGCTGGGATTACAGGCATGAGCCACTGCGCCCAGCCAAAACTTTCTATTTTTTTTTTTTCAAAGAATGTGCTTTTGTGGCTATACATGGGGTCCACTCATAGCAAAGAACTTGGAATAGCATTTTACAAACTGCACTCCCAGGGATTCCCCTGGAAAATTCTGAGGGGCTCACTGATTTCGACAAAGCAGAACTCTGAGCCTTTATTTTACTGATGTGTGATGCTCAATGAGAAGAATGCAGCTCTTCCCGGGATCTTTTGACTAAGGGATCCCCCACGTCTTCCCCCTAAGGAGCATTTCTCAGGGCTAGTCTTCCAGGGAGCATACTCTGCGAAGCTGGTCAGAAAGCCTCTCTGCCAAAATGTTAACAGTGGTTATCACACAACTGTGGGATTCGGAGTGGTCTTTACTTTCTCCTTCTAAGTTTTTCTGTTAACTGAAAAAAGTCTATAACAGTATTATTCAATTAAAAAAAAACTAAAAAGGGCCAGGCGCGATGGCCCGTGCTTGTAATCCCAGCACTTTGAGGGGCCAAACAGGGTGGATGGCTTGAATCCAGGAGTTCGAGACCAGCCTGGACAACATAGTGAAACCTTATGTCTACAAAAATTACAAAAATTAGCCAGGCATGGTGACATGCACCTGTAGACAGGAGGATCACTTGAGCCCTAGAGTTCAAGTCCAGCCTGGGCAATATAGCAAGACCCCATCTCTAAAAAACAAACAAACAACACACACAGTAACAAATGTTTCTGTGACAAGTTGAGGGTGGTGGCGGGGGCCACAAGGTGCCAGTGGCATAGGAGCAGGAAAGAAAACCTGGGAAAGAATCTCCAGGAGGAAGGGAGAAGCAGAAAACACGCAGCACCTGTAGTTCATTCCCACGACAGGGGAGCGAGGAAGTGGGGAACCAGAAGCCACGCAGGGCTCCACAGCGCCACCAGGTGACAGCAAAGGCTGACATCCTCAGCACTCAGTAAGACCTCACTGTACTGCCAGGGAAGGCAGCAGGCCCCCGGGGAGGAAGAGCCGGTCCTAATGCCACGCACATCGGGGCTGGGGGGTGGGGAAGAGGGGATGTGAAGTCACCTGTAAGGCTGGTGGTGGTTACATCCTGGAGACTTTGCAGAGTCGATTTTTTATGAAGTCAGCGTGTAGAAGAGACCCTTGCTAGTTATATCCACAGACCATTCTTTTTTGTTGCTGTTGTTTTGAGACAGGGTCTTGCTGTCTCCCAAGCTGGAGTGCAGTGGCGCAATCATGGCTCATTGCAGCCCCAACTTCCTGGGCTCAGATGATCCTCCCACTACAGCTTCCCAAGTAGCTGGAACGACAGGCGCATGCCACCACACCTGGCTGTTTTTTTGTATTTTTGGTAGAGAAGAGGTTTTGCCATGTTGCCCAGGCTGGTCTCGAACTCCTGGGCTCAAGCAATCCCCATCGCCTTGGCCTCCCAAAGTGCTGGGATTACAGGCGTGAGCCACTGTGCCCAGCCCACTCTTTTGTGAATTTCTCATTTATTTATTTATACCCTCCTTGTTCTGGAAGAAGAAAAACAATTAAGCATGTCTCACAAGTGCTCATAAAAATAAGACAAGAGAGTATAAAATTAAAAGCAGTTGGCAGAAGAGAGGAGAACAAGGCTGGGTGCCAACTGGAGCCAGCAACCAGACGTCTTCTCGGCCCCTCCTCCATATCCAGGTGAGCTGAACCAGAGGCCTTGTTGTTCTGGAATTCCCAGTGGTGGGGGCAGGGGGAGGAACAAAGCAGGAACTGGAGTCAGCAGGCAGCCCCCCTCCCCCCCACCGGCCAGGTGCATCCAGAACAGGCTCTCACAAGCATGAAGTGAATGCATATTTAACACTAAAAAGTCCAGACGGCCCCAGGTTTCCACTGATGTCTCTCAGGCTGAGGAATCGCTGTTGAGACAGAGCTGAGATTTCCCAGCATTGAGATTTGTGTGATTTAAGGGACCAGGGTTCTTGGGGGAGGACACCTTGCAGAGGTAAAAAGCCAGTCCTCGGCCGGGCACGGTGGCTCACACCCGTTATCCCAGCACTTTGGGAGGCTGAGGTGGGAGGATCATGAGGACAGGAGTTTGAGACCAGCCTGGCCAACATGGTGAAACCCCGTCTCTACTAAAAATACAAAAAATTAGCCAGGTGTGGTGGCGGTTGCCTATAATCCCAGCTACTTGGTAGGCTAAGGCAGGAGAATCACTTGAACCCAGGAAGCGGAGGTTGCAGTGAGCCAAGATCGTGCCACTGCACTCCAGCCTGGGCAACAGTGTGAGACTCCATCTCAAAAAACGAAACAAAAGCCAGTCCTCAGAAGTCGGCTTTCCCTCACATCCATTAGGATGGCTATTATAAAATAGCAGAAAATAGGCTGGCTGCACTGGTTCACGCCTGTAATTCCAGCACTTCGGGAGGCTGAGGTGGGTAAATCACTGGAGGTCAGGAGTTTGAGACCAGTCTGGCCAACATGGTGAAACTTTATGTCTACTAAAAATACAAAAATTAGCTGGACATGGTGGCACGTGCCGGTAGTCCCAGCTACTCAGGAGTCTGAAGCAGGAGAATTGTTTGAACCCAGGAGGTGAAGATTGCAGTGAGCCGAGATCATGCCACTGCACTCCAGCCTGGGCAACAGAGCAAGATTCTGTCTCAAAACAAAAACAAAAAAAAGTGCAGAAAATAAAGTGTTGATGAGGATGTGGAGAAAATGAAATCCTGATGCACTGTTGGAAATGTAAATTGATACAGCCGCTGAGAAAACAGTACTGTGGTTTCTCAAATAATTAAAAATCGAATAATCTGCTAGATGTGGTGGCTCATACCTGTAATCTCATCACTTTGGGAGGCCAAGGCGGAAGGATCACCTGAGCCCAGGAGGCTGAGACCCAGCCTGGGCAACATACTCCAGCCTGGGCAACATAGTGAAATTTTAAAATTTAAAACATTTTAAAGTTAGCTGGGTGTGGTGGCACGTGCCTATACTCAGTCCTAGCTACTCAGGAGGCTGAGACAGGAGGATCGCTTGAGCCTAGGAGGTTGACGTTACAATGAGCCAGGATCACGCCACTGCATTCCAGCCTGAGCAACAGAGTGAGACCCCTGCCTCAATACATTAATTAATTAAGGTCGGGCACAGTGGCTCACACCTGTAATACCAGCACTTCGGGAGGCCGAGATGGGTGGACCACCTGAGGTCAGGAGTTCAAGACCAGACTGACCAACATGGCAAAACCTCATCTCCACTACATACAAAAAATTAGCCAGGCGTGGTGGCGCCTGTATTCCCAGCTACTTGGGAGGCTGAGGCAGGCAAATCACTTGAACCCAGTAGGCGGAGGTTGCAGTGAGCTGAGATCGTGCTACTGCACTCCAGTCTGGGCAACAAGAGCGAAACTCCGTCTCAAAAAACAAATTAATTAATTAAAAATTAATTATCAGGCCGGGTGCGGTGGCTCAAGCCTGTAATCCCAGCACTTTGGGAGGCCGAGACGGGCGGATCACGAGGTCAGGAGATCGAGACCATCCTGGCTAATACGGTGAAACCCCGTCTCTACTAAAAAATACAAAAAACTAGCCGGGCGACGAGGCGGGCGCCTGTAGTCCCAGCTACTCGGGAGGCTGAGACAGGAGAATGCCGTGAACCCGGGAGGCGGAGCTTGCAGTGAGCTGAGAGCCGGCCACTGCACTCCAGCCTGGGCGGCAGAGCAAGACTCCGTCTCAAAAAAAAAAAAAACAAACAAAAAAAAAAAATTAATTATCATATGATCATAGGATCCAGTAATCCTACTTCTGTGTATATACCCAAAAGAATTGAAAGTAAAGTCTCAAAGAGATATTTATATACCCATATTCATAACAGCATTATTTATAGTAGCCAAAAGCCAAGTGTCCACTGATGGACAAATGGATAAACAAAATGTGGTCCATTCATCCATACAAAGGAATACTATTCAGCCTTGAAAAGGGAGTGACGTTGTGACCCGTGCTGCAATACAGAACCTTGAGGATGTGTGTTAAGTGAAATAAGCTGCCAGTCATGAAAGGACAAATACTGGATGATTCCACTGATATGAGGTGCTAGAATAGTCAAATTGGTAGACACAGGATATAGAATGTCAGTTGCCAGGAGCTGGGGAAGGGTAAAATGGGGAGGCGGTGATTCATGGAGAAAGAGTTGCAGTTTAAGATGATGAAAACATTCTGGAGATGGATGGTGGTGATGGTTGCATAACAATGTGAATGTACTTAATGCCACTGGAATGCACACTTAAAAATGGCTAAGATAGCTGGGCCTAGTGGCACGTGCCTGTAATCCCAGCTATTCTGGAGGCTGAGCCAGGAGGATCACTTGAGCCCAGGAGTTTGAGGCTGCAGTGAGCCATGATCACACCACTGGGTGACAGAAGGAGACCCTGCCTCTTCAAAAAACCAAAGGGTTAAGGTAGTAAATTTTAGGTTATGTGTATTTTACCACAGCGTAAATTCTTTATTATTAAAAAAAAAGTAGTTGATTTTCAAAAGGATGCCTCAGCCAGGCGCAGTGGCTCATGCCTGTAATCCCCAGCACTTTGGGAGGCCAAGGCAGGCGGATCACGAGGTCAGGAGATCGAGACCATCCTGGCTAACATGGTGAAACCCCGTCTCTACTAAAAATACAAAAAATTAGCTGGGTATGGTGGTGGGCGCCTGTAGTCCTAGCTACTCGGGAGGCTGAGGCAGGAGAATGGCGTGAACCCGGTAGGCAGAGGTTGCAGTGAGCTGAGATCCGGCCACTGCACTCCAGCCCCGGTGACAGAGTGAGACTCTGCCTCAAAAAAAAAAAAAAAAAGACAGACACTGTCCTTGTGTATCTTATGCTATGCTGGGGGAGATGCTCAACCCAAGAAATTCTAGGCCAGGCTCAGTGGCTCACGCCTGTAATCCCAGCACTTGGGAAGCCAAGACAGGTGGGTCACCTGAGGTCAGGAGTTCGAGACACGCCTGGCCAAGATGGTGAAACCCAGCCTCTACTAAAAATACAAAAATTAGCTGGGCGTGGTGGCGCACACCTGTGGTCCCAGCTACCCAAAAGCCTGAGGCAGTAGAATTGCTTGAACCGGGGAGGCGGAGGTTGCAGCGAACCAAGATCACACCACTGCACTCCAGCCTGGGCGACAGAGCGAGACTGTCTCAAAAAAAAAAAAAAAAAGAAAAGAAAAGAAATTGTAAAATTGACATATGACCAAAAAAATGGATGATTCCATTATGTCACGTTCTAAAAGATGCAAACTCATCTCCAGTGACAGAAAACACTGCTGTGGTTGTCTGGGGCTGGTGGTGCAAGAAGGTTTAGCGACCCAGGGGCATGAGGAGACCTTTGGAGGAATGAATATGTTCTGCATCTTGACTGACAGCAGTGATTTCATGGGAGTAGACATCCGTCAAAACGCAATACGTTGTATACTTTCAATTGATGCCGTTTATTGGGCATGTATTAGACTCTGCTTGATAAAAAATTGTTTTGGTTGAGTGATAAGCTAAAGTAATAGGTTTCTCGTTCTTTCTTTTTTCTTCCAATGCTGCTCCTTCTGCATAAAGTGATAGGTTTCTCACAGGTTACCTTTAAAGTGAGCCCTACAGGAGGGACCATCTAGACAATGATGGAAGATGGGAAGGCGGTGGGGGTGGGCCCAGCACAGAGAGCTCCACTGGTTAAGCACGACCAGGAGGAAAAGCATGAGCCTCATGGGGTTGGTGGGAGAGAGGAGACTGAAGACCACCATGGGATTGGGCTCTGTGCTGTGAAGATGCGGAGTATCTGAAAGCTTTTTTTTTTTTTTTCCCGAGATGGACTCTCTGTCGCCCAGGCTGGAGTGCAGTGGCGTGATCTCGGCTCACTGCAAGCTCCGCCTCCCGGGTTCACACCATTCTCCTGCCTCAGCCTCCCGAGTAGCTGGGACTACAGGTGCCCGCCACCACACCTGGCTAATTTTTTTGTATTTTTAGTAGAGACGGGGTTTCACTGTGTTAGCCAGGATGGTCTCGATCTCCTGACCTCATGATCCGCCCGCCTCGTCCTCCCAAAGTGCTGCAATTACATTCTTGAGCCACCGTGCCCGGCCTCTGAAAGCTTTCTTTTTCCTCCCTGAGATGGACTCTCTGTCACCCAGGCTGGAGTGCAGTGGTACGATCTCGACTCATTACAACCTCTGCCTCCCAGGTTCAAGCAATTCTCCTGCCTCAGCCTTCCGAGTAGCTGGGATTACAGGCGCGTGCCACCACACCAGGCTAATTTTTTTATTTTTAGTAGAGATGTGATTTCACCGTGTTGGTCAGGCTGGTCTTGAACTCCTGACCTTGTGATCCACCCGCCTCGGCCTCCCAAAGTGTTAGGATTACAGGTAGGAGCCACCGTGCCCCTCCCTGAAGGCATTTGAACCTGGAGAGTGATTCCACTGTTGGTTTAGCATGAAGATCCCCCTGGTCACAAAGTGGAGAAGAAATTGTGAGAAGGCAAGAAAGAAGGTGGAGCCACGTTAGAAGCGACTCAGGCAGAAGATCACAATGCCTGACAAGCAAGGAGAGTGGAGGTAGGGCTGGAGGGCAGACCAAGGGCTGGAGGTGTTGCTGGGTGGATTCCAAGCCCAGACTTCTGAATTGAGCAACCTGTGGAAGGAGGTGACATTTCCTGAGAGGAAACTCCAGAGGGGAACCCCTCCCGGGTTTGAACGATTCTTGTGCCTCAGACTCCCAAGTAGCTGGGACTACAGGCATGAGACAGCACACATGGTTGATTTCTGTATTAAATATTTTTAGTAGAGATGGGGTTTCGTCATGTTGGCTAAGCTGGTCGCGAACTCCTGACCTGAAGTGATCTGCCTGCCTTGGCCTCCCAAAGTGCTGGGACTACAGGAGTAAGTCACCACCCCCAGCCCCAAAAAAACTTTTTTAAAAATTAACTGGGTACAGTGGCACAGACCTGTGGTCATAGCTACTCCAGAGGCTGAGATAGGAGGATCGGAGGATCGCTTGGCTCCAGGAGTTTAATATGAGTATCCATCAAGAAGAGAATGAGAGGCTGGGCGCAGTGGCTCATGCCTGTAATCCCAGCATGGGGATTGGGAAGCCAAGCCAGGCAGATCACTTGAGGTCAGGAGTTTGAGACCAGCCTGGCCAACATGGTGAAACCCCGTCTCTACTAAAAATACAAAAATTAGCTAGGCATGGTGATGTGCACTTGTAATCCCAACTACTGGGGAGGCTGAGGCAGGAGAATCACTTAAACCTGGAAGGCAGAGGTTTCAGTGAGCTGAGATTGCACCACTGCACTCCAGCCTGGGCAATAAAGTGAGACTTAGTTTCAAAAAAAAAAATAAAAATAAAAAGCAGAGAATGCTTAAATACATTTTTATACATTCATACACTTGAATGACTTAAAATATCCAACAGAAATATACGTACCAGCATAAAAGATGTTCAATATATTAATATACTTAATGAAAAATGCAAGTTGTAGACTGCATTGGACAGGATAGGTGAACTGCTATAACAAATCCAGTAAAACTATATTTCTTTCTGATGTCACAGCCCAAAGCAGGTCCATTGGGAGGGGGCGGCTCTACTCCAGACAGTCATTCAGGGACCCAGGCTCCTTCTGTCTCCACACATCATCAAAGTCAAAAGAGAAAGGAAAATGTCAACCATCAGGTACTGGAGAAATTTATGGGTGGGGCACGGAAGTGGCAATCATTATTTTACCCTCATCTATTGTTCAGAGCACCTGGCCACACCTAACTGGGAGACAAGTCCAGCGTGTACCCCAAAAATAGGTTTGGTGAGCATTTAGCCAGGCTCTGTCTCGCTAACTGATGTGTACCATTTAAACCCATTCATGCTGGGCGCGGTGGCTCAAGCCTGTAATCCCAGCACTTTGGGAGGCCGAGACGGGCGGATCACGAGGTCAGGAGATCGAGACCATCCTGGCTAACCCGGTGAAACCCCGTCTCTACTAAAAAATACCAAAAACTAGCCGGGCGACGTGACGGGCGCCTGTAGTCCCAGCTACTTGAGAGGCTGAGGCAGGAGAATGGCGTAAACCCAGGAGGCGGAGCTTGCAGTGAGCTGAGATCCGGCCACTGCACTCCAGCCTGGGCGGCAGAGCGAGACTCCGTCTCAAAAATAAAAATAAAAAAATAAAAATAAAAAAATAAACCCATTCATACAAAACACGATAAATGTGTTCATGGGGCTGGGCACGGTGGCTCACACCTGTAATCCCAGCACTTTGGAAGGCTGAGGAAAGAAGATCACTTTGAGCCCAGGAGTTTGAGAACAGTCTAGGTAACCCAGTGGGACGCCCTCTCTACAAAAATTTAAGAATCAGCCGGGCATGGTGGCGCACACCTGTAGTCCCAGCTACTCAAGAGGCTGAGGTGGGAGGACCGCTTGAGCCTAGAAGGTCAAGGCTGCGGTGACCCAAGATCACACCACTGCATTCCAGCCTGGGAGACAGAGCAAGACCCTGTCTCAAAGGAAACAAAAAAAGCATACATGGATATATTTTTAATAGACAAAAATATGGAAGGAGTACATTAAACTGTTAACTCTCATGAGTCAAAGTGGGACTTCCAGTTTTTATTTTATATATGTGTTTCCTTTTTTTTTAAATAATAAGCACATATTTCCTGTGAGATTTAACAATTTAAAGAACTGTAAAATTATAGTACATTGCTCTTTAGATGTTAAGCAAATGGAGTTTAGAATTCTAGATGTTCACTAGGGGGCAGAAGAGATGTGTGTGCGCTTGCACTCGCTGTTTGCTTATCACTTTTTACCAGGTTACTGGCACAATTGCCCCATTCATTAGGTCATCTGTAAGATTTACAGACTTGTTTAAGGAAATGACAGCACTCAGGCCTCTCACACTAGTAGACATCAGCTGTGGGCCCAATAATCTCATATTTTCACCAATTTTTGATTACTGTGGTAAAATACACATTACATAAAATTTGCCATCTGAGTCTTTTTTTTTTTTTTTTTTTGGTAGAGATAGGATCCCACTATATTGCCCAGGCTGGTCTCGAACTCCTGGGCTCAAAGGATCCTCTTGCCTCAGCCTCCTAAGTAGCTGGGACTACAGGTATGCCATGCCCAGGTTAGCTAAGCCTTTTTTGAGTGCAGTGGTATGATCTTGGCTCACGGCAACCTCTGCCTCCTGGGTTCAAGCAATTATTCTGCCTCAGCCTCCGAGTAGCTGGGACTACAGGCACACACCACCATGCCCAACTAATTTTTGTATTTTTAGTAGAGACGGGGTTTCACCATGTTGGCCAGGATGGTCTCGATCTCCTGACCTCATGATCCGCCCACCTCGGCCTCCCAAAGTGCTGGGATTACAGGCGTGAGCCACCGCGCCCGGCCCACGTTAGCCATTTTTAAGTGTATAGTTCTGTAGTATTAAGTGCACTCGTGTTGTGCAATCATCACCACCGTCCATCTCTAGAACTCTTCATATCTTGTAAAATTGGAAGTCTGTACCTATTAACCAGTCACTCACCATACTCCCATACCCCCAACCTTGAACAACTACCATGTTACTTTCTGTCTTTGAATTTCACTATTCCATTTTAACCTGATCCTCGAGGCTGTGTGGTTGCCTTATGGGTCATTATCAAAAATGTGTCTGTTTCACACCAGCCTTTGAGTACACAGACATCTAAGAGGTCTTCTAACTGGCCTGAATCCCTACTTGTGAGAAAAAAGACCAAAACTACCATGAAGCTTATCTATTGCCTGTTCTGCTGGAGTCAGCCTGAAAGATCCCACATTTAGATAGTGGAGTGATGACCCAGACATCTCTCCTGGCCTTTCTAAGGATCTCTGTGGACATCTCTTCAATTTCATGGGCATGGACACCAGAACAGGATTCAGCTGTTTGGAGGCCCAGGGCATGGGGGAATGTGGGAGCCTCATATTCTCCGTAATAAATAATGAGCAAAATCTCCATAAAAGCATAGCATCGTCTGGGCACGGGGGCTCACGCCTGTAATCCCAGCACTCTGGAAGGCCGAGGTGGATGGATCACCTGAGGTCAGGGGTTCGAGACCAGCCTGGCCAACATGGTGAAACCCCATCTCCACTAAAAATACAAATTAACCAGGCATGGTGGCAGGCACCTGTAATCTCAGCTACTTGGGAGGCTGAGGCAGGACAATCACTTGAACCTGGGAGGCAGAGGTTGCAGTGAGTCGAGATTGTACCACTGCACTCCAGCCTGGGCGACAGAGTGAGACTTTGTCTCAAACAAACAAACAAATAACCGAAAAAACGAGGTCACTAATCCCATTTAAAGTCACTGAAACATTTGCCTTCTCTATTTGGACTTGCCTGAGGCTCCAAATTGAAATGAATACCTACACACTCAGACAGCACAGTAGGCACCCGTAGCTGGAACATTTCTCACAGCTGGTTTCCCGGAAGAGTCCATTGAGATTTGAAATCTCTGCCTCCAAACACCCCTGAGGCTCTTGGAGACCAGTATGTAGGTCTTTTTTTTTTTTTTTTTTTTTTTTGAGACGGAGTCTCGCTCTGTCGCCCAGGCTGGAGTGCAGTGGCCGGATCTCAGCTCACTGCAAGCTCCGCCTCCCGGGTTCACGCCATTCTCCTGCCTCAGCCTCCAGAGTAGCTGGGACTACAGGCGCCCGCCTCGTCGCCCGGCTAGTTTTTTGTATTTTTTAGTAGAGACGGGGTTTCACCATGTTAGCCAGGATGGTCTCGATCTCCTGACCTCGTGATCCGCCCATCTCGGCCTCCCAAAGTGCTGGGATTACAGGCTTGAGCCACCGCGCCCGGACTGTAGGTCTTATTTATCTTTGTTTTTCTCGTAAAGCCCAGTACACTAAAGACATACAATCGATGTGGATTGAATTGAATTGAACCCAAGATCAGGCATATATGTGAAACACTGTGGGGAAGAGGTATAAAGAGAAGTTTGAGTTAGGGAATTTGTAGCATGGTGGTTAAAACACGAGCTCTGAGTGGGCTGACCTGTGTGAGTTCCAGCCCCACTGCTTACTAGAAATGTATCTTCGTGTCTCCCACTAAGCCACGTGGAGTTAACATGAGCCATAGAGGACGTAGGTGTATGCCCACGCTAAGCCCTCCTTTGCTGAGAACTGGACCCACGAGTGTAGACTCTAGCAGTTGTGTTTGTACTGTGTAACCGTGTTGGGAGCCCGATTCTGTCACTGTTCGGGACCCCACTATGTAACCTGCACAGACCTAGGGGGACTGAACAAAGGGGGCAAACTCGGGAATAAAACACAAGAGACAAAAGAGCCTATTTGGAAGAAGGGGTCAGGGGACACCTTGCCTCTAGTGGACAAGGGCTCTGAGCTTTACACAGCCCCCCGTATTTATTAAGCAAAAGAGGTAGCGAGAAAGGGGTGGAAGAAGGGGTCGGCTGCTTGGTCCAGAGTAGGCTTGTAAGACTGCATTCCTCAAACAACAGGCTCTAGATGTCGCTGTAGATAACCTTGGCTCCAAGGAGTGATGGCGTCCAGCAAACCTTCTGTTGGCAGGAACCGTCTGATGAGTTTGCTCACATCCTGCATTCATGATAAACACTTTGCTGTTTGATCGTATAGCCTCCAGTGGAATGCTGAGTTGGTCACGTCCCTCAGGTCTTCGGCTCCCTGAACAACCCCAGCCACCTGGCCAGACCCAGTTGGGCCAGGGATGGACCCAAGCTGGGCCAAGCAGCTCATCTCTCTTGGAACCTGGGGTTGGATGGAGCATCCTTAGCGGGTCTGGTCTCATGGCTGAGCTGGGGGAGGAAGCGGCCTCAGGGTGTGTAGGAAAGTGATTGTTGTGTGCAGTTCAGTTTCTGGCAGGTGTTGAACTTCCTGCCCTTTGGTTCTACCTATGAGACATTCATTTTTCTTTTTCCAGTACATTCCCCTTTGCCAACATTAAGTAGGTATCTACAACCCGTGACCAAACAAACACTCTCTTATCTCGACCCCACCCTCCCAGGATTCGTGTAAGGATTGAGGCAGTGACTGAGTAGGGCCCAGCCACAGGCAGCCCTCAGGAAGCATCAGCCCTCATTGCTGTGACTCCTGTTAGTAATGGTTTCACCTCCTCCTCTGATCTACAGTGGTGATGTAATGAAGCAATACTCTCTGTCCATAGGGAACGGACAGTGTGTCTGGGAATTCAGGCAGGTGCATGCCAACAGATCCCATCAATCCAAGCTGAGGTGGGCCCCTGGCCACCAGCCTCACTCTGGCTGTTTTCTACCCTAGTCTCGTGGAATTCCTGTTGCCTGAATAGCTGAGTGTTGTCTGCAAACACAAGAAGAGGATGTGGCGCTTTTGCAAGGGGCCCCATCAAAAATAGTCTCCAATGAGCAGGCTCTGGGCCACCTAACTATTTCTTTTTTTTTTTTTTTTTTTTTTTTGAGACGGAGTCTCGCTCTGTTGCCCAGGCTGGAGTGCAGTGGCCGGATCTCAGCTCACTGCAAGCTCCGCCTCCCGGGTTGACGCCATTCTCTCGCCTCAGCCTCCCGAGTAGCTGGAACTACAGGCGCCTGCCACCACGCCCAGCTAGTTTTTTGTATTTTTTTAGTAGAGACGGGGTTTCACCGTGTTAGCCAGGATGGTGTCGATCTCCTGACCTCGTGATCCGCCCGTCTCAGCCTCCCAAAGTGCTGGGATTACAGGCTTGAGCCACCGCGCCCGGCCACCACCTAACTATTTCTTCCATCTTCCACCGCGGCGTCTGGAGAGCTGCTAAGGTGGAGTGGTTACCTGGCTCACCCCATCCTTCCCTGGGATGTTGGAGGAAGGCCTGATAGCACCCATCCAAGCACTAACTTGAGCCCCTTCCCTCTGCTGGAGTTGGTGCTGCTGCAGTACAAGAGCCCGGCGTGATCCCTTGTATTAATAGGGCTTTATTTTCTGTTATCTTACAATTTATTTTGTTTTCAGACACAGGTCTCACTCTACTGCCTAGGCTGGAGTGCAGTAGCTATTCATTGGTGTGATCATAGCACCCTACAGGCTTGAACTCCTAGGCTCAAGTGATTCTCTTGCTTCAGCTTCCTGAGTTGCTAGGCTGTTCCACAGCCTCTGCTCCCAAGCTTTCTTACAATTGGCACAATTCCTAGGCTGGCCAAGTCACATATTCTACCCCATTCCTGCAGTCATTGGCTTGGGGATAGACGTGTGACTCAAACTGAGCTAATTAGAGTCTGCCATGGGGCTCTCTTTGACACAATGAGGAAAGAGATCCTCTTTGTCCATTGCGGTTATTAAGCAGGCAGGTGACAGGCCCAGGACTGCTGGTGCCTAGCTTCACCCTTTGCTGCCTTGTAGAGAGAGATAGCCTGAAAAGGGAACCGACACAGAGGACCAGTGGCCTTGTTCCAGAGCCTGGGGTTAGCTGTGTTTGGACCTAGTTGTATACCTGATTTACTAATTATGATCTTCAAAAAATGCCCTTCATGCTCTAAGCAGGCAGAGCTAGGTTTCTGACAGTGAAATCAAGTTTCCTAACCAGTACAGGAGGATGACCCTGTTGGGGCGTGTCAGGGAAGGATTCTCTATAGACATGACAGTGAAACCGAGAAGCGAAAGATGACTGGAACCAGCCAGGTGGAGAGGAGGGGAGAGAACATTCTGGACAGCAGGAGGAGCTCATGAGAAGGCTCCAAGCCAGCAAGAACAGGGGTGTGGGAATCCGTTTGCTTCATTATCTTGTGTGTGTTCTACTATAGCTATAAACATATTTGATGAATAGCCTTTATTAAATAAGTTCTGTGACCCTGATTTACCATAATGTCCATTTGCAAAGTACTTTGTGTTTTGCAAATCTCTTGTCATCGGATATGTCATAATTTATTAAATATATTTGACTGTGTTCTCACAAACCCCTGACTGCACCTAGTATTCATGTAGTCTAATTTTCTACTTTTCACCCAGGATTTTGAATTTTAAATATTGGCTTTTCTCAGCTCAGAAGCCTAGAAGGGTTGGGGACAGCATTGAGAGTGTTTTGGAGTTGGGCCTGGGACCAGGGGCCAGTTTTGCCTGGTGATGCATCTGCCAAGAGGGCTGAAGAGAGCCACCCTGGCTCAGAGCATCCATTCATCAGCTAGAAGAGGGAAATGAATTTGTCAATCTTTGGCTTTGCCTTTGACCCCTAGAGGACTGCAACCGATGAAATGATGATGGGAAATTTGGCTGCCATCTATGACCAGCTCCTTTTTTTTTTTTTTTTTAAGACGGAGTCTTGCTCTGTCACCCAGGCTGGAGTGCAGTGGCGCGATCTCAGCTCCCTGCAACCTCTGCCTCCCAAGTTCAAGTGATTCTCCTACCTCAGCCTCCTGGGTAGCTGGGATTACCAGCGTGCACCACCACGCCTGGCTAATTTTTGTATTTTTAGTAGAGACGGGGTTTCACCATGTTGGCTAGGCTGGTCTCGAACTCCTGAACTCAAGTGATCGCCCGCCTTGGCCTCCCAAAGTGCTGAGATTACTGGCGTGAGCCACGGCGCCCGGCCTGACCAGCTCTTGGTTGTGGAATGGGTGACCCTTTAGACTGTCCAGGGGAGATGGGAGTAAGAATCTCTCACAGCATTAACAGGTTTCTCCTCCTCCCTGCGTCTCCCCCAAATCCTGTCCCCATCACTAGGCTATTTAATTTACTTATTTTTGGGGAAGTAGGAGGAAAACCTAGCCCAGGTGGTGTGTGCTACTTCTTTGTATTCCATCTTGGACCAACAAGAGCAAGCAGGCAGCAGATTTCCCCACACTGGAACATCACTTGTGTTACTCATTTGTTGTTATTTACTACTTGTATTATAGGATTTAACTTTGACTTCCCAGCTAAGTTGTGAACTCTTTGGAGAGAAGCACCAATTGTGCCCATTTTTGTAGGGCCCACAGCACCCGAAATAGTACTTAGCCTTAGCCTTAGCAGATCCTTTGATTCTTTTTTTTTTTTTTTTTTTTTTTGAGACGGAGTCTCGCTCTGTCGCTCGGGCTGGAGTGCAGTGGCCGGACCTCAGCTCACTGCAAGCTCCGGCTCCCGGGTTTACGCCATTCTCTTGCCTCAGCCTCCCGAGTAGCTGGGACTACAGGCGCCCGCCACCTCGCCCGGCTAGTTTTTTGTATTTTTTAGTAGAGACGGGGTTTCACAGTGTTAGCCAGGATGGTCTCGATCTCCTGACCTCGTGATCCGCCCGTCTCGGCCTCCCAAAGTGCTGGGATTACAGGCTTGAGCCACCGCGCCCGGCCCCAGCCACAACTTTTAATGAACTCATTTGCACACTAGAAAAGTTCCACAGCTGAGCCCCAGGGAGCCCATCTGGGTGTCAAATAAGGAGGACAGGCAGGGTGTGCTGTGTCCCTGAGGGAGTTGGGCCCAGGCCAGCATGGAGGCTCTAGGTCTCAGGGGACATTTAGGCCTGAGTGGGGCCAATCCCAGCCCTGGACAGGTGGCTCTCGCTAACAGGGTGGCTGAATCCCACATGGGGGGCTGGGGTGGGGAATGAATCCTCCGCCTTGGCATGGACCTTGGTCCAGCAGAGGGCTTTCATGCCAGAGTGGAGTCATCCCTGGCCTGGAGCCTCTGGGCTGGCAGGAGGTCCTATGAGGCCACTCCCAGGCCCTGGTGTGGGGTCTCCCATTAAGAAGGGGGTGCGGGCAGGGCGCGGTGGCTCACACCTGTATGTAATTCCAGCATTTTGGGAGGCCAAGGTGGGTGGATCACGAGGTCAGGAGATCGCGACCAGCCTGGCCAACATGGTGAAATCCCGTTTCTACTAAAAATACAAAAATTAGCTGGGCATGGTGGCATGTGCCTGTAATCCCAGCTACTCAGGAGGCTGAGGCAGGAGAATCGCTTGAACCCGGGAGGCAGAGGTTGCAGTGAGCCAAGATCATACCACTGCACTCCAGCCTGGCGACAGAACGAGACTCGGTCTCAAAAACAAAAAACAAACAAACCAACAAGCAAACAAAAAGGAGTGCTGCGTCTCTGGTTTGGGTGTGTCAGGACAGGCTCCCAGCCATCAGAGCTTGTTGGGTCCTGGTGAGAGTGAGTTCTAGGCCCTGGCGTGGAGCCTCTGGCCCACAGGGGATGCTGGGTCTGGGATGACGCTAGGGTTGGGTGGGTGTTAGTTCCACGTCCTGGGGTGGAAAATCTGACCCAGGAGGGATCTCTGTGTCTCCAGTGAGGGGGCAGGCCAGGCTCTGGGCAACCGAGGACACTGGGTTGGAGCTGTCAGTCCCAGGTCTGGACCTGGTGACTCTAGTCCCACAGCAGAGGAATGCGGAGTCCCGGGTGGGGTCGGCCCCAGGCCCCAGGCCCCAGGCCCCAGGCCCCACCAGGCCCCACCAGGCCCCGGCTTGGGGACTCCGGCTCGGCAGGGGGCGCTGCGTCTCGCGGGTCGCGCAGGAGGCTCGGGCGGCTCCGGGCCCACAGGGGGCGCTGTGGCGGTGCGGCGGGCGCCCGGCAGGTGGCGCTGTGGCCGTGGCCGCGGCCGAGGCCCGGCAGGCGGGCGGGCGGCGGCGCTGCGCTGCGGCCGGCTCGCGGGCCGGGGGAGCGGCGGCGGGCGCGCGGGAGGCGGAGCGGCAGCGGCGGCGGGCGCGGCGGGAGCGGCTGGGCCCGGGCGGGCTGGAGCGCGGTCGCCGAGCGGAGGGCCGCGGCCGCGCGGAGCCCGCCATGCCGGCGCGGGTCTGAGGCGTGGCGAGCCAGGGCCGAGGCAAGCGGCGGGCGCGCCGCCCCTGTCGCCCCGCGGCAGCCCGGCCCGGGCCCGATGAGCGGCGGCCTCGGCCTCCGGCGCAGCCCGGAAATGTCCGGCAAGATCGAGAAAGCAGGTGAGGCGCGGGCGCGGGGCGGCTCCCTCCGGCCGGGCCCGGCCCGGGGGCTCCGTCGCTCTCCGGGCCGAGCGCAGGTCCCCCGGGATGCGCGGCCCTGCGTGCGCCGGGGCGGGGTGAAGCCTCCGAGGCCTCGTCGGGACGCCTGGCAGACTCTCCTCCAGGCCCATTCCCTGCCGGGCGCGGGGGGAAGCGGCCGCTGCGGGGACGCTGGGGGCCTGGCCGGGCGTGGCCCCTGCAACCCGGGGCCGGGCGCGCGAGCCGCTCCGCGGTCCCCGGGAACTTCCGAAAATGGCTTAAGCCCCAGGCAGGGGAAGAACAGCCCGGGCCGCGTGCTGCTGCGGCTGCAGCCCTCCGTGCCCGGCCTGGGCTCGGCGCTCGGAAGGTGAACGAGCTGAGCTGTAAAATGTGTCATTTCTAACGAGCCTCGAGTTTAAATTTAACCAGACGCGTCCACTTCGGTGGCTTCAAAGGAAGCAGGCTGGATGAGTGGAGGCGTTTTGAGGACACAGTCAAGTTTCCCCTCCCCACCCCGATCAAGCTCAGCCCTGCAAGGAGGGCAGGTGGGGGCCCGGTGGTTTGTTGTAGATGATAAATCCTGATGCAGACCTCGTCTCTTTGTGTGTTCCTAGAAATCTAGGGGAGTTACCTTCCCAGACCCTGGGTTTGCCTGTCGTGGAAATAGAGTCTCCAAAGATTCAATGACTGTCCAGCATATGGGGCCCCTGGCTTCATTAGCCGGCGGCACCTTGCAGGGCAAATGCGAATGCTTGGGTCTAAGGTGAGGTGGGCGGGTGTTCCTGGGCTCCTGTACTGGGAGCATGCCCTGTGGTCATAAGCCAGGTACCAGGTTAGGTTGGCGTCTGAATTAGGGAAAGCAGATTTTTGGGGAGCTGCAAAGGAGGTCTGTGGCTTTGATTTTGGAAGTTGCTTATGTTTCCTGGTTTGAATCTGGGATACTTCTGTGGGGTGCACCCCTGCAGCGGACCCACAAGGCAATATGACTTTTGCAGGCTGTGGTTGAAGCACAGAAGGACATTTTTGTAGGCTTTATTGAGGGTTTGCTATATATCTAACTCTTAGCACCTAAAAGGCATTGCTTCTTTAATTTTTGAAGCTAGTCTGTGAGAAAGAATATGGTCCCAGTTTTAAAGGCTCAGAGAGGTTCAGTGAGTTCCGGCTGTCCAGCCAGCAAGAGGGCGGCAGGCCCCTAGGGTATTCAATTCCCGGCCCTCCGACCAGAAGCTGGGGTGCTTTTATGACGGACAGGGCGCTTGGGTTCAGGTGCCATTTCTTGAGTATTTTTCTCACTGAATTTGAGGCCCCACAGCCTTGCCCAGTGACCATGAGTCGCCATCCTGTACACCTGCTGCTCCAGAAATAACTTGGGTTCATCTGTGCAGCATTTCTCAGGAACTTCTTGTATAGTGTCTGTCAGAATGGTACTGTTGGGAAACGTGGATAGTTTATTTTAGAAAGAACATTCACTGGGTTCTTTGATTATAAGAATATTCCGTGTTCATTGTCAAAACTTGGAAATCACAGAAAAGTAAAATGAACCACATTGAAAATCATCTGTCACCCAGGTACAGTGGCTCAAGCCTGTAGTCCCTGCATTTTGGGAGGCCAAGGCAGGAGGATCGCTTGAGTCCAGGAGTTTGAAACAAGCCTGGGCAAAATCGCTAATTTAAAATTATATATATATATATATATATTTTTTTTTTTTTTAAAGGAAAAAAATTACCTGTCATCCCATGAGATGCTTTCCACAGCCCAAACCACTGGGAATGTAATGACTCTTCGAGTTCTCTGCTATTGGGAGAAAGACGTGAGGCCAGTTCATTTCAGCATAGGTTGTCCTTGGGCCTTTTCTGGGCACCGCCTTCTGCTAGGGGGTTGTAGATGCAATTGCCTGCTCCCACAGAAGCTTGTCTGACCTAGCACAGTTCCTAAGCTACCCAGGCTGCCAGACCGAGTGACCGTGCTGCTGTGGGCACGGTGAGAGAGGGCCTTCATCAGTGTGGGAATGAAGACGACTTTGGAGGGGACAGTGTTTGTACTAGACTCTGAAGAGAGGGCTGAGATATACCTGGTGGAGACAGGGAGAAAGAGGAGAGAGGGGAAGGGGTGACCAGGATCTGCAGAAGGTGCGGGAGGAAGATGCATTTTGTGAGAAGCAGAAAAAGTAAGACAGTTCTGAGATTGGCAAGACCAGGGTCAGGACCTCGCCTACAGATTGGGGATCACAGACGTGGAGCTGGCTGGAGGTCCAGCCTCCTTGCAGAAGGTCGTTTGCTGTGGTTCATAGGAGTCGTAGCAAAAGATTACAACAACTGCCAAGGAAGACTGGGGCGCTCCTGGAGTGAGGAAGACCTTTCCTGGTGGTCTCTGCTGGTCATTCTTAGTGAACTTCCCTTTGCATTTCAATGAGATTTTGTTAGGTTTCTGTTGGAGTTTTTTTAATGGACTTCCCACTATTCAATCTCCAGAGGAGTATCTGATTCAGAGGGGAGGCCCTTAGGTGAAGTGGCGACAGAGCCTGACACCTGGCAAACAATTGTGACTGGAGTTTTGCTGTTTTCTGTTATCTCAAAGCAACAGAAATGCTGCTTAAATATGTTCATAATCTCTTCTCCCTGAAAGTAGAAGGACCAGTGTTTTCAGTTCTCAGTGCTTAAAGCATCCAAGGTTTTTTGGCTGAACAGGAAACTCCTTCACATCCCGTATAGTGTGCAGCTCTAGCCTGTTCCTCATCCCGCCCCCTTGCCTTGCCTGATACTCGGTGCTGTGCAGGACTCTTCTTAACCCCTGGGGGAGATCTTTTGAGTCATTGATGCTCTTTGGGACATTTTCTTTTTTTTTTTTTTTTTTTTTTGAGACGGAGTCTCGCTGTGTCACCCAGGCTGGAGTGCAGTGGCCGGATCTCAGCTCACTGCAAGCTCCACCTCCCGGGTTCACGCCATTCTCCTGCCTCAGTCTCCCCAGTAGCTGGGACTACAGGCGCCCGCCATCTCGCCCAGCTAGTTTTTTGCATTTTTTAGTAGAGACGGGGTTTCACTGTGTTAGCCAGGATGGTCTCGATCTCCTGACCTCGTGATCCGCCCGTCTCGGCCTCCCAAAGTGCTGGGATTACAGGCTTGAGCCACCGCGTCCGGCCTCTTTGGGACATTTTCTTCCTCATGCAGCAGTTCCTGGCTGGGGCAGGGCCTTGAGGGGTTCATCCATACCTATGTATAGTCTCAGAAGACACACCAGGTCATAGGCCTCATGTCTGGGGGTCCCAAGTGCCATGGAGAATCAAGACAGTCTGGGCCAGAGGGTGGCACAGGGACAACTTGCTGAGCTGGTGGGAGCCTGTCAAGTGAGGCCTAGTGGAGAAGGGTTGAATTTGGAGGGCCAGGAAGAAGCTAGGGTGCAGGGGAGGCTTTTCTTTTTTTTTTTTTTTTTTTTTTTTTTTTTTTTTTTTTTTTTTTTTGAGGCAGAGTCTCGCTTTGTCGCCCGGACTGGAGTGCAGTGGCCAGATCTCAGCTCACTGCAAGCTCCGCCTCCCGAGTTTACGCCATTCTCCTGCCTCAGCCTCCCGAGTAGCTGGGACTACAGGCGCCCGCCACTTCGCCCGGCTAGTTTTTGTATTTTTAGTAGAGACGGGGTTTCACCGTGTTAGCCAGGATGGTCTTGATCTCCTGACCTCGTGATCCGCCCGTCTCGGCCTCCCAAAGTGCTGGGATTACAGGCTTGAGCCACCGCGCCCGGCCAGCAGGGGAGGCTTTTCTAAACTCCACAGTGCTTCCAGAGATGACGAGAAGGTGGGGAGTAGAAGAGAGATGGACAGATTAGGGAGCTCCCAGGGTGAGCTTGTGGGTAGGTCTGCAGTGGAGAAGAGGCTCTTCCCTAGGAGCTCAGAGGGACTTGCTCTGGAAGACTGATGGGAGATGTATGCAACTGTGTAGAGGCTGCTTCCGAGAACAAATGAGCATGGTTCTGGTTGTGCAAGCAGTTACTGTGGTTCTCTTTGCTCATGTGTCTTCCAATAGAGACACTGAGCGAGGAGAGTTGATACCCTCATGTTTCTGGAGCTTGAGCACAGACTGGCAGCCGCGGGCTGGATTCAGTCCACAGGTATGCTGGGTTGGATCGGTGTGTGTTCTTGAGGAAAAAACAGAAGAATCGATGGTCAGTATTGAAAACTCAGGAAGTTGCCTGTAATCCCAACACTTTGGGAGGCCGAGACGGGCGGATCATGAGGTCAGGAGATCGAGACCATCCTGGCTAGCACGGTGAAACCCCGTCTCTACTAAAAAATACAAAAAACGAGCTGGGCAAGGTCGGGGGCGCCTGTAGTCCCAGCTACTCGGGAGGCTGAGGCAGGAGAATGGCGTAAACCTGGGAGGCGGAGCTTGCAGTGAGCTGAGATCCGGCCACTGCACCCCAGCCTGGGCGACAGAGCAAGACTCTGTCTCAAAAAAAAAAAAAAAAAGAAAAATCAGAAAGTCACTCAACAATCTCAAAAGCCAGGTTCCCGATTCCCTTGAAAAATGAGAATCTCAGGTGACCCTGAGACCTTGTTCCTGACTACAAGGCAGCTGTGGGCGGGCGTCAGGTGGCGGCCACTCCCACGGAGCCCCTCACCACTCCCACAGCCAGCCACACCTCCGACAGCCCACTTCGACTTTTGACATTTGCGTTTGCATCCCCTCCCCGGAGAAATGATTCTCGTTTGTTTGTTTTTATCTGGACTTTGAAACCTTTGCCCCATCCCTTCATTGACTCATTACTCCATCCTTCATTCATCAGGGATTGAGCACCGGCTCCATCAGGCTCCATACAAGGCTCTGGGGACTCAGTGGTGAACTCAGCAGATGTTGCACTGCCTGCCCTGAATACAGGCATCCTCTGTGTGTCACAGGGTGGGCAGGAAGGTGGCAAGGGATCAGACTTGTAGTGGGGAGGGATAGTCAGGGAACTCCTGTGCTCCTGTGACAAAATGGGACTTAAGGTGAGAAGCAGAGGATGGGTCCAGTTAGCTGGGCACAGGCTGTGGAGTAGAGGACCAGTCCCCTGGGGTGGGAGCAGACCGAGGCCTCCTTACCTGGAGGGAAGAAGGTCCTTGGACTGCATGCGTCAGTTTCAGTCACTCATTCCTTTCTTCCTTCTTTCAGTAGCTTCACTTGTCGCCTACCTCACAGAGCAAACTCCTAAGGGCCTGGAGTTGTTCTAGTTCTTGGAACACAGAAAAGATCTCGGCCTCCTGGGCCATGCCTTCTAACTGAGCCGGCCATAAGTTAAGCAGTTTGGTATATATATTTTTATAGTCCCTTTCCTTCCTCTCTGTGCTCCCAGTGAACCACAGGCTGGCTGGGAGTTTCATCATTTACTGGACCCTTCTGCCAGCGCTGTAGCTCCCATCACCTTGGAGCAGTTCACTGGGCCTGGTAAAGTGGCCGCAGGCTTGCCCAGCATGCTGCCTGAAGACAGAATAAATACCGTGTCTCGTGCTCAATGTGCTATGGTTTCAAATGTGTGAAGATGCTTTTACTGTAAATCAAAAAGAAATTTACAGTGACTGCATTCGTGGTCACATTTTTGTCTTGATGTATTTTCTCAGAGCAGATACTAAGAAGACAAGTCCTATCATGTGGGGCTGCACATTTTTGTGGCCTGAGAAAGAGGTCCTCTTAGATTGGCAGTCACTGTATTTCGATCAATTTTAAACTCCTCAAAGTTGTACTTCCTTTTTCCCCATAGTTAGGAATTTTTGTGGTCAAAGTATACTCAGTCAAGCAGTGCGACATTTTGATGGCACCTACTCCACTTTCTTTCGCTCACCTTTTTAACACTTATGGAGTGCCTCCTCGTTGGCAGACACCAAGTGATGCCTCGTGGCAGGGAGCCAGCAGGAACCTGTCCCTGGAGACCACAGTCCAGGGGTAGAATCAGAACGATCTTGAACATTTCTGTAATTTTCTATGGTTTTCAGAATGCACTTATAGACTACCTCATTTCATTTCATCCTCACAACAGCCCAGGGGGTGAGGGCAGGGCTGAGTACCCCTCTTTTGCCCCTGAGGGCAGCTAAGGCCCAGGGAAGTTTGGTTGCTTGCCCAAGGTCATGCCCTAGAGAAGTGGAAGAGGGAATGGGCCCCCTTTCTTGCCTTTACAGAGCACTTGTTAGAGCCTCCCTCGTTGCTGGGGACACAGTAGCTTTCTGTCTTAATTCTTCTTCAGGCTTCTCAATCTCTTTTCTGATGTTTGAAAAAAAGATCTACCGGTGAAATTAAGGGAGGGCCACTACAGTCTTTAGGCTGCGTCTGATACTCATAATACTAATCACATTAACAATGCTGTAGAGAGATAAGAAATAACACTAACACCAGCTAAATGTGTTTTTAGAAAAAATCAGCCACAGCAACCCCAAGTGTTTCCTGGTCTCCAGAGCAGCTGTTGGCAGAGGCGGTTTGAATGGGGTTCCTTGTAGCCAAGAGACCTTGTAGGAGGTCTGTAGAGATGAGTCATGTGTGAGCTTGCAGAAAAATATCTCCCAAAGTAGCCCGGATCGGAGATTGCCTTGAGTGCCAGGCTGGGTCTTACCTCAGGCCAGCTGAGCGTGTTCCCTGTGGCCAGGATAAGATCACGCTCTGGAAAGAGGAGAGGCCTGACAACCTGCCGCCTGCCCCACCCCGCGGCCGCCTCGCCGCCGGGACAGGTGTTCCTCTGACTCGTCACCCGTCTTGCCCCAAAGGTGTTTTATGAGTAAATAAATAAAACCCACCGTTTGTGAATTATTAAGGGATCTGTCATCCAGCAGGCCAGTCATCTTAGTTTCTGGTCATCTGTTTGAGAACGTCTGAGTTGTGTCCTTGCGTGATTCGTACGTTTTCCTGGGGCTTATTTTCCCCATTAGTGCCAGGAAGAAGTGGGACTCAAAAGGAGTGCTCCTCTGTTTGTGTTTTTAAGCTGCAGCCCGCCCCCCCCGACATTTTTTTTTTTTTTTTAATTTTGAGTTCTAGAATACATGTGCTGAACGTGCAGGTTTGTTACATAGGTATACATGTGCCATGGTGGTTTGCTGCACCTATCAACCCATCATCTAGGTTTTAAGCCCCGCATGCATGACTGCAGGCCCTTCTTTATACATAAGAAGACCATTAGGTAACCACTAATGGGGAAGCCTCTTTGAATGCCGTCCTTCCTGCTTAGCCGTGGCCAAGGCTCCTCCTTGGACCCTCCGCCCTAAACACAATGTGAAAACCCACTTCCTGCATGCTCTCACAGCCTCCTCCTCCAAAATCAACTTCCTCTGGGCTCTTTGTGTCTTCTCTTCCTCTAGCAGGTACTAAATTCCATGGAAATGCCCCAGATCAATGCTTGAGTAGAATGATGTTTAACTCATTCAAAATCAAAGCCCCAGTTTCCTTTCTGCAAGTTAAAAATCAACAAGTGAAATGTTAAAGAGATCATTAGCTGCGTGAGGGAGTGTGCCTGTCTACCGCTGCGGTGCCATTACGGGGCCTGGAACACAATGGGTGCTCAATAAATAGTTACTAAAAGAATGAGTGGATTTAGTTAATATTATCATAGAATGAATTTCAGTTTCTGGTTCCAAGTCTCATATTATCTTTAGATGTAGCGTATTCTGGTTTTAAATAGCCAATTAGGATGTTTCTTGGTACATTAATAGGACCAATATCTGATGAGTGGTGTGCAGTTAGTTGGGGGTTCTGTGTTAACCATACACCTTGGTCAGTGTTTTCCTGTAGCCCTCTGAACATTAATGATGAAGTTAGGATCAAATTCCCAGAACACTGTTGGGAGAACGCCAGGACACCGTGAAGGCTGAGCCGGCTCTGACGCCGCATCTGTCAGTCAGTGCCCGTTCTTTGAGCTTCCACTTGTAGTGACTGCCTGGTTCTTTGGGATACGCAGGAGCAAAGCACTCGTAGGCAATGCTCATTCTGCCCTGTATTGACAAACCAAGGCCTGTACCAGCTCTGCTCAGCCTGACACCCATAGTGATCACCGTCCCAGAAATCCCTGTCCCTACTTGTTATTTTTTTTTTCAGTTGGCCTTTGAACGTGATTTAGGACTAGCTTTCTGCAGCATTACTGTCTTTTCCCGGGATGACTGTGCGGTGTGTGCTGTCTAGGGCTGGGGTGCAGGCTGTTGGTGTGCCTCTGGCTCCGCCTTCCTTCTTTGTCAAGCGGCATGGGCAGTCTTTCTTGCTACTTCCCCTTCTTCCGTGAGGTACAGGGGAGAGGCTCACCTGAGTGTATTAGAGCTCTGCTGTCTGCTGGTCACAATTCCTCTTTCTCCCACTTTCTTCTTCCATGCGTAGTTTGAAAGACAGATGGCACTTCTCTGAACCCACGTCCCACCCTGCAGTCTGGACTGCTGCTTCCTGGAACACCATGACTCCTGTAACAGCTTAGACCTCTGTCCCCATCAGTCCCTTAGCAGCAGGCTTTCTCTTTGCTTTTCACTGGCTTGCCGGAACCACATAGTGACTTGACCGCATATTAAGTTTTGTGATCAGGCAATTCTGCAGTGCTTTTAAAGCATAGAAATGGAGCACTGAGCACAGGATGCTGTGTGGGTTTGCCCAGGGCTGGGTTCAGAGGGCCGGATTTCAGGCATTTGCTCTATAGTTTTTTAAAATTTGTGCCATTGGTGTGGACCTGGCAGATGAGATTCCCAGCCGCACACTGTGTTGTTAAAAACAGAGCAGGAGTGTGACGCTGGCAGTAATTGAGAGAAGGAAGGACATGGAATGAGAAGAGAGGACAGCTGACAGCCAGTGGAATGTGACCGTGTTAAATAGCCACTTAGCTGACCCCAAATGAGCAAACAAACAAAACCCCTGGTTGGAAACAGTGGTTGTGTTTATTTGCTGGTTATCACATGCTCCCATCCTCCTTCAAGTGATGGTTCTGAATAAATAGATGGATGATTGTTCATGAGTCATGGAATTGGGCTACTCTCAACCCCTCCTTTCAATAATAAATACAAATAATAGTAGTAGCTGATGTTCATTAGGCACTTACCACGTGCTGTACCAGGCTCGCTTCTGTGTGTTTTACACTTATGGTTGCATTTAATCCTTACAATAGGAGAAAGGTACTGTTAACTGTTCTCATTCTGCAGAGGAGGAACCTAAGACACAGAGCTTAGTCTTTGAGATCTGAAAGAGTTAAAATTTACACATAGTCATATACTGAGTTGGGGCAAAGTTAGGACTAAAGCCCATCAGACTATTCCCCATGCATCTGTATTTCCATTGATTCTGATATTATTCTCTTGGCTTTGTGACTTGGGTGAAAATGAGCCTTCGCGTTTCCAGGGACCCCTCTGCCACAGAGGCAGCTGCTGCACTGACAGGATACCCCATCATCCTGAGGTTCGGAAGACAGCTCTCCTCCTGGCTGTCCTGCTGGAGCTCACGGGACTGCGGAAGCCTTGCTTCTGGCTGGGTGACAGTGGGCAAATTGCTTAATCTCTCTGAGCCTCAGCTGCCTTTGTGGTAATTTGGTAGGATGGATAAACCCACCCCAGAGCCCTTTCTTTCTTTCTTTTTTTTTTTTTTTGAGATGGAGTCTTGCTCTGTCGCCCGGGCTGGAATGTAGTGGCCGGATCTCAGCTCACTGCAAGCTCCGCCTCCCAGGTTCACGCCATTCTCCTGCCTCAGCCTCCCGAGTAGCTGAGACTGCAGGAGCCTGCCACCTCACCTGGCTAGTTTTTTGTATTTTTTAGTAGAGACGGGGTTTCACCGTGTTAGCCAGGATGGTGTCGATCTCCTAACCTCGTGATCCGCCCGTCTCAGCCTCCCAAAGTGCTGGGATTACAGGCTTGAGCCACCGCGCCCGGCCTCACCCCAGAGCCCTGTCTAATGCTGGTTCTTCTTCTTCTTCTTCTTCTTCTTCTTCTTCGTCTTCGTCTTCGTCTCCGTCTCCGTCTCCGTCTCCGTCTCCGTCTCCGTCTCCGTCTCCGTCTCCGTCTCCTTCTCCTTCTCCTTCTCCTTCTCCTTCTCCTTCTCTTTTTTTTTTTTTTTTTTTGAGATGGAGTCTCACTCTGCTGTCACCCAGGCTGGAGTGCAATGGGGTGATCTCGGCTCACTGCAACCTCCCCCTCCCAGGTTCAAGCAATTCTCCTGCCTCAGCCTCCCACGTAGCTGGGATGTGAGGCACCCACCACCATGCCCGGCTAATTTTTGTATTTTTAATAGAGATAAGGTTTCACCATGTTGGTCAGGCTGGTCTCTCTGGCCAGGCTGGTCTCGAACTCCTGACCTCATGATTCGCCTACCTCGGCCTCCCAAAGTGCTGGGATTACAGGCATGAGCCACCGCGCCCGGCCCTAAGGCTGGTTCTTTGTGAGTCTCCACTGCAGTATGTGGGGTGGACTTATTGAGGGTTGTTTTGTTGATGGTTTTTAATGGTAGTAAATGTTGGACAGCACTTAACTAATTATCAAAGTAGGTTTTGAAACATTTTGTACAGATTAGTTTCTTTGTTGTTTTGGGCTTTGTTAATTTGTTTCTTTCTTTCTTTTTTGAAACGGAATCTTGCTCTGTCGCCCAGGCTGGAGTGCAGTGGCATGATCTTGGCTCACTGCAAGCTCCGCCTCCCAGGTTCATGCCATTCTTCTGCCTCAGCCTCCTGAGTAGCTGGGACTACAGGCACCCGTCACCATGCCTGGCTAATTTTTTGTGTGTTTTTAGTAGAGACTGGGTTTCACCATGTTAGCCAGGGTGGTCTCGATCTCCTGACCTCATGATCCGCCCGCCTCGGCCGCCCAAAGTGCTGGGATTACAAGTGTGAGCCACCGCACCCGGCCAATTTGTTTCTTATCATAAGGTATTGGAGTTGCACAAGATTTTTCCCGGATGAGGATGATGACAGCTCACATTTATTATTTCCTGTGTGCCAGGAATGATCTTAGGAGCTTTACCTTCAGATATGTGTGTGATTTAATTAATTCTGTCCTTATAAAGAGTCAGCAATGGCAGGTATTGTGCCAATTTGACAGTTGAGGAAAGGGAGGCAGCAAGAGGGAAGTGACTTGCCAGAGGTGGGTTGTGTATTGCTGAGAACTGGAGTTTCAGTTCTCTTCCCTTCCTGGGGTCTAGGACTGACTTGAGGGCACCACCACTGCCTTGGGTTGGAATGTACTCTGGGGTTCCCCCTGGGGCTTTCCAGCCCTCTGTAGGACTGTTAAGGTGGCACCACATCTGCCTACAGATTTATGAAGAAGCCCCTGGTTTCTCCATTATTGAAGTGGCTTAAAAAGTACATTTGCTGAAAATATTGCATGAAAATCTGCTTTGGAGAAACCTCTCACAGATGGCACAACAGTGGGAAGTGGCTCTTATGAGTTAAAGTAGTTCCGTCCATCCACCCACCCAACACTGAGTGTCGAGCAGCCTGCCAGGGGAGGATAGGGTACTGAGAAGGCTGAGGGATCAGTGCCCTTGGGGAACTGACAATCAGCCACCACCTGTGTTGTGCACAGGAGACTTTTGATGTTGACTCTCACACCCTCAACCATGTTACAGGCAGCATGAGCCTGAGCTGAGAGTTGGGAGACCTGCCTTATGGCCCCTAGGTCTGCACCAAGGCACTGGCTCAGTGCCCTTCCCCAACCCTGTCTCTCCATCTGTGCGGTGAGCTGGTGCAGAGCAGTGACTTGAGAGCATGTGCTTCAGGTCCTCCAGCTATGGCTTTAGATACCAGCCCTCCTGTGTCATTGTTGTGGGATCTTGGGCATGTCACTCTGTCTTGTCTAAGCCTCAGTTACTTATCTGTAAAATGGAGAAAATCCTAACAGTACCTGCCTTATGGTATGGAGGGAGAATGAAATGAGATGATGTGCATAAAGCATTTAATCAGAGTCTGGACACATGAGAAGTGCTCGATAAACCTTAGCTTTTGTTCTTACCTCAGGTGGCCTTCTACTCTAAAGTGAGCGTTTCTTTAACAATGGTAATCTGGTAACTAAAATTCAAACCTCAGTACTCACAGAGAAGGGGAGGTCCCTGGCTGTTGAGGTATTTCCTTTTAGGCTGGTTTGTTCTTTCTCTTTCTCTCTCTAAGAAAGCTAAAGTCCAGGGAGGAGGTTTTTACAATTAAGTAATAAACTTTTGAAGTGATCACTTGAAATGATCACTCATAGGATGAGTAGAGGGCAATTCATTTCAGCTACACGTGTCCCAGTGCATGCAGGCAGACCATGAGGCCCTGATTTTAATTTGAGTCTCTCTGGAAGGAATGGGCCTGTGCTTGCAGGCTGTGGTATATGTCAGAGCCACAGCAGGGCTGATACACCAACAGGTATATTTTTTGCCCTGTCTCAAGAGACACCTCCCCAGTTTCTCCTTGCGGAGTGACTCTCGGGGATTAATTAAATCGTCTTCGTTCAGCTCTGGAGGTGAAATGATCACAGAGTGTTGCGTTTGTGACAGTTAAAAACCACAAGACGTTCAAAATCCTCGTGTACAAAGTAACGTACAAATTGCATTGAGCACTGCAAGAAGGGGGATTTCATACCCTTTGTTTTTCTTTCTTGATTAATTTTCACAGTAAAGATAAATTCAGAAATGCTGTTGCTGTGTTCTGAGTCTTCCTTAACCCCTGCTCCACTGGGAATTTCGGAAACGTGAAAGTAAATGTGTGTCGTCTCCTTGCAAATTTGTCCATGCAGCTAGCATGAAGCACAGTGCTATTTGCAGAGAGACCAAAGCCCAGTCAACCCTTTTCACTTTCTGTAATCATTTGGTCCTGGAGCTACAGAACCTCTCAATTAGCATAACCACACTAATTTGTGCTTCTGCCTCAGCTTGTCAAGAGTGCCTTCCAAATATTAATTCTCTGAGCTCATCAGAAAACCAAAGGCACAGATCAAAAGCATGCTTTTCTGCATGATCTGTCCTTGTTTTCTTCTGTTCATGAGGAGCTTTCTCTATTAATTACCCTAAATATGCAAGGTTATAGAATGAAGCTTTTATATTTGACAAGTAAGAATTGGACTAGGGACCTGGATTACCGAGACTCGGGCTAGGGACTGCCCTTGCTACAGGGGTGCCGAGTTCCCTGGCCTCAGCTTGGCGGGAGAAATGCACGTACTGCTGAGGAAATTCTGTAGGCTAAAGTCATGGGGAGCAGGTGAGTCACCATCGTCAGAAATGCTTGGACCTGTGACATCTTTGGGCGATGAAGAGGGAACCAGCTTGGCACTGCCACAGACACACCGTGTCCTCTGGGGCAAGCCAGGATTCCCTCCTGGGCCTCTGAACCCCACTGTATAATTTGAGGGCCTTGAACTGGAACAGAGGTTCCTGAGCTTTTTAAGATCATAGGTCTCCCAAGAGTCTGATGGAAGCTCTGTGGACCTTGTCCCCAGGGAGAAAGATTCATTATGTGTGGACATGTTTCTGCCAAGCTGTAAATTCCCACTACTATATGACAAATGAGGATTTGCAAATACCCAGGGTCTTGGAAAGATCAAATAGAATTTTTGTTGTCTGAAACAATCAGGACTTAGTTCAGTCAGATCTGAGTCTGAGTGACAGTAATTATGCCTTCCCGGAATTTGGTAAGGATTCTGTGAAATGGGGCTTGTAAGCTGCTGGGTGTAAAGCCTGCATGGATAAAAGAGGGAACCTCTCCCTTATGGGTGAGGTTTTAAAAAAATTTATGTATAGTAAAATTGATGTTTTGGGGATATCCTGCAGGGATAAAAGGGGGAACCTCTCCCTTATAGGTGAGGTTTTAAAAAAATTTATGTAGAGTAAAATTGATGTTGTGGGGATATACAGTTGCATTTGTTGTTTTTCATTTGTGATGGGGTCACAGTGTCACCCAGGCTGGAGTGCGGTGGTGCAATCATGGCTCACTGAAGCCTTGACCTCCTGAGCTCAAGGAGTCTTCCACTTCAGCCTTTTGAGTAGCTGGGACTACAGGTGTGTACCACCACACCCTTTTCATTTTAAAAATCTGTTTTTGTAGAGACAGGGTCTCCCTATGTTTGCCAGACTAGTGGGGTATAAAGTTTTGTGCACTTTAACGCGTGTAGATTTGCGTAACCACTACCACATTCAGAATACAGGCCAATTCCATCGCCCTGGGGAGAAAAGCCTTCTTGCCGCCCCTTTGCAGTCATACACTTCTCCCACCCTGGCAGCATGGATCTGCCTTCTTTCTTTCTTTTTTTCTTGAGACACAGTCTCGCTCTGTCCCCCAGACTGGAGTGCAGTGGCGCCACCTCGGCTCACTGCAACCTCTGCCTCCTGGGCTCAAGCGATTCTCCTGCTTCAGCCTCCCGAGGAGCTGGAATTATAGGCATCCACCACCACGTCCTGCTGATTTTTGTATTTTTAGTAGAGACGGGTTTCACCATGTTGGCCAGGCTGGTCTCTAATGCATGGCCTCAAGTGATCTGCCCGCCTTAGCCTCCCAAAGTGCTGGGATTACAGACATGAGCCACCATGCCCAGCCAGCATTAATCTGTTTTTTATCTATACCTATAGATTTGCATTTTCCAGGATACCATGTAAATATAACCATAGAGTGTGTGATTGGCCTTTTACTCTGTACTGACTTTGAGACTCATCAAATTGTCCTTTTTATCACTGGTTCATTCCTGTTTATTGCTGAATAGTATTCTGTTGCATTGACATAATAACTGCTTATCTGCATGAGAATTTGACCTTGGCTAACTATCTGTCCATTTGCTAGAAATAGACAAAGATGGCACAGGACCAACAAAAAACAACCCAATTTTTAAATGGGCAAAGGACTTGAATAGGCATTTCTCCAAAGGAGATATACAGATGGCTAATAAACATGTCAAAATGTGCTCAACACCACTGATCATTAGGGAAGTGCAAATCAAAACTACAGACAGAGCTGGGTGCAGTGGTGCATGCCTGTAGTCCCAGCTACTCGGAAGGCTGAGGTAGGAGGATTGCTTTAGACCACAAGGTCAAGACTGCAGTGAGCTCTGATCGCACTGCTGCACTCTGGCCTGAGTGATAGAGTGAAACCCCGAAAAAGAAAATTAGCCAGGCACGGTGGTGTAAGCCTGTAGTCCCGGCCACTTGGGAGGCTGAAGCAGGAGGATTGCTTGAGCCCAGGAGTTCTGGGCTGTAGTGCACCGTGCCTACCGGGTGTCTGTACTAAGTTCAGCATCAATATGGTGACCTCTGGGACTATCATGTTGCTTAACGAGGGGTGAACTGGCACAGGGTAGAAGTGGAGCAGGTCAAAACTCCTGTGCAGATCAGCAGTGGGATCTCACCTGTGAACAGCCACTGCACTACAGCCTGGACAGAATAGTGAGACCCCCGTCTCATTCATTCATACATGCGTATATACATACATACATACATACTTAAGTACATCCCTACCTACCGCAGGGAGATACCACCTCACACCCATGAGGATGACTGTTTTCAAAAACACAGAAAATAGAGCTTGCAGATAGCTGAACAGGTGGCACACCTGGGGAGGGCGTGGAAGCTCCGTGCCCCTTCTCGCAGGCCCTGCCCAGTGCAACTCTTCATCTGTGTCCTTTGTAATATCCTTTTTGATAAACGGGTAAGCACAAGGCAGATGGAATTAACAGACTGTGGCTGCTGTTTTTAAACGGGGTTTGCCAGTATCTTGGTGTCTTTTCGGAGGATGGGCCGACTTTCTGCAACAAGGGAGAGCAGAATCGCAAGATCTTTAGGAGGGACCTTGACATTTCCTGTGGCAGATTTCAGTATTGCTGGTCAGAACTCATTTCATCCATCAGGGTTGCTATAGGCTTTCTTTCGAAGTGCCTTAATCATCTTTTGCCTTCCTTGGATTTACCAGGCCATGGATGCTGAAAGTAACAATCCTGGTGTTTTAGGAGAGGAGTGGACTTTTTTTTCCCATGAACCCTATGGGAAGTCTGCTGCTTCATATGTGTATACGGCCTTCCTGAAAGCATGTCTGAAAATTGAATATCAAACCTGTATCTTAACAATACACTGTCAGCCGGACACGCACACAGTCCGATGAGTTACCTGAGTCAGGACGAGGATCTACAGCTTTGGCATGGCCACTCACCTCTGCCTTCTCTCAGCAGTAGTAGTTTATGAAACCTGTGTTTTTCACTCGTATCAACTATTCCATTTTCTCATTTTCACTACTTTTTATAAAATATTAATGGCAAAATGTAATAAAGCAGTCAAACTCTTTCCACAGCAACAATCACTGCCACCACAACAAAAACACCCCGCAGAAAATAAGTGTTGTGGAAGATGTGGGGAAATCTGAACACTTGTGTGCTGTTGGCAGGACTGTAAAATGGTGCAGCCACTGTGGAAAACAGTATGGCAGCTCGCCAAAAAACTAAAAATAGAATTACCACGTGATCCAGCAAAGTATATACATACTTATGGGTGTGTACGCAAAAGAAGGGAAAGCAGGAACTTGAGGAGACATTTGTGCACCGTCTCTGTAGCAGCATCGTTCACAACAGCCAAAAGATGGAAGCGACCCAGGTGTCCGTCCAGTGACGAGTGAATGGATAAAGAAATGGGCTGTTCGGCAGGCGCAGTGGCTCACGCCTGTAATCCCAGCACTTTGGGAGGCCGAGGCAGGCGAATCACAAGGTCAGGAGGTCAAGACCATCCTGGCTAACACGATGAAACCCTGTCTCCACTAAAAATACAAAAAAATTAGCCGGGCGTGGTGGCGGGTGCCTGTAGTCCCAGCTACTCGGGAGGCTGAGGCAGAAGAATGGTGTGAACCTGGGAAGTGGAGCTTGCGGTGAGCTGAGATCGCACCACTGCACTCAAGCCTGGGCAACAGAGCGAGACTTCGTCTCTAAAAAAAAGAAACGTGGGATGTTCATACGTGGAATATTATTCAGCCTTAAAAAGGAAGGACTTTCTGACGTATGTTCCAATGTGGATGAACCTTGAGGACATTATGCTAAGTAAAATAAGCTAGTCACAAAAAGACAAATACCACATGATTCCACTAGACCGTGAGGTGCCTACACTAGACAAAATTATAGCAACTGTAGGATGCTGAGGTGGCTGCCAGGGGCTGGATGGAGGGAGGAATGGAGACTATTTCAGTTTCGTAAGGTAGAAAAGTTCTGGAGATGGCTGCTGGTGGTGGTGGCACGTTAATGAATATTACTTATTACCACTGAAGTGTACACTTTAAAATGATTAAGATGGCAAATGTTATATGTACTTTACCACAGTTTTTTCAATGTTTATATAATTACATAATTTTAAGTATCTTTTTAAATTATTTATTTATTTATTTATTTATTTGAGACGGCGTCTCGCTCTGTCACCCAGGCTGGAGTGCAATGGTGTGATTTCAGCTCACTGCAGCCTCTGTCTCCCGGATTCAAGTGATTATCCTGCCTCAGCCTCCTGAGTAGCTGGGGCTATAGGCGTGTACTACCACACCTGGCTAATTTTTGTTTTTTTAGTAGAGACGGGGTTTCACTATGTTAGCCAGGCTGGTATCAAACTCCTGACATCAAGTGATCTGCCAGCCTTAACCTCCCAAAGTGCTGGGATTACAGGTGTGAGCCACCATGCCTGCCCCCCACCCTGTTTTTTTTTTTTTTTTTTTTTTTTTTTTAATGGAGAGACAGTTTTGCTCTGTTATCCAGGCTAGAGTGCAGTGGTGTGATCATGGCTCACTGCAGCCTCAAACTCCTGGGCTCAAGGAATCCTCCCGCCTCAGCCTCCCAAAGTATTAGGATTACAGCTGGGAGCCACCTTGCCCAGCCCGTGAAGCTTTTATTCCAGGGCAAATCCTGCACCTCTGGATGGGGACCTGGTCATCTTGTACCTGGGCCTTTCAGTGGTGTTGGGCCCCTGCTGTCCCCTGGCAAGCTCCCATTCCCATCAGGGGCCGATGGAAGTCCCTGGGAGCCTAAATGTCTAGTTGAGCTCTAGCCTCTGGTGGTGATGCAGCTTGGCGCGTAGTTAGTGCTTGGCTCATGTCAGCTGTCAATAAAGACTCTCAGGCTCTGCAGTGGCTTCCCTCCGAGGGCTCTGCCTGGATCCATCAGCGGCACTTACTCTCTCTGAGTTGACAACACAGATGGCACTTACTCCAGAGCTGTTTGGCAGGATTCCAGGCTATCGCCACATTCTTGAGAAGGTATCACTGGCTTGGGGGAGGGGAAAAGAGAGAACGATGTAGGCAAAAGCAAGATCAAGGCCCTCTCCGAGAATTTTCCAGCCTGGCAGGCCCTGTTAGGTGGCATGGTGCCGCTGTGTGAGTGGGAGCACCACCTGGCGTTGGCCACAATAGGGTCTCTGTTCCTACAAGTATCATTAACGTGTATCTCTACGAATCTGGGTGATAACCAATTACCTTTGGGTTTTTCTGGTACTAAGACACCAACACATGTAAGAGATGTAAGGCGTTATCGATTTAGTGTTTCTCAGGAAACAAAGGAGAAAATACATTAGCAGGTGGATTATAAAACGCACCTTGATTTCAAAAGTGAAGCTGTGAAAAACTACAGTATCCAAGGGAGATTGATTTTGGGACCTCGGGTGGATACCAAAATCCACAGATGCTCAAATCCCTGATACAAAATGGCATAGTACTTGCAGATAACCTATGCACATCCTCCCGTATACTTAAAATTATTTCTAGATTACTTACAATACCTAATACAGTGGAAATGCTATATAAATAGATGCTATACCATCTTACTTAGGGAATATTGACAAGAAAAAAGTCTGTATGTGTTTCAGTTACAGACACAGCCATCCATTTTTTTTTTTCCTGAGTATTTTCAATCCTCGGTTGGTTGAATCCACAGATGCAGAACCCATGGCTGCAGAGGGCCAACTGTATATGACTTAGAATCAGGGAGATACAGTATAAGCCACTGACCCAACTTCAAGCTGATTTCTTTGACACCTGTTCTGTACAGTCGGTGGCAATAGATGCCTGGAACGCTGATAAAGAAGAAGTCAGGTCTCCTGCCCTCATGAGCTTGCTGTGACTGGGTCCAAGTTCACCCCTCCAAATAAGACTTCGCCTTTGACTGAAGGGTTGGACTCTGGATTTTTGCTTGTCAATGCACCTCTATTCTAGCCTCTCAGTTAGATATCTGGACACCAAAGGAAAATTGCTCTGAGGATCACCGTGCTGACAGAGCGCGTGACAGATGGCGTGATGATCACACTTCCCGGCTTCCGCCTGCTGTCCTGGCATCGTTATTAACGGAGCCCTCCCTACCCCCTTCGAAGTGTCCTGGTTTGGATGAGAAAACACTGAGGGAGTAATCATTGACATCTGTCGCATTCCACAAATTCGCGTTGGAGAGGGTCTGGGTTTGAAGTGAGAGAACTGCTTCAGGTCCACAGCCTGTTCTAACACAGGTCAAACCCATGGAGTCTGCAGGAGGGTCGGTGGGATTGGCTGGGGCTCCATTCTCCCATGGGCATCTGCTACTTGGCATGTCCCAGTCACTCCCAGAAGCATCAAAATCTGGGATGGTTTGGTTCAAGAAACATAAACATGTACATACAACAACCAGTGCACGTTATCTCGAGGTAAAAATCAGATCAACCAAATCTCAAATTGTTATTCTTTGGAATGGGTGAAAAGGATATTAGTGTTTTTGTCAATTTAAGTTTCATAGAGAAAGTTGGAAAAATAATTATATAGGGACACTAGTCTTGGTTAACTTGGACAGAGTTTTTTTTTTTTTCTGTTGCTATGGAAAGGGTACAGGCATAGGATTTTTCTAAGAAGTTTCGTTTTTTATGCAAGTGATATACTGCATATTTGGTGGGAGGAGGTTAAAGGAAACAGCCAGAAAGCAGGTAGGAAGCTTGATGTTTGTGACAAATTGATAACTTGCAGCCTGTGATGTTGGCAGGTGTTGCTGACAGGGTCATCTGGGGCCAGGTGGTCGCTGTCCTGAGGACCTGCTGGGTACCCAGAATGCTGCCTGCCTGTTCGGTGGCTCTCAAACATTAGCACCTGGAGGTTTCTGGGCTCTGGCGCCTCATTTCTGATTCAGTAGGTCTGTGGTTAGGCTGAGAATGGGCATCTCTAGCAAGTTCCCTGGTGACACTGCTGGTGGAGGTGGGGGGGTATCTTTGGAACCACCGCTCAAAGTCTGGAGAGGAATTGGAAGGGTCATGGGGACTTACCTATAAGATAAAAGGTTGCCCTTATAATAATAATAATGATGATGATGGCATAACAAAGAATTTCTGTGCATTAATGCCAGGAGCTGTGCTACATGTATTTAATCCTCCCAGAAGGACTGGAAGGAGGTCACAGTGGCCTCATTTTACAGATGAGAAAACTGAGGCCCAAGGCTGGGCGCGGTGGCTCACGCCTGTAATCGCAGCACTTTGGGAGGCCAAGGCAGGCAGATCGCCTGAGGTCAGGAGTTTGAGACCAGCCTGGCCAACATGGTGAAACCCTGTCTCTACTAAAAGTACAAAAATTAGCTGGGTATGGTGGCCCATGCCTGTAGTCCCAGCTAATTGGGAGGCTGAGGCAGGAGAATTGCTTGAACCCGGAAGGGGGAGGTTGCAGTGAGCTGAGATCATGCCACTGTGCTTCAGCCTGGGTGACAGAGTGAGATTCTTGTCTCAAAAAAAAAGAAGAAAAGAAAAGAAGAAAACATAGCTACATGGGCAGTAGTCAGATGGGCTATTCCCCTAACTTTGCCCCAACTCAGTATATGACTAAGTACAAATCCTAACTCTTTCAGGTCTCAGAGAAGCGCTCTGTGTCTTAGTTTCCTCCTCTGTAGAATAAGAACAGTAACGGTATCTTTCTCTTATTGTGAAGATTTAATGCAACCACGAGTGTAAAATACACAGAAAGGAGCCTGGTACTGCACGGGCTAAGTGCCTAATGAGCATCAGCTACTACTATCTCTCTGGGCGACAGAGCAAGACTCCGTCTCAACATAAAACAAAACAAACAAACAAACAAAAAACAACAAAAAAGGCCCTGAAGGGTTTCTGTGACTTGTCCAGCTGGGTTGAAGAGCTAGGTTGGGAGAGCTGGGTTGAAGCCGCTGCCTAGTATTGAAACAAACCCTTATAAAATGGAGAAGTAGTTTATTCATAGCCCCAGAAAGACATCACAAACTGAAGACTTTTCTAGTAGTATAAGTACGCGTGAACAAGAAAATGGTGACCCTTCCGCTTCCAGTTCATGCTTCTTGTCGGCAGTATTGCGAGGGAAAAACAACAGTGATCAAATGGGCCCTGACAGGAGATGGCCAGAAGCTGAGCAGTTGGGAAAAAACTCTTTGGTGAGTCTCACTCTGAATGTATATTGTGCCTTGGGATATTAGCTGGTTAATTTGGATGACGTATTAGTCACAATAAGCAAGACATTTACAAACTAAGCATCCAGAATGTGAAGACAAAACTAAAATTTTGCCAGGCACTGTGGCATGTGCCTGTAGTTCCAGCTACTCTGGTGGCTGAGGTGGGAGGATCACTTGAACCCAGGAGTTCAAGTCCAGCCTAGGCAACATGGTGAGACCCTGTCTCAAAAAAAAAAAAAAAAGAAACCCACAACCTCTTTTTTTTGTTTTGTTTTTTTTTTTGTTGAGACGGAGTCTTGCTGTGCTGTCCAGGCTGGAGTGCAGTGGCGCTATCTTGGCTCACTGCAAGCTCCGCTTCCCGGGTTTACGCCATTCTCCTGCCTCAGCCTCCCGAGTAGCTGAGACTACAGGCGCCTCCACCTCGCCCGGCTAGCTTTTTTTGCATTTTTTAGTAGAGACGGGGTTTCACCGTGTTAGCCAGGATGGTCTCGATCTCCTGACCTCATGATCCACCTGTCTCGGCCTCCCAAAGTGCTGGGATTACAGGCTTGAGCCACCGCGCCCGGCCTACAACCTCTTTAAAATTTAAATTATATCTGAAGTCACGCAGTACTCACATGAGTAATTTTACAGCATCAGGTGTATGTGCTCTATAAAGGGTTTCATCTCAGCCCTCTTTTTTGGGCTCTTCTGTCTCCTGAATTCTCCATTTGGGAACTGGCAGTCTAGTCCCGTGACACTAAGCCAGTTAGCTCAACAGTGGTCCTTCTCAAACGCATGTTTCCAGCCCCTCTTTAGGACATTATGCGCCTGAACCAGAGCTCTGGTTCTTCCCTTCACTCTCTGCCTGGTAACTGCTCTCGGGTTCCCCCATCACCGTAAATAATGCCATTTTTGACCCAGTTGTTCAGGCTCAAATCTTGGTTTAGATGAGAAAACAATGAGAGTGTCCTTGCCTCCTCTTTCCCGGTGCAAATCCAGTCCCTCAGTAAGCCCCCGCGATTTACTCCGGTAAATCCTGACTGGTCCCTCTTAGCACCTCCTCTGCTGACCCCTTACTCCAGGCCACTGCCCTTCTCCTTGGACTGCTCCATGCCTTCCTAACCGGCTTCTTGGTTTCTACTCCCGACTCAGAGCCATTCATTCTGCATTCCACAGCCAGAGTGTGAACTGGATCACATGGATCCTGTTTATGATTGCCCGGGGCTTCCCCACACATGTGAAGAAATCTGAGGTCCTCGACATGGCCTGTGCACGCCGTGGACTCTGGCCCTTGACTCACTCCCCGACACCCCTCTCCCCGTCGCTGTGTCCCAGCCACACTGGCTTTTGTGCTCTTCTTCCAGGTGTTCTTTCTCTTAGAGCCTTGGCACTTGCTGTTCTCTTACTGGAATGTTCATTCCCCAAATATTGCAGGGCACCTGCTGAGAAGGCACGGACAAGAGCCGCAATTTAAAGGCTGCTGGCGCCACCATTTTCCGATCACGTGACCTTGGGAAAATTTGCTTACCCACCTCCTTTTAAAAATCAATTTCTCATTGATAGGATGGATCCTGCAGTAGGGTTGTGGTGAGTTCCTGCTTGGGAGTACTGGATCGGAAGTGCTGGGGAGATATGAGTTCCTCTTCCTGCGTCCTTTGCTCCCTAGCTCCCTCGTATCTTTGTTCAGATGCCACCCAGAGAGGACAGCCCTAACCACTGGGCCCACAATAGCAGACAGGGTGCCCATCACTTTCTGTCCCTCCCTTACCCCTGCTCTTTTTCCCCCCTTTAAATGTAGCTTTTTTTTTTTTTTTTTTTTTTTTGACAGTCTCACTCTGTTGCCCAGGCTGGAGTATAGTGGTGCAGTCTTGGCTCACTGCAACCTCCTGGGTTCAAGCGATTCTCCTGCCTCAGCCTCCCCAGTAGCTGGGATTATAAGCATGCACCAGCATGCCCGGCTAACATCTTGTGTTTTTAATAGAGACAGGGACTATGTTGCCAAGACTGGTCTTGAACTCCTGAGCTCAGGCAATCTGCTGGCTTTGGCTTCCCAGAGTGCTAGGATTACAGGCGTGAGCCACCGCACCTGGCCTATTTGCTGCTTTTTTATGATTTTTTTCCCTATTTGGGAGGTAAGCTCCCTGTCAGGTACTGTTTCACCGAAGCCCAGAATGGTGCCTGGCACATAACTGACGCTCACTAATTTTTGTTGAATGGATAGTGAGTACCCATTGGGTATGGACTCCAGATCTCTTAAGGGAGACAGGGGTGCATTTTACAAGCTTGAGGAGCACAGCCAGAGTGCAGGCTGTGACCGTGTTCACACTCTCACAGCTCAGTGCAGAGGGCCATCAGCAGTGAGTGGCTGGGTCAAGTTTATCTGGAGACGGGGAGTTGTAAAGGGCAGAGGCACCACAGCCTGGAGCCTGAGGTCAGGGGGCTGGCCGGGAGAGGGGCCGGAGTCTTCCCCAGCGCAGGCATTGCCTCTTCCAGTACTGCCATGGTCCAAGTGAAGCAGAGGCCGTGGGACCCTCAACACTGGTCTTTGAGAGTCCACTGGATGTTGGCTGTCAGGTTTCCTTTGACTCGCTGAACTACAGTTCAGAGGAGGGACCTGAACTACAGCACAGGCAGCAGGTGCAGGGCTGTGCCCAGTGTCCAGTCTTCATGTGAAGAAGTGGGAGATGAAGGTGGGAGAGGTAATTTGGGGCCAGACTCTAAAAGGCCTCAAATGCCAATTCATGTACTTAGGACTTCTGCTTTTAGTATTACAGGAAGCATCAAGGGGTTTTTATTTTTTATTTTATTTTTTTGAAACAGGGTCTGCCTCTGTCACCCAGGCTGGAGTGCAGTGGCGCAGTCTTGGCTCACTGCAACCTCTGCCTCCCAGGCTCAAGCCATTCTCTCACCTCAGCCCCCTGGGTAGCTAGGACTACAAACACACGTACCACCATGCTTAGCTAGTTGTGTTTTTCCTTTTTCTGTAGAGATGGGGTTTTGCTATGTTGCCCAGGCAGGTCTCAAACTCCTGGGCTCAAGTGATCTACTCACCTCTGCCTCCCAAAGTGCTGGGATTACAGGCGTGAGCCACAGTGCCTGGCCACATCAGGGATTTAAGACGCATTCTCTGTACATATTTAGACTTTCCTCCAAGTCTTCTACATTTCTCCCTTTCCCGTACTGAGGGCTACGTTTAGTTCCTGGCCAAGTCCTGACTTTGTAAAGAACAACAAGTGAAACAGCTTCTTCAGAACCCTGGATGCTGAGCCCTGATTGCACTTCAGTGAACCAGCCTCATCCATGAAGATCCTTGAAAAGCCAGAAGGTGTCTCATTAGGGGGTCCTTGAAATCTGAAGCAGGGGACAGGTTCTGAGCCCCTGTATTTTGTAGGTCAGGTTAGCACAAGAAAGATGGGCTGGTGACTTTGCAGTTCATTTCTGTATAGTGTCCTTCGAGGCCTGCCTGAATAGAGAAACAAAGCAGCCTCGTGTGGGATCCAGCAGCAATGGCGAGTGGGATGGGAGCCAGCGTATGTAGTTGTTGACACATCCCCTGTAGAAGTGGGGCGGTGGGCTAGCTGTGGGAGAGCACTGCACTGGGAGTTGGTGACTTGGGGCCTCCAGCCTCCTGTGAAAGGTCTTTTTTCTCTGGACCTCAGTTTCTCCATTTTATTGTAATGACCTGGGCTAGCTCAGTAGTTCTTAACCTCTTTTTTTTTTTTTTTTTTTTTTGAGACAGGGTCTCGCTCTGTCGCCAGGCTGGAGTGCAATGGCGTGATCTCAGCTCACTGCAACCTCCGCCTCCCGGGTTCAAGTGATTCTCCTGCCTCAGCCTCCCGAGTAGCTTGGGAGTGCAGGTGCTCACCACCATGCTCAGCTAATTTTTGTATTTTTAGTAGAGATGGGGTTTCACCATCTTGGCCAGGATGGTCTCTATCTCCTGACCTCGTGATCCACCTGCCTCGGCCTCCCAAAGTGCTGGGATTGTAAGTAAAGGCGTGAGCCACCGTGCTGAGCCATTCTTAACCTCTTAAAACTCCTTAAGACTTTGGTGACAGCCATAGACCTCTCTTCCCAGAAAAACGAACACATTTGGTTTGCCAACACCTTAGGAACCCCCAAAGTCCATGAGACAAAGCCCTGGATCTGTAAGGCCCTGTCCCGTCTGACCCCCAACCTTCCCCTGGGCACGTACCTCCAGCTACACAGGGCTTTCATACACGCTGCACCTTTGCCTGGTCCAGCTCTGCTCATCCTTCAGGTCTCACCCTTCCCTGACTTCCAGATTAGATTAGGTCGCCCTGCTAGACATGCGCCCCCCCGCCCTGAATTTAGCACTGATCACCGGGATAACTAAGTAATTCTTCGTGCATGTTATCCGACTCTCCCCAGGCCCCGTGTTGGTATTTGTTGAGTAAATCTCTGAGGCCCCTCCAGCTATGACATTCTGAGACTGATCTATGAGTTTGCAGGTGTGTCATAGGAGAGTCCCTGAGCTTGTATTTCCTATGACATTCGACACATGGTGGCCTTTGCCTTCGATGATTTCCTCTAGGCCTGGACAGGAAAGTTACTTCAAAGCAGTCTAGGCCAGACTCGGTGGCTCATGCCAATAATCCCAGCACTTTGGGAGGCTGAGGCTCGAGGATCAGTTGAGGCCATGAGTTTGAGACCAGCCTGGCAACCAAGCAAGATGCTATCTCTACAAAAAATAATTTTAATAATTAGCCAGGCATGGTGGCAAGTGCTTATAGTCCCAGCTAGTCAGGAGGCTGAGACAGGAGGATTGCTTGAGCCCAGCAGTTGGATGCTGCAGTGAGCTGTGATTGCACCACTGCATTCCAACCTGGACGACAGAGGGAGAGTCTGTCTCAAAAAAAAAAAAAAAAAAAGGCAGAGTCTAAGGACCCAGAAGACAGAAGAGTGGCTCCCAGACTTTCTGCCTCAGTGCTCTGCTGGGCCTGACCTCCAGGCTGGTCATCGCCTTTGTTTATATTCTGGGCTGAGCTGGAACTCGCACTTGGAACATTCCCACAGTGCTTGACGCTTCCTCGTATTGTTGTATTTTTCTCCAGGAGGGAAGTGACCGACATCAGACTTTCCTCCCAGCAGACAAATTCCATACACAAAGCTTTGTGTCAGCTACCGGGTACCCGCCTGAGAGCCCAGCCTCTGTTTCTTTGATTCTGGGTGGGTGAATGTGCACATTACAGGGATCCACGAGCCCTTCCCTTCTGAGCCATTTCTATCTTAAAAAAAAAAAAAAAAAAAGCTCCTTCAAGAAGTGAGCACCGCCTTGCAGACGAACCCTGACTCAGAGTTCCTCTGGAGCCAACAGCGTCTTGCATGTAGGGACAGGCGCTTCTTAAAATGTTCCTAGTTCAGTGGCCACAATGTTACCCCTCTGGCTTATGTCATGTTCCACAATCAAAGTATCATTCTTCCCAGAGTCCAGCTACTCGGGAGGCTGAGGCAGGAGGATCACTTCTCAGAGTTTGAGGCCAGCTGGGCAATATAGGGAGACCCTGTCTCTTAAACAAAAAATTATTCCTGAGGTACAGATGTTTGTAAGATAAATTTTATTTTAATTATACTAAGATAATGAATTATTTACTAGAATATTGCAGTGGATCTTACTCTGATATGGGGGAGAAAATCCCGAGTGAGAGTAAATAATTTTTTTTCAATGTATTGTATCTAAAGCTTGGAGATTTATAGGTAATAATAATTAAAACAGTGACAGTAGCTATTCTCATTGAGTGTCTGCTGTGTACCAACAAATTTGAAACATCTTTATTTTATTTTAGTTTTTTAGAGATGGGGTCTCGCTCTGTGGCCCAGACTGGAGTGCAGTGGTGTGATCACAAATCACTGCAGTCTTGACCTCTTGGGCTCAAATGATTCTCCTGCCTTAACCTCCCACCTCAGCCTCCCAATCTAAATTCTTATTTAACCTTTAAACCACCCATGAAGTATATAACATAATTGTACACGTGAACGTATATGAAAATACAGGGTGTGGAGAGGTTTAGTTTCTATCACAAAGTTGTTTAGCTAGGAAGTGCCCACAGAGATTCAAACCAGGCCAGCTGGCCTTCAAAGCCAGTTCCTTCACACTGTCCTCCTGCCTCCTCCAGTCATGAGGAAATGGGTAGCAGAGGTTTTCCTAGCCAAGGATAAAGATTTGGGGGCTGGATCTGGCCCTCCAACTAAATGCCTAGCCTTGATCCCTGCCCCTCTCTGAGGAATCTGTGAAATGGGGGAGGGGCTCGCTGGAGCAGATGATCTTGTGGATCACCTTGGGTTTTACGGAGATTTGGGGCTTGGAGTAGTCATCCCTGAAGGAGTGACCTTGATAACACACAGCCAAGTCGGGTCTGATTGAAGGCAGTTCATACCGTTACAGCGTTCTCGGCGTATTTGTGCAAGGCTTGGAAACTTGTCACAGTGGCTGTGCAGTCAGCCCTCTGCTTCCCATTTGTGAAGAATCAAAAAAGTTTGTGTTGTCTCCCTGAAATGTGCACTGGAGGTGGGTCGCTTGCCCATCTTGGATTTCAGGCATATTGGTCTTTGGGATGGCTCTGTGTTTTTTTGTTTGTTTGTTTGCTCGCTCGCTTAGTCTGGGACACTGCAGAGGGGATGACTGTAAAAGACGCTTTCTGAGCTGGGGATTAGAGAGGAATTCTTAAGATTAGGTTATTCTGTTGCTGTCCCCCTCCCTCTCCCCCTGAGCAGTTCACATTGGAGTTACCTTGGGGGAGCCATGATTGAGAAGTGGTTGGACCACAGGGTCCTCATTTCAAAGCTCTTCTCTCAGGGAAATGTCCAGTTCATTCTAAAGGTGCATCAGTAAATTAGTTGTTTGGAACCTAGGATGCGTTTTTTCATGGAAACACCATTACGAATGTGTTGGCCCCCAGCTAAGAAATGACAGAGCGCACACCTGAGCCCAGGTTCTGTGACTGTGACCCATTGTTCTCTGTGTGCACAGGAGCCTCGAGGAGCTGCCCCAGACACGGCTCCTGACTTCAGGGGCTTTGCACTCCTGAGAGGGAAGAAACGCCAGGGCTGGGAGTGGCCTGAGCTAAGGAGTGGGGAAGTGGAGGAAACAGGCCCCAGCCACCCACACCCTCTGACTCTTGCTGGGAGAGGAGAGTTTATTTTATGGATTAGAAACTCTGGTTAACGCATTCCGGGGGAGAGGACAATCAGTGTGTGTATGTTGGGGATAATTCTCATTGGTTTATTCCGTCACCTATCCACCCATTTATTCAACAGAGAGCTATATAAATAGCACCTACTGTGTGCTAGGTATTCTGCTGTGCAGCTGGTTTCATTGGACCCCTCTAGCGTGGTGGGGGTTCCCTGTGCTTTATTCCAGTTTGTGGCTGCAGTTTAATCTGGGGAGGAGCTTGCGGCTCTGTGAGGGAAACGGGGAGCCTCTGCACGCATGCTCCTTCCTGCCGCCTCATTGGAGAGGGTGCAACAGACACATACCATTTGCTTTGCCAAGTTTGGAATCTCAGGCCGTGATTTTGCAAAAATGACCTCTGTATTGGTAGATCAAAATATGAGGCCTTAAGATTTTGTAGAGATTTGGATTTTGGTTTCGTCTGTTTTGCATAAATTGGAAAGATTATTTCCCCCTCCTGTAGAAAGGAAGGGCCTGAGGCCGGGCGCGGTGGCTCAAGCCTGTAATCCCAGCACTTTGGGAGGCCGAGACGGGCGGATCACGAGGTCAGGAGATCGAGACCATCCTGGCTAACACGGTGAAACCCCGTCTCTACTAAAAATACAAAAAAAAAATAGCTGGGCGAGGTGGCGGGCGCCTGTAGTCCCAGCTACTCGGGAGGCTGAGGCAGGAGAATGGCGTAAACCCGGGAGGCGGAGCTTGCAGTGAGCTGAGATCCGGCCACTGCACTCCAGCCTGGGCGACAGAGCGAGACTCCGTCTCAACAACAACAACAACAACAACAAAAAAAAAAAAAAAAAAAAGAAAGAAAGAAAGGAAGGGCCTGGTATGACACAGTGACCCACTGCGCCCAGAAACTAACAGGGCGTTAAGTGCCTCTTAAACTTAGTCTCTCTGGTTCTGTGGGTCTTTTATGGAATGTTGTCTCAAATTTTACTCCAGTTCTATACTTGCTTCCATTTTTTACCATCCAACTCTGTAAAATAAATTTACTTTGGTGCTTTTGGCTAAATTGACCAAAGCCAGACATCTGCCACCTAAGCTAATATATTTTCAGTCTACATTTATAAAAGTGATGAAGGGCTGGGCATGGTGCTCACGTCTGTAATCCCAGCACTTTGGGAGGCCGAAGTGGATGGATCACTTGAGGTCAGGTTGAGACCAGCCTGGCCAACATGACGAACCCCCATCTTGACTAAAAATTCAAAAATTAGCTGGGCATGGTGGCGCACACCTGTAATCCAGCTATTCAGGAGCCCGAGGCAAGAGAATCACTTGAGCTCAGGAAGCAGAGGTTGCAGGGAGCTGAGATTGCGCCACTGCACTCCTGCCTGGGTGATAGAGCAAGACTCCGTCTCAAAAAATAAATAAAATAAAATAAGCAGAGTGCAGTGGCTCACACCTGTAATCCCAGGACTGTGGGAGGCTGAGGCAGGAGTTTCACTTGAGGCAGGAGTTTGAGACCAGCCTGAGCAACATAGGGAGACCCTATCTCTACAAAAAGTTTTAAAAATTAACCAGGCAAGGTGGCATGCACCTGTAGTCCTAGCGTCTTGGGAGGCTGAGGCAGGAGGATTGCTTGGGCCCGGGAGGTTGAGGTTGCAGTGAGCCATGATTGTGCCACTACACTCAGCCTGGGTGACACAGCAAGACCCTGTTCCTGCCCTCCCCCAAAAACAAAGATAAATATTCACCAAGGACTTCCTGAGTGTCAGGCAGCATGCTAGGTACTTCACAAATGTTCTCTTGTATTTGATTCTTATTACAGCTGAGGAGGTGGGACTGGAATTATGCCCAGTTAACAGATAAGGAAACTGAGGCTACTGTGCTCAATTGGCAAAGCCAAGGGGCAGAGCTAGGATTTGCACCCAGGCTGGAGTGCAGTGGCGTGATCTCGGCTTGCTGCAACCTCCCCTTTCCAGGTTCAGGTGATTCTCCTGCCTCAGCCTCCCAAGTCACAGGGATTACAGTTTTGTGCCACCACGCCTGGCTAATTTTTGTATTGTTAGTAGAGACAGGGTTTCACCATGTTGGCCAGTCTGGTTTTGAACTCCTGGCCTCAAGTAATCCATCCACTTCAGCCTCCCAAAGTGCTGGGATTACAGGCGTGAGCCACCTCGCCCAGCTCAGAGCCTGCGTTCTTACCCATACCATGCTGTGGGGATTCTTTAGAAGTTTTATAACCTCAAACTTTGGGACTAAAATAAATGAAATATTTTCATCCACCTCGTCATTGTCTTCCTTTTTACCAAGAATATATGATTGATTTCATTCCCTTCTTTTCTTCCAGAAAACCCATCGTTCAGAATTTAGATAGTGTAGCACTTTTTCCAGCACAATTTTTCCCACAGTGCAGTGGAAGTTTGGAACGTGAGGTTGTAAATTCTTAGCTGTGTTTGTCCCCAAGGTGTTTTCTTCTTTGGAGACTGAGGTGTAGCAGTGTTTTTTGATGTCTTGTTTTGTTTTGTGTTGCCCTTGGAAACACAGCATTAGTGAAATCAGCTTGTTTTCTCTGACAGTACTTGTTACATGGTGCACACTGGTCTGATCGTGGGACTCTGAAATAGAAGGCGTGGCATAAGGGTCTGTGTGAAAATGTTTCTCCTGGCATGCCCCAGAATGGTTCATTGATGACTTTCAGCTTTTTTGATCACCTGATTCCCCATTTCTCCTGCGGGGAAAAGTGGTATTAAAAGTATTTGGACATAAAATTCATCTTTCCAGCCACTGCTGTGCTGGTGAGTAATAAAGTGTCAAAAGGATGACGAGGAAAGAGCTTCTTAATATAGACCATGCCTGAGACACACCGGTAGGGCGATAACAAGCCCTTTCTTCTGACTTCCTCCCTGGGGCCGAAGGGATTTTGAAAGGCAGAAGGCAAAGACTGTTCAGAATGAGATTCCTCAAGCTTCCCTTGTGAGGCTGCCTGGGCTCTGCTGCTGGGTGATTTGGGATGTCCAAGAGATGATCCCCTTTCAGCCAGTGACTCTGTCCTCAGTTGCTGTTCCAGAAAGACACTGGGGCTGGGAAGGGCCCTGTGTCCTCTGGCTTTAAAATGGGCAATGCTATTGAAAAACAGAAGCCCTTGAAACGAAGTCATCTGTACCCCTGGAAACAAGGTAAGAAAGCCCTGTGCTTCCTTCCCAGGAAGAAGCAAGAGAGCAGTTTTCTCTGAGAGACTGGCCCAGCACCAGAGCTGAAGTGCCTGGGGAATCACTTTCCAGAGCAGAAAGCACTGGTAGTCCAACATGGTTTCAAGGAAATTCACAGTTCTTCTGAGGAATAAGATGATTCCTCTCTCAATATGAGGGCTTGGTTTGGCTGACGGTTTAGGTTCAACTTGAGATGTTTCATTCAGTGCAGTATGTGTCTGTTGAAAATTTTTACTTTTTTTGAGACGGAGCCTCGCTCTGTCACTCAGGCTGGAGTGCAGTGGCACGATCTCGGCTCACTGCACCCTCCGCCTCCCAGGTTCAAGCAATTCTCTGCCTCAGCCTCCTGAGTAGCTGGGATTACAGGCACCCGCCACCACGCCCAGCTAATTTTTGTATTTTTAGTAGAAATGGGGTTTCACCATCTTGGCCAGGCTGGTCTTGAACTCCTGACCTCATGACCCACCTGCCTCCGCCTCCCAGAGTGCTGGGATTACAGGTGTGAGCCAATGCGCGTGGCCGAAAATTTTTACTTTTTTAGAAATATTCCAAGTCAGGCAGGTGCAGGGGCTCACGCCTGTAATCCTGGCACTTTGGGAGGCTAAGGCGGGCAGATCACTTGAGGTCAGGAGTTCGAGTCCAGCCTGGCCAACATGGTGAAACCCCATCTCTACTAATAATACAAAAATTAGTCAGATGTGGTGGCAGGCACCTGTATTCCTAGCTACAGGATGAGACAGGACAATCGCTTGAACCCAGAATGTGGAGGTTGCAGTAGCTGAGATTGCACCTCTGCACTCCAGCCCGAATGACAGAGTAAAACTGTCTCAAAAAAAAAGAAAAAGAAAAAGAAAAAGAGATATTCCAAGTCAAAGCTTTGATATCTAGTAGTTTGAGGCTTTTGTGATATTTTTGGTTTAGAGAATGTTATTAACAGCTTTTAAATATATAGCACTTCCAAAAGTTCCAAAGTACTTTCAAGGTACTTTCTGTAAAATCTTAACATTTATCCATCCTGGACACCCAGGGAGTGGGATAGCAACCTCTCCTGACACCTGCTCTGTCTTTCTAGGGCTTGGGGTCATGTCAGCTTGAGAAGGAGGAAGTTGGCAGGGCCACAGAGCAGTGCAGTACATTTGGAACTCAAGGACCTTTAATAGTGTGTCAGTGCAGGGCAGTCTTCTGATGCACTCAGCGGCCTTTTTTCATAGTTACTGACCCAGGAGGCCGGCTGGCTGGCAGACATGCCAGAGATGACACATGTGACACTTTACCAGGTCTTTGTCTCCTCTTGCCAGAAGAAGTTGCAGTAGCATTTGACCGGTAGCAAGACAGTTTGTTCACAGCTGCATATATGGGTGTGTTTATGAAAAGAAAAAAAAAATAACTGGAAGAAAATGCATGGAAATGTTAAGAGCAGTTGCTGTTTGTCAAATGATAGATCTTTTTCTCTTGAAAAGCAAGTAGGTGGGATGCTAATTTACTGTCAGGTTCCAGCCCTTCTGACTTTGCATGAGTCATTCTTTTGTCTGACATGTTACTTTGGAAAGGGTAGTCCTTAGCCATCCTTGATTGGATCCTGGTTTGAACAAAACAGCTATTAAAGACATTGGGGGACAGTTCGGGAAATTTGAATATGAACTCCAGGGTGGATTATAATGAGGAACTGTTGTTCATGTGATTATGTGTGATACGGTGCTGAGTCATGTAGGAGTATGTGCTTTTTTGAATAGTCATGCTGAAGTATTTAGGGGTGAATAGTTATGCTGTCTATCATTTACTGTCTAAAATCACAATCACTCTGTGATTTTCCCTGTGTACACGTTAATAAATTTGTATGCCTTTTCTCCAATTAAAAACAATACTGTAATCCCAGCACTTTGGGAGGCCGAGGCAGGCAGATCACTTGAGCTCAGGAGTTCGAAACCAAGACCAGCCTGGGCAACATGGCAAAACCCCATCTCTACCAAAAATACAAAAAATTAACCAGGCATGGTGGTGCGCGCATGTAGTCCCAGCTACTCAGGAGGCTGAGATGGGAGGATTGCTTGAACCTAGGAGGCAGAGGTTGCAGTGAGTCGAGATTGCACCATTGCACTCCAGCCTGGGTGACAAAGCAAAACCCCCGTTTCAAAAAAAAAAAAGAATCCCAGGGCACCACCATGACCCTGATCTGCAGCCCACATTCAACGTGGTTGTGAAATCTTGATGAATGAATGATGGCCCCAGGTTCCAGGGCAAGTAGCACTGTCTGTGTCTAGTTTAGGGACAGGCGAATGGGAATCCCGGGCATATCGTTATGTGGATTTGCTACAGGCAGTTGGGACAGCCCAGACGGCCCCTAATTTCTGCCCCGGTGCCCCTGTTTTAGGTGCTTCAGAGAATAAGACTTTAACCAGAGCCAAAGATGATCATGATTAGGAAGGGCAGGCCCAGAGTGCGTTCCAAAGGCAAATTTAAAGGAAACTGTTATCTGCCATTTAGATCATTTACGTGTGTTTCCATGTCATACACTTGGGGAGTTGAAAAGCCGCAGGGGCAGAACACCAATGTGAAAAACATGAATCTCACAGCCTCCACCTGCATTTTATGCTTGCTAGAGAAGCTTCTCTAGTGATTTGAGACAGTGTGGGACACATACCCGATGAGGGGACCACTATACTGTCTGACTTATGGTTCTGGTTTTTATTTTTTGATAGCTCTCAGGACCAACCCCACACAGAAGAAAATGTTTTTTACAATATGGATGCTCTTCGTGGTTGAGAAATCTGACTCATTTGTATTACCATAGTGAGTTCCAGCAGGCCCCAAACAGAAAAAAATAAGATGGGAAGTGGCACGAGGCAGTGGCTCAAGTGTGATCCTGAGAGTTCCAACCAGAGTTCTGGCCCAGCCCGCTCTCCGACCTTGAACAGATGCATTTTCTAATGCCAAATGCCATGGCTTTCCTTGTCTGCACTGCTTTCAAACTTCCAGCTTCCAGAACAATAAGACTATAAATTACTGTTATTTAAAGGCACCCAAATGTGTGGTACATTGTTATAGCAGCCATAACAAACTAAGATAGTGGGTACAGGTGGGAGAAGCATTGATTATTGATTGTTAACTGTAACTAGGCTTTCCTTGTCTACAGTGGCCTGTTCCAAATGACTGCATCTTATTGTGTTATTTAATTTACATCCCCAGGTTTTTTTTTATTATTATTATTGATCTGTTTACCACTTGATTGTAAACCACCTGAGGGCAGGAAGTCGCAGGGTTCATTGCTTTGTCCTCGGCACTTGCACAGTGCCTGGCACATGTGCCCTCTGTGAGTGCTCTCTGGCTCTAGTTTTGCTGCTGGTATAAAGGGTAGGCGTATGCCGGGCATGGTGGTTCCTGGTGCACAGTGGACATGCAATAAATAGTGGTTACCAGTGCCAGCAGGTGTATTTGGGACTTGGAAGGTGGCAGGTGGTTATTTGGGACCTGGAAATTGTTCATTCTAGCCTTTCATGGCCCAAAGTAGAAACATTGGAAAATGAAAATAGGTACACCTTCCTCTATCCCACAGCAGTTCTGAGTTTACAAACAGTAAATGTATTGATGATTGTTCAATTGCAAATATTGCTTCACAAAAGCCCCTCTTAAAGAGTCAACATTTAGTCGTTGATTCATACAACTGGAGGAAACTTTGAAATTCAGAGCTAAATTGAACTTCTCTGAAATAGGCTTATAATCCTACCCTCCCAGAGGTAGGCAGGCAGGCACCCTGCCTGACTGGCTCCTTTCCTTCTTTCCTTTCCTTTTATTCCTTCCTTTCCTCTCTTTTTTTTTTTTTCTCTCTTTGAAAATAATTTGAAGAGTTGCTTACTGTGTTCATTTTGGCTCTTGGGAGTACGGCACTGACAGAAGTTTCCTTGGGAATTAAAAATTGCAGCAGTAATTGCAAATTGAATTGTTATCTCCTTCAAAAATCCCAGCAGCTCCAGGCCATACCAGCCTGGTAAATGGAAATGTTAATGATTTGCATGTTTGTACACAGTGTGGGTGTGAGCGAATGAAATTAACACCCTTAGTAGAAGAGCTGAGTATAAAAAGCTTCAGCCCACAGGCCTTGGTGGATTGTGGGGTTTGCTGTGCTATAAGCAGATTGGCAGGCCCAGTTGGGGCTGGGGGTGGCAGGGGGTGAGTTAAGGATTTGCCTCAGTTCTGAATGCGAGTGGTTCTTCTGCCATAGGGGCAAATTTAGAAATGTTTGCTTTCCAGCCAGCAAAGGTGTTTAGACTCGCCTCTGCAGACTAGATGGCAAAGTAGCATCTGGTGCAACTGGATGCCCATGTGCCAGCTAATTAATATTGATCCGGAATGCACAAGGGCTGGGTGCTGCAATAACCACCAGCTCAGTGCGTTCTAGCTTCTAAGTAAGGCAAGACAAATTACTTCACATTTCCAGGCCTGTTTCCTGATCTCTAAATGAGATTAATAATAATGCATACTTTGAGGGACTACTGTGAGCACTAATGAGATAATTCACATGAAGGGGTTATAGCCCTTAGCATACAGTGAGCATTTAATGAATAATAGTGATTCTTGTTATGCGTTGCATAGTAGAGAGAACCTTGGATTGACCAGATCCATGGACATGGATTATCTGCCTATCTTCATCCTAGTCCCAGTGGCTGTATGAGTTTGGGTAACTCTCCACCTGTTTCCATCGCTCAGTTTAATGTATCACATGCCCACTCGTCTTGAAGGACCCCTTGCAGGCCGTGCATCAATGACCATCAGCATTGGTCACATTGCCTTTCAGATCTGCTAGCTCCTGGAGCATTCAGTACCTGCTTAGACAGCCTCAGTTTGGCTGAGCTGAGAGATCACAGGAGAGCTTTTTTTTTTTTTTTTTTTTTTTTTGAGACGCAGTCTCGCTCTGTCACCCAGGCTGGAGTGCAGTGGCTGGATCTCAGCTCACTGCAAGCTCTGCCTCCCGGGTTCACGCCATTCTCCTGCCTCAGCCTCCCGAGCAGCTGGGACTACAGGCGCCCGCCACCTCGCCCGGCTAGTTTTTTGTATTTTTTTAGTAGAGACGGGGTTTCACCGTGTTAGCCAGGATGGTCTCGATCTCCCGACCTCGTGATCCGCCCGTCTCGGCCTCCCAAAGTGCTGGGATTACAGGCTTGAGCCACCGCGCCCGGCAGGAGAGCTTTTTATGGTGTTGAATTTCTTTGAAAATTTCTTTAGAACTCTGGAGCCCAGGTGCCAGGGTGGAGTCTTTGTTCTCCCACTTTCTAGTTGGCTGACCTTCAGCAAGTTACTTAATTTCTGGGCCTCAATTTCCTCATCTGCAAATAGTGCCCACTTCCTAGGGAGATGTGAGGATGAAGGAGTCTGTCCATGCAAAGTGCTTAGGACGGTGCCTGGCTTGCAGTCAGTATCCAGTCAATGTTTATTATTGTTATTACTTTTGGGTCACATACAGCGAAGTTACGTTTGATTTTGGTTGAAATGATGTTACATTATTAAAGAAAAACATTGGAGCAAACAGACACAATGCAAACAAGAAAATGCATGTTGAGTGTCTAAGCCTAAAAGACATAAAAGACTGGGCATGATGGCTCGCTCGCACCTATAATCCCTGCACTTTGGAAGGCTGAGGTGGGAGGATTGCTTGAGCTCAGGAGTTCAAGACCAGCCTGGACAACATAGTGAGACCCTGTCTGCAAAAAATTTTTAAAAATAAAATTAAATTAACTGGGCGTGGTGGCACACATTCAGTGGCATGATCATGACTCACTACAGCCTCTGCCTCCTGGACTTAGGTGATCCTCCCTGTGTGTCAGCCTGGGTGAGCTGAGGTCCTGTCTTAAAATGAATGAGTGACCTAAAACATAGTAAGGCGGCAAAAGTGTTAGTTGGTGCCATTATTCTTTTTCAGAGTGGCTGCACACGATGCATATTTTTCATAGAGTTGTCAACATGTGCGAATAATTTTGCTTTTTTTTCTTTTAATTTTATGCTTCTATGTGGTCTTCATATCTACTATGACTGTGACATGCCACCATGTTACTGTTCCGTAACTTATGAAATCATTCACCCGCTGTTGAATACTGAAATTATTTCCACTTTTTACAGGTCAGGCAGCAGTAAGTAGCTTCATTAATATAGTTTTGTGATTCTGTTGGATCATGTCCTTAGGATAAGTTCCCAGTGTAAAGTTCCCAAGCCAGGAACACAGAAATAGCTTTAAGGACCTTGCCTTGTTGTTTTCCAAAAGTGATGCATTTTCATGAGTGATGTATACATTTACCAGTTATTCACAAGCACATCAGTGCTGAATATTATTTTGAAATCATTCCTCTTGTAAAACGTAAACTACACTTACAAACGCCATTTTGATGAATTATCTGATGGCATGGGACTCAGAGAAAGGGTATGGGAATTTCAAAAGCCATTATCAGTGTTAAGAATCCGTTTCGTTAGAAAATTCTAATTTCCCACAGTCATTTGCTTAGGGCTTGACTCAATCTCATTCAAGTGCTGAGTTTCGTAGAAAAGAGACATGAGGCCTTATTTAAGCGTACCCAATTACCATCACAACTTTTTGTCTTCTGCCTCCCAGAGAGCAGTGATTATTAAATACTTAGTTTCTTCACATGAAAGAGACAGAGTGAACCCAGAAGTGTTATTAACATCGTTAATGTAATGCTTACTGTTAGGCAGTGTGACTAATGACCCAACAATCCCTCTTCGCTGCTTCTGTAGAGGGCTAACCATTTCCCCAACTGCATATGTATGACAAGAGCATCAATTTCGTTGTTAGGAAAATACATTAAACAGCTTGCTGGGAGGGTGGTTTGAATCAACTAGTGCAGAGGGTCAGGGTGTTGGAGTGAATATAATGGACAAGGCCATTGGTTCATCAGTGAGCTTAGAAGCCATATTGGGATGTAGTCATAAACTGGTTTGGGGTAGGAGAAGAAGGTAAACAAGGCCGGGCGCGGTGGCTCATGCCTGTAATCCCAGCACTTTGGGAGGCCGAGGCGGGAGGATCACAAGGTCAGGAGATCGAGACCATCCTGGCTAACACGGTGAAACCCTGTCTCTACTAAAAAATACAAAAAACTAGCCGGGCGAGGTGGCGGGCGCCTGTAGTCCCAGCTACTCGGGAGGCTGAGGCAGGAGAATGGCGTGAACCCGGGAGGCGGAGCTTGCAGTGAGCTGAGATCCGGCCACTGCACTCCAGCCTGGGCGACAGAGCAAGACTCCGTCTCAAAAAAAAAAAAAAGAAGGTAAACAAAAGATTATTTAACATGACTTTGGAGTCACAGATGTCTTGAGCTAGAAGAGAAGAGTAAAAATCTCAAATTATTCCCTAATTTTGCCAGTGAAGAAATTGAGGCTTCTAGAAGTGAAGTAACTTGTCTGAAGCCCGGCAGCTAGTATGTGGCTTTGTGTCTCCTAAGTTAGGATAGCAATATAACAGTGATATAGTAATGCATGTAATAATATAAAGCCATACAACATATTGTATATGTTATGATTTTATATTTACATGTTACAGAATATTCAATACATTGTATATGCAATCCCTTATGTATTGTATTGTATATAATATGTGATACAATAATATATGTAACAATGATACAATAATAACATATTGGGATACAGTATTACAATAATGCCTGTGGCTTCCTTTTTGCCAGGCGTGGCACTGAAAGGTCTGTTTATATTAGGAGCTTCCATTTGGGAGCAGTTGATAGGTAACTCAAGTGTCCCAGAAATGGGTTTTTTCTTAAGTGAAAGATCAGATGTTGGAAATGGAAACCCTAAGTGTGACAGAATTTTTCTCATGAGAAGTGTGGGTATAGTTTTGGGTGTGGGTAAGAAAAGGGAAGGAAACTTCATTCTGTCATCAGATACCTCCAAATTTAGAACAATATCTATCGTAGCCATTGGCTTTCGGATATGCTTTACCCTGGGAACATGCGTAAAATACATTTCCGTGTTGGGCTATTTCTTTCCCAGCTGTGTAGAGGGTGTCACCATTATTTTAGATAATAGCCATGGCCAGTGGCCACTTTATCTCTAATCACTTTTCCAATCACTTTTCGCTGATTGCTTCTAAGGCATTTCATTTCAGATGTTACTTTTTGCTGAAATACCTGGGTGGCTGTTTCAGGGGCCTCATGGACTACCAAGGAGTTTGCCCCCAGGGGTTGGTGAACTTCTAAAAGCCCCAAGTTGTGAATATTTTACGCTTTTCAGGCCCAAGAAGCAAAATTAAGACTATTATATAGATATCCATAAAACCGTTTAAAGTGAAATCATTTAAAAATATGAAAACCATTCTTCACTTGCAGGCTACGAACAAGTAGCCTGCACAGACAGGTCCGGGTGAACTTGGGCTGTGGGCAGGAGTTTGCCAGTCCCTGACCTGCAGTGTGGCTTTGGTTCGGGTGTTCTCTGCAGTCATTCTTACTCTGGAATCCAGAAGCAGGTCACTCATCAGTTTAAAAAGGTCAAAGAATCTTGTGATTTTTGGGCCAGAAGACGACTGAACCATGACTCCCCCCCGAGCTGCCTCCTGTTTGACTGGGGTCGTTCAGCGAGCCTTCTGGCTTCTCCGGCAAACACACATTCAGGTCTCCATCTATGCAAATGGAGACCTCCTTCTCCTTCTCACCACTGTAAGGAGAAATAGACAGTGGAAGTTTTGTAGAACCTCGTGATTAACTATAGAGGCTTTCAGCATTTTTCCTTTACCATTAAATGGGGCACTGTACTAAAAAAAATTCTATTGTTTCTATATTTGTTCATTTATTGATTGGATGTTCATTCATCCAACAAATGTTTATTGAACAGGTCCTGTGTCACCACTGTTCCAGGCACGGGGGGTATCTAATGAGGAAAATAAGACAACTCTGCCCTCTGGAGTTTTTAGTGTACATGTGAACAAGTATAATATTGTAGGCTTTTGGATGACAACAAGTATAATATTGTGTCCTATAGAGGAGCTAGGGAAGGGGACAGGATGCCGGGGGAAGAGGGTTGTTAGTTTTACGTGTGATGGAAAGGGAGAGTGATCAGAAATAAGGAGCAGAAGCCCATGTGTTGCAGATGTCTGGGCAGGCGTGCTCCGGAAAAGGAAGAGGTGGCACAGAAGTCCCGAGCTGGGAGTGTGTGACTAGGGCGGAGGCTGGAGACCCATGGCAGATGAGGCCAGGCCTTGAGATGACTGTAAGGACTTGGAAGGGAAAGCCAGTGGGATTTGCTGAGGGGTTGAGTATGGGGTGCAAGAGAGAAAGAGGAGTCTAGGACGACCCCAGTGGTTTTGGCCTGAGCATCAGAAGGTTGATGTTCGAAGCAGGAGTGCTCCAGTGGCACAGATTGTGGGGGACGACTGGGGCTGTGTGGGTACAGAGTGAGTTTGAGGTGCCTGTCAGAGATCAAGGAGGTGGCCATTAGGCTATTAAAATCTGGAGTTCAGAAAAGAAATGTAGGCTTTTTTGAGAGTTGTTGACATAAAGACGGTGTTTAAAGCTATGAGACTGAGTGAGATTACCAGCAAGTGAGTCAGAGAAGAGCAGGGGCCATAGCCTGAGCCCCAGAGCACTCCAGCATTAGGAGGTGGAGGAGATGAGGGAGCACCAGCAGAAACCTCGAAAGACCTTCCAGGAAGGTAGGGGGAAAGCAGTAGATTGGTGTTCAGAAGCCAACTGCAGGAAGTGTTCCTGAGGAGGAGGCTGAGAGGGGGCTGCGGTGACACATGATGCTGACTGCGTCAAGTCACGTGAGGGGCAAGACTTGGCCTTGGCATTCAGTAACATAGTGGTCACTGGAGACCTCGACAAGAAGTGTCAGTGGGGCCAGGCGCGGTGGCTCATGCCTGTAATCCCAGCACTTTGGGAGGCCGAGGCAGGCGGATCACCTGAGGTCGGGAGTTTGAGACCAGCTTGACCAACATAGAGAAACCCCATCTTTACTAAAAATACAAAATTAGCCGGGCATAGTGGCACACGCCTGTAATCCCAGCTACTTGGGGCGCTGAGGCGGGAGAATCACTTGAACCTGGGAGGCAGAGGTTGCAGTGAGCAGCCAAGATCATGCCATTGCACTCCAGCCTGGACAACAAGAGCGAAACTCCGCCTCAAAAAAAAAAAAAAAAAAGTGTCAATGGAGTGTTGAATATGAAAGTGTTAAAGAACAAGCAGAGGAGAATTGGCCACAGGGAGCGTGGGCCCTTCTTAGAGTTTTGCTGAAAGCAGGAGTGAAGACACAAGGTGGTAGTTGTTAAGGGTATTGGAGTCAAGGGAAAGTTTTATTTATAAAGGGTGAAATAATGGCAAGGTTGCGTGCTGATGGGAATGACCTGGTAGAGATGGAAACATCGCTCAAGACCAGGAGACTGGCCGGACAAGAGAGAAGTCCTGATTATCAGCTGCGGCGCATTGAGTATTACTCCAGTCATTGCTGACAAATCACCCCGGTATTTAGGGAGCTTAAAGAACAACTGGGCACCTAGTTTACACTTCTGCAGCTGGCAGTTCAGGCTGGACTGCTGGGCTCCTGGTCTTGCCTAGGGTCCCTCAAATGTCTACAATCAGCAGATGGGAGGGCTTATTCCTGGGCCTCAGGCTAGCCCAGGTTCCCTCGCCTGGTGGAGTTGCCCACCTCAGAGGCGGGGTGGGGGGCTGAGGCCCCAGGTCAGAAACCGCACAGTCACCTCCACTTCTTTTCATTGGCTAAAGCAGGCCACAGGCCAGCCCAGATTCAAGGGGAAGGGAGAGAGGACCTGCCCCCTCCCTTTACCCGTCCTTCTAACAGGAGAGTGCAGAGTCATCTAGCCAAGCTGTGGGTGTAAGGAACAGGGAATCATTTGGCCATTACTGCAAACAATCTGTCACAGCTGTCTGTGAGCTAAGCATGTTGCTTTCGATCGTCACAAGAGTTCTTTGGGGTAGGTAGTATGATTTTGATTTTACAGATGAGAAAACCAGGTCACCAAGTGTCCAGTAACTTGTTCAAGATCATGCAGCTAGTAAGTGGCAGAATTGGGACCTAAACTGGTCTCTGACGTCAAAGCCCCTTTCTTCCCTGTTCTCCCTTCCTGCAAGTGTCTGTTTACAAGGGTAGACTAGAGGGCCCCTCCTCCCTTTGCTTGTCAGGCATGAGAATAATATTTTGGTGGATGATGATTATCTCATAATCAGGGCGGACTGAGGGAAGTGGTCATCTTGTTGTGGCGTGCATGTTTACTGTACAGGGATTGGACAACTCTATTTATGAGAATCCCATTGAGGTCACAGTGGTGTGTTACTGACAGAGATTCATGTCTCTGCTCGCAGCTGGTCCCTCAGTGTTCTTTGACAGTCTTTGCCCTTGTCCTTGGTCAGCTGACTCTCCTGTCCAGATAGTCACACATGTTCCCCTTCACGCCCCACTTTGTTCCAGGCCTCTGATTTCCTCTGCCTTTACGCTGGCCCCTCTTTCTGTCCCTGACACAGGTACACTCAGCCTCTAGTCCAGGTTCCCTCTGCCCAGGTCCTCTTCCCTCCAGAACTTGTCATAATCAACTGTCTTTTCAACTAAGTGGACTTCAAACTTTCCAAGAGTAGAATCCAAAATGTGGGAAAATTTGAATTAGCATCAGGGAACTTTGGCTCTGCCACTGGTTGTATAAGTCTTGAGCAGGTCCTGTACCCTCAGGTTCACGAATCTGGGAAGAGTGGGCACCTTGAGCCATCTCCAAGGCCATTCAGGGAGAGCGAGATCTCTTTATGTCTGCCTTGGAAACCCTTGGCCTAGAGCTCAGTTCTGTTGCAGCGGCTGCAGTGTGTCCTGGGTGTATACCTGACAGCCCTGCATTTTGCTGCAAGAGCTGCAGCCTTCTGTCTGCCCTCTCCTAATTCAAGTGTCAAAACCTTGTTGGCCCCAGAGCTAGAGCACCTGCCAGCCACTTCGCTCATTTAGGAAAGCAGGAGGTAGGTCCTGTGCTGAGTCCACAATCTCAGCAAAAACCTCAGTGAAAATGTTTTCCAACTGTCTTTGGATAGAGGGAGCAGAGCAGTGAGTAATTAGGTTCAATCACCCATTTCAAGTCTCTGTGACCCTGGTTATATAGGGAGCCCGGAACTGGGCCCTTCTTGGAGTCCCTGGGTTGGGATCTGAGCCAGCTGAGTGTGAGGGAGGGAGGGAGCGAGAAGGGATGGAGGAGAAGCCTGAGCCAGTGGAGGGCTGCTGTCTCTGCTGCGCTTTCAGCAAACTGATCTCAGGCATGACATTCAGGATGCAGAGTTGCTCCTTACTTTTTTATGTAGCTTGCTACGAGAAAATAGTCCTGCTACTTATGTATCAATGTAATCTTGGGGACATTACTTCATTTCTGTCAGCCTCAATTTACTCATCTGTAAAATGAAGGCACCTGCCTTAGCGTATGAGGCGTGAATGCAAGAATACTTGACAATACTTGGCATAGAGTTAGCCCTCGATAAATTTCAGCTGCCATTGTTATTATAGAACCTTCACATTTTGTTGTGTTTATATTGTAAATCATTGGTTAAAGATGTTTTTATTGTCATGCTAGCTCCGTACTTTCAAGATGCATCCTTGTAGTATTTCTTACCCATTTAGTTATTGATTCACTGAGTTGGTATTTATCAGACACCTTATGGACAAGGAACCCTTGATTATTATCTTTCTGTTCAGGTTATGATAAGCTGTTCATTTCTTAGCACTTGCCACTATGATATTCAGAGCTACAGTTCACTGAGCACCTGTTTCAATAGAGTTGCTCACTGGAGAGATAGATTCTAACGTCAGAGCATAAAGAGAACATGGCACAGAGGAAGAATTAGCCTTGAAAGATCCCTTAAATCGTCTGTAAAGTACAGTGTACATCGGAGGTCATCAGACTTTTTCTATAAAGACCATATAGTACATATTTTAAGCTTTGCAGGCCACATGTGGTCTCTGTCACATATGCTTCTTTATTTTCCTTTTTATAGCCCTTTAAGATGGAAAAACCTTTTGTTAGCTCTGGGCCCTTAAAAAATAGGCCTTTGTCTACATGAACAGACTGTGTGGTATGTCTTCTCTAGGATGGTCCAGGGGTCCCCGCCTCCTGGTATTCACACGCAGGTGTCATCCCCTCCCTCTCTGCATCGGGGCTGGTCTTGTGACCAGTAGAATACAGCAGAAGTCATACAAGATGTTGTAGCTTCCGCCAGCCTGTCTCTCTTGGATCCCGGGCCCTGGGGGAGATCAGCTGTCCTGTGGTGAGGTGAGGCCACAGGTGAGGGTCTGTGACTCCAACTAGCAGCCCACAGGGAAGGGAAGCAGCTCTACCAGCCCCAGTCAGGCCTCAGGTGACTGCAGCTTCACGAGACGTCTTCCTGAGCCAGAACTATCCAGCTTGTGTCAGTCACTCTGCCTTTCAGTTCATTATAAAATCCACAGCAGGGAACAGGGTGCAGTGAGGAGTTCTAAAGAATGCCTGCTTGCCTGCAGAGTTACTTTGATTTTTTATTTAAGTGTCTGCTGGTTACACTTGTCCACAAATCTGTTTATGGAGAAGATGAGATGGGAACACGTTATTCATGGGTGTTCTCATTATCATGCATCTCTTGGAGTTTCCATCATTCCAGCCAGAGAGAACATTTACCATTCAGCAGATGGCTGCATATAGACATTTAAGTTAAGTTTCCTGAGGGAGTGATGCACCTTTTCTGGATGAGCCAGACATTGAGGTGCACCACTCAGTCCTTGGCAGCAGCCCCCACTAAGGTCAGGATTGGTGGCTAAACATCTAACTTGATCCAACTCACTCCTGATGCCCCCGCCTCCACTGATACCCAGTGTGGCCTCTGCTGTAACACAGCAGTGCGCTTGCGATCTGGGGAGAGCTTTTGCTTTCACATTGAATAGCTTCAGATGGCTTTGCTCTTTTTCCGTTATGCCGAGAGGCCCTTCTACACTAAATGGCTCATCCATGGGTAGCTACCATTGACCTCTATCGTGTGGCCTGCTTTGGGAAGACAAGCTGGGTCAATTGGTTCTGCCTCAGAAATTTGAAACCGAACACGGAGAGGCATTCTAATCATTGGCGGGGATTTGAGCTAAAGAATCTACAGAATTGGAACCAGGCAGCCTCTGTGTGCTTCCAAATTATGAGAGAATAGTAACTCAGAAGAAGCACGTTCATGCATTTATCTGATGAACATTGATAAGGCACATGCCAGGCCTTGTTTTAGCCACTTGGGTTCCAGATCTCCTCATGAAACCTATATTCCTAGTAGGGGAAAATACACAATAGACAATCAACATTATCCATTAGTGAGCTGCATGTAAAGGAAGTGTGAAGGTGATGAGTGCTGTAGGAAGGAGGATAAGGGGGCATCAGGAATTCCAGGGATCGTGGGGTCAGGTTGCAGAGCTAAAGAGGGTGTCCGGGGTGGCCTCATTGAAAGGTGAGATCTGCATCAAGTCTTGAGAAGGTGAGGGAGCTGGCGAAGCAGATAACTGGGGCACAGGCATGCCAGGCAGGGGGACCTGGTAGGTATTGAAGGAACAGCACGAGACCAGTGTGACTGGAGCAGAGTGAGCGAGAGCGTGCCAGCCTTGGAGGTCATTGCAAGATTACATTTCTGTTTCATTTTAACAAACCTTTGAGCACCTGCTCTGTGTCAAGTAGTATTTGGCACAAAGCTTTTCAAACCTGGGTTCCTCATCTGAACCACATAATACAGAACTCTGTGACTATTCAGCTCTTCAGCTCTTCCAGGAGTGTGACACAGCTGATGCTTTCTGGATGCGTGGAAGAGAAATTCATTCAGTACATCCAGTGCATGCCCTAGGGTATTAGGCCTCATTCTCTGCTGGAACCCTGACTGAAAAAGGCAGAATTCCTCCCCCAGCCCCTGCCCTGTAATTACAGACTAGTAAATACTATGAAAGATCAGAAGTAGGATCTGAAGGGTAAGTCAGAGTTAACTAGGTGAAATGTGAGGTGGGCCCTTGGGGAGGGAGAGGATACTGTCTAGGTGAGAAAACAGTGGGCAGAGACCTGAGGGAAAGGTGGGAGAGGGGGTGAGATGGATTTTGTAGGGCCTGTCAAAGCCTTGAGTTTAAGAGCACTTAAACTCAAGCTCAAGCTAAATAGCCATTAAGTGTTTGGGAGTTGAGAGAGAGAGAGAGAGGGAGAAGCGAGCAAGAGCGAGAGCGCCTCGGAAAGTCAAGAATGGAATTCTTAGGCTACCTTGTATTTGCAGGCAGATGATGGCAGCTTGGATAAGGGTGGTGGCAGTGGGACAGATTCCCTGGATATAATGGAAACTCCAAGAGGACTTGGGAATGGATGGGATCTGGGATTTGAAAAGGTATTGTCAAAAGACAACATTATCCTGCCAAGTGAAAAAGGTAGGCATAAGCAAGGAAAAATCAAGAGGAGTCAGAGTCTCATTATGATAAAACATCTTGTTCTGATGTCTTGGGAAAAGCTGTCCACAGCATGAAGTTGTCAGCTTCTTGTCCTGGTTTGCAGTTTGACTGTCTGTGAGTATAACATCTGGTGTTTGGGTGAACTCTCTGTGGCCTACATATCAGGTGTGAGACCTGTCCCTCACAATATACATGGAGTTGTCAAGCTCCAGCTTGTGGGGCTTGTGGGACAGAGCAGTTCTTGTTCGTATTTGGAGAGTTGTAGCCAGATGTTTCCAAATAGGAAAGTAGAAGAATTCCGGATCCAGTTCAGTCTACAAATAGTAAAAACTCAAAAACAACGAACAGGGCTACAATCTAATAACAGGTGTACTATAGTTTTTCTTCTGAAACATAGTTTTTTCCCTACAGTCACCCTCATTTCTACTAAAGATAATCAAAGCAAGGTGAATTTTTTTTTGCAAAATAAGCTTAGTCTCGTCAAATTTGACCTGATTATTTACACAACTCCAGTAACGCTAGTGATTGATCACAAAGTTTGCTTTGCTGGAACTTTGGATAAGAAATCTCAGATTGAACTTTTAAAGGACTCTCAAAGCTAGGAAGCCAAACTGATATTTCCAACTATATTCTGTTATGACAGCAGACTCATATTGAACTTAATGGAAATAACAATATTAACGCAAAGATAAGAAGAGTCACAAATAATTTCCGAATTCTGGAGAGATTAGGTAGGGAGAAAACATAAATATTTAGTTTTTGTTCATAAGAGTAAAACTTTACCAAATTGCTGAAAGCTAATATAAGGAAAAAGGTTTTTTTTTTTAATCTAAGAAATAAAATGCCAGCAATGTGTCAAATTAAAAACCGTAAAACCCACAATTATTATTTATCATTTTATTGCGTTTCATGTCATTAATTTTTGTTCTGCTTGATCTTGGTCAGTAGTTTCACGAGCCCATCAGTTTCTTTATTAGAGTTATGGAAACGTTTACCCAGTCCAATGGTATGATCTTAAAGTTATCAGAGACCTCTTTCCGTGAATCTCCTTGAAAACACAACATTTTAGGATTATAGTTGCTTGCAAAAAGCATTGAGAAAAGCATCAGAATAAAGCTATTAACCGTGGATAACAAGACTTAAAGCGACCATGATTAGAGATCTGATGAGGGTTCATTATAATAATTCCGTTGACAAGGAAATTTGGCTGTTCCTGTGGCATACAGCAAGTTATCATGATAACCAGAATTATGACTGCCAACATATCAGATGATCAGATAAGCCTAATTGGAGTAATGTCTCTTTTTCAAGGTGAGGGACTCGCCCTTGGATGTTTTCTGCTGGCCCAGCTGAGAAACCTCAGAGTGAATGTGAGGTCAGAGAGACTTAATCTAAAATTGATTTTGGGAGGTTTGTCAAAAATATCAACAGGTTTAAAACAATTAAAATAGTATCACAGGTCATTGTGGAAATAATAGTTGTTCATTTAACCAGTGATCATTAAAAGACTTCAGGAGACAAAGTAAGTTACATAGTTGTCAGCAAAAACTTACCTCCTTTAATATTGAGAAGACTCACGTTTCTTAAGTAATCAAAGGCCTAATAAAAGAAAACACAAAGCACAAAAAATTGTCTTGATAAAATGCAAAATCTTTATTTCCTAGGCCAATTATCTAGAAGGAAAGAAAAACCTTTCGCCATTTCTTATTAAGAGTAAATCAATACTCCAAGAAAGCCTTGAGAAAAGCATCAGAATAAAGCAATTAACTGTAGATGACAAGACTTAAAATGACCGTGATTACCTCGTGTTAACAGAGAGAACCAAATTCTTTTTTTTTTTTTTTTTTTTTTTTTTTTGAGACGGAGTCTCGCTCTGTCGCCCAGGCTGGAGTGCAGTGGCCGGATCTCAGCTCACTGCAAGCTCCGCCTCCCAGGTTCACGCCATTCTCCTGCCTCAGCCTCCCGAGTAGCTGAGACTACAGGTGCCCGCCAGGTCGCCCGGCTAGTTTTTTGTATTTTTAGTAGAGACGGGGTTTCACCATGTTAGCCAGGATGGTCTTGATCTCCTGACCTCGTGATCCGCCCGTCTCGGCCTCCCAAAGTGCTGGGATTACAGGCTTGAGCCACCGCGCCCGGCCGAGAGAACCAAATTCTATTTAACATCTTTTTATTTTATTTATTTTTCTGAGACAGAGTCTCGCTTTGTCTCCTAGGCTGGAGTGCAGTGGCACAATCTCGGCTAACTGTAGCCTCCACCTCCCAGGGTCCCACCTCTGCCTTCTGAGTATCTGGGATGACAGGTGTACATCACCACGCCTGACTAATTTTGTATACTTTTTTTGGTAGAGATGAGATTTTGCCATGTTGCCCAGGCTGGTCTCCAAATCCTAGGCTATGGCGATCTGCCCTCCTTGGCTTCCCAAAGTGCTAGGATTACAGATGTTAGCCACCGTGCCTGGCCCATCAGTGCACTTTTGATATTAATGCTCAATTTTTAGAAAAAAAAGTTTTAGAAAAAATTGGATGTTATAATTTCCTTTTAATTTTAGTTTGATCAAACATAAAATTCCTTTCACAAGATTCATCTTCCACAAACCTTTTACCATTTCCTGATCAATTCCATTTGTCCTCTAATGTTCCTCTTTCTCATTTTGGAAGAACCATCACTCTACTGTAGAAAGAAAAAATTACTTTCTTTTTCCCTTAACAAAGTCTTATACTTTATAACTTCCTATTTAAAACGTCTCTTATTTCCCTCACATACAGAGTTATTTCCTTCTAGTTTTAATGGTCATCTATTAATTAGACTTTTTAACTCTTGGTAGCCTTAATTTCTAGTGAAAACTAGGGAGTGAGCAGATTTAAACTGTTTTATATCAGCATTTTGTACATGAGCACCATTTCTTAATGTTTAGGAACATGTGCCCTAGTAATACATTTTTCATGTTTATTAACAGACTCTCAAGGCCTACATGTACTTAATTTATGCCATATAAAAATAAGATGCCAAAATACATATACTTTACATTTATATTCAGATACTAATGTTTCAGTATTTTAACTTATTTAGAAACAACTCAGACATTTCATAACTATTACTTAATTTAACATAACTCGACTTTAAGATTTCAAGTTACTGGCTGGACGCAGTGGCTCACGCCTGTAATCCTAGCACTTTGGGAGGCCGAGGCGGATGGATTGCCTCAGCTCAGGAATTGGAGACCAGCTTGGGCAACACAGTGAAACCCCATCCCTACTAAAATACAAAAAATTAGCCGGGCATGGTGGCAGGCACCTGTAGTCCCAGCTACTCGGAAGACTGAGTCAGGAGAATCGCTTGAACCCAGGAGGCAGAGGTTGCAGTGAGCCGAGGTCGCAGCACTGCACTCCAGCCCAGGCAATAGAGCAAGACTGTGTCTCCAAAAAAAAAAAAAAAGAAAAGAAAAAAAAGATTTTCAAGTTACTGAAAAGGATTTTTGAAACTATGATTTAATTCATCTATAAACCTTTATCCCCTTTACATTGACCTAATTTAGTCATTCTTTTTTTTTTTTTTTTTTTTTTTTTTTGAGACGGAGTCTCGCTCTGTCGCCCAGGCTGGAGTGCAGTGGCCGGATCTCAGCTCACTGCAAGCTCTGCCTCCTAGGTTCACACCATTCTCCTGCCTCAGCCTCCCGAGTAGCTGGGATTACAGGCACCCGCCACCTCGCCCGGCTAGTTTTTTTGTATTTTGTAGTTTTTTGTATTTGTTTGTGGAAGATGAATCTTGTGAAAGGAATGAAACGACGGGGTTTCATCGTTTTAGCCAGGATGGTATCCATCTCCTGACCTCGTGATCCGCCCGTCTCGGCCTCCCAAAGTGCTGGGATTACAAGCTTGAGCCACCGCACCCAGCCGTTGTTCTTAATATATATGCTTAAAATGCTTCTTAAAACTAGTCAGTGAAGGAGTTCAGGAAATGCCATTCGGGAATATGTCGCATTAGTATATTGATCGCTTCCAGCTGCATGTACTTGAAATATAACGAATGCAGGGAGAGGCGTTCTCTGAACTCGTACCTGCCCAAAGACAGATTCTCAGAAGCACTCAGTTGTCATCAGTCCCTCCTCTGCCCCATCATCTTACGTTATTTTATTTTTGTTGACAAACAAGACAGGTATAAAAAAAAATCACAGAATCAAAGAAACAGAAGTTAAACATGATTCTTTTTATTTCAAACTATTAATCTTTCCATTTTCTGTTCCATCACCCTAAGCAGTTGTTAGCTAGGCAGCCCTAAATCTGTCCTTCCAAAAAGATGACTCTTGGATGAAATGAGTTTAAAAACTGACATCTCAGAGGCATAAAATTAAACACTATTATTTGTCAAAAGAAAGAAAGGGGTAAAGTGGGAAGCCCAGTTAAGACACAGTGGTCCAAGGTGAGGCTTATTATTTGTTTTTGTTTTTTTTTTAATTTTTATTTTGAGACGGAGTTTCGTTTCTATGGCCCAGGCTGGAGTGCAGCCTCCACCTCCCAGGTTCAAGTGATTCTTCTGACTCAGCCTCCCGAGTAACTGGGATTACACCATACCTGGCTAAAATTTTGTATTTTTGGTAGAGACAGAATTTTGCCATGTTGGCCAGGCTTGTCTCAAACTCCCGGCTTCAAGTGATCTGCCCACCTTGGCCTCCCAAAGTGTTGGGATGAGAGGCGTGAGCCACCACACCCAGCCACAGGCTTGTTATTTAGATTTGAGTCTTGCTTTCTTCATTGTAATAGTTTCTAGTGATTCAGGGTGCAGACAGGCAGAGCCCTTACAAAATGGAGATTTCCTTTATAGATGTAAATTTCTTACAAAGTTTCAGAGTAGCCAGCTGAATGCCAGAAATGTAGGCCCCTGTACATTTTCTTTAGCAGTATAAAGTGAGTCAAGGATGCCACCAGGTTTCTGGCTTATGTTAATGGGTAGTTAACATCCACTGGGAGAAGAAACACAGGACACTTGCTGACACTGGTTTATGTATAAACAGTGAATTGTGGTTCTTTTAGGGCTTTTTCCATTTTTATTCACCACCAGAGTTTAAACCATTGACTGGAGGTGTTCACAGACTCGGAATCATTGACTTCAGTTCTTCCCAAAGTTCTTAGCTTGTGGGATTTGGGGGCTTTTAAAGGGAGTGACCTGGGGTGACAATTCTCTACCTTGAGAGATCTCCCTTTCGTCTGGCACGGTGTCTCCAGCGCATCTCCTCTAAGCACCTCTGCCCAGGCAGGTAACTGTGCATGAACTAACCTTGGAAAAGTCAAGAGACCTGGCTGTGGCTCATTTTTCTTTCTTTTCTTGGGTACTTGGGCTCCTAATGCAAATGCTTCTCATTCAGAGGTTCCAGGGAGCCTCCATCCATGAGCGACTCCCATGATTTATGGAAGAACTGCTGTGTATCTTCACGTGGGTAACGCGCTTGTTCCACACAGCCTGCACTGTTTCGTTATTAAACTCTTGGGACCCATGTGATAGTGGAGTATCAAGATTGACAGGTTAATTTCCCATTTATATAGAAAAGTGTATGAAAATTGATTTTTTTAAGGCATGGGGGTGGAGGATCCTGGGATGTGTGGCATGGAGGGAGAGAAGATTAAGCATTTAGTGTTTGTCAGCTACATTTAAACTTGTCCTGCTTAGCACCAACCTAGGAACTGCTCTGAGTTCTAAAGGAATCACAGGAGGCTGGCTGTACAAGTGGCTGCGTTGCCTCCATGCATTTCCTTTGCTTCTTTCCATTAAAAGCCAAGGACCACCTTACTCTTGGCATTTTAAAAAATGAAATCTGAGGAAAACATGCTCAGTTGAGAACAGACTTTTGGGGAGGAGTGAATGGGATTTCTATGCAAGGCCGGGTATGGTGGCTCAGCCTGTAATCCCAGCACTTTGGGAGGCCGAGGCAGGCAGATCACTTGAGGCCAGGAGTTTGAGACCAACCTGGCCAAGATGGTGAAACCCCGCCTCTACTAAAAATACAGAAAAAATTAGCCAGTGGTGGTGGCACACACTTGTAGTCCCAGCTACTTGGGAGACTGAGGCAGGAGATTTGCTTGAACCTGGAAAGTGGAGGTTGCAGTGAGCTGAGATCATGCCACTGCATTCAAGCCTGGGGGACAGGGCAAGACTCTATCTCAAAAAAAAGAAAAAAGAAAAAGAAACTGTATGCAAGTTACTTGATTGGCCACTCAGAAAGCTTACTGATTGATTATGAATTGAGTCTGTTGTCCAGGCTTGCATTCTCAAATTTTCCAGTATTGTCAAGAAGCCAGAGGCTGGTATTAATTTAACATAACATTTGACTTAACAGATCCTATTGGTAATTTTATTTTATTATCTTTGCATGGTTTTGAACCTCAACACCTCAGCAGTCAACTTATTTTACATGTTCCATTTCATCAGAACTCCATCATAGTTCAACTAAATCATTAGAGTATGATGATGTAGTTAGATTTAAGTACTCTGAATGTAAAACACGGGCTGAGAAAACATACACTGAAACCCGCTTTCTTCATCAGCAGATGTTAATGAGGACTATCTAAGTCTCTGGTACTGTGCTAGGCACTGAGCAAAAGAGAGGCTTTGCCTGCCTTTTCCAGGAGGCATCCTCTCACTGCCGGGTGGAAAACAAAGGCGGTAGATGTAACCTACAGTACAGGGAGGTGAATGCTGTGCAGAAAGCTGTGACCTCATTACCCAGTCTAGGAGGTCAAGGAAGCTCTGTGGGAGAAAATAATTATTCAAACAGGAGGGAACCCAGCATCTTGTGGACGGCCTGGATGGTGACTGTGTTGATTTCAGGCCGATTGGGCAGCTCCTTGTATGGCTGCCCAGTTGTGTCGTGGAGCTGCATTCCATACAGTCGGGGGTTGGGTCTGAAAAGTCCACGCAGCACCAGTTGCCCATAGTCATAATCAAACAGAGAATCCTTGTCGGAGACCCACAAAGCCGGTTGTCTTCAGCGTCGGAACAGAATGCTGTTTCTTAAAAGCGGGGATGGCAAATGGGCCAAATCCAGTTGGCTGTCTGTTTTTGTAAATAAAGTTTTGTTGGAATGCAGCCATACCCATTTAGTTACGTATTGTTGGTGCTGCTTTCTCACCAAAATGGCAGTTGAATATTTGCAGCAGATTGTATGGCCCACGAAGTCCAGTGTCTTGTATGTTGCCCTTCAGGGAAAGTTTGCTGCCCTCTGCTTTGGAGCAAATGAAGGAATTTGTTTTATATTTGGGCACTATGTTGTAAAAAGAAAATCGTTGCCTTTCAACACCAGAATCGTAGCAGCGAGGTGAGATGTTCACACCCCAGAACACATGAAGGAACTGAGGAAGCCGCCACCTCACCTCTCCATCTGATGCTCATCTGGGATCATATGTGCTCTGACTCAGTCGGAGAGTGATTTGCCTAAAATGTGTTTCCTTCCTCCTTTCCCTGCCCTCTCTGTCTGTCTCTCTGTCTATCCAAATGCATGTAGCTAAATTCGCCTGAGTTTTCTCCATACTCCATTGTATGCCCTTCCCCCTCCTTCAGTTGCAGTGGACAGACTGATGAGAAAAGAGCAGAACCAGGTTTAATAATGTGGATGAGGCACTTCTGCCGACAGAAAGCTAAAATGATGTCTAGTGATTCAGTAGCAAAACGTGGTAAGAGAATGAGTTGTCATTGTGACACACAGTTAAGCATATTGAACCCCAATATAACTGTAACTCCCTACACTGGATTCACATTGGAACTGACTGTGCAGTCTCAAGAAGATATGCCCTTATAAATGAGCACTGTTAATCAGAATTTGGGGATGGGAGTTAGTTTTAGTTGCGTTTAGTTATAAATGTGGTTTGATTTTACAGTTGTAAAGGAGCTGGATGCATATGGCAGAGAGACTTTAAGGTGACCCCTAAGATTCTTGCGTCCTGGAGTTGACACCATTGTCTCCCCTAGAGTTGGATGTGGTCTGTGACTCGCTTCCCGCTTCTAACTCCTCTTGCCAGCTGACTCCCTCTGGGGCCCTTCGTCCTGGCTCGCTTTGAGGAAGAGGCCCCTGTGGCAGGGAGCTGAAGGTGGCTTCTGCCTACATCCAGCAAGCAGGGGACCTCAGTCCTACAGCTGCAAGGAAATCAGTTTTTCTGCCCACACCCCAAGTGGACAGCTTGAATGAAGACCCTTCCCTGGCAGAGTCCCTGCTGTGCAGTACCCTCATTGCAGCCTTGCAGGGACCCAGCTAAACTGTGCATGAACCCGGACCCCTGACCCACAAAAGCTAGGAGAGGATAAATGTGTATTGGAAGCCACTGAGTTTGTGTGCTTCGTTATGCGGCGATACGAAACGTTTCAGGACTTACACAAGTTGTTACTGGTACTTATTTAATGTTACAAAAATCCGAGCCAAGTCAGATCACTTTAGGACAGGAACATCTGAATCACAGCCTTGGTGAGCTTCTAATCCACTGTTCCCTTTTTCTTCCCATGAGGCAAAGCCGAAAATGGCTCCTGAGGTCCTTTTTGTAGCACTGACAGGTTTCCTTGGTCATAGTGGAAGAGGGGGCATCCCACATCATTTGGCCCAGTGTTCTTTTACAGAAGGACACATGGAGGACAGGGGCTGGTCCCTTGGGCTTGTCTTCCCTGAAGTCAGCTGCAGCTTCCAAGGAGGTAGCATCTTGAGACATTTATAATCTATCTGACCCCACCCCTCCTCCCGCTTGTCAATAATGAGTTCCCCGCTGGGATTTCCTCGCGTGCATTTCCAGCACCCTGGGGCCATATTTGTCCTAGGATTCTCCTCCTCATTTACCCCAACCCCCAGTCACTGCTACCTCTTAGCCTTTGCTTCTCCGGGCTGAGGAATTCCTGCATTTTTTATCTGTCCTGCTCCTGCTGGCCTGTTTTGTCTAGCTACTGCCCTTCTAAACCGTATCCAGTTTCACTCATAAAAACAAAGCAGGGGGAGATGGTTAAACCAAACCCTCCGGCCTCCCCTGTGCAGTCCTGGCTCCCATTTGATTGTTGGTTCTCTGAAGAGAGGTGCTCTGAGGAGGAAGAGGGCTGCCTGTGCCCCTGGCACACCCCATCATGGAGGCTGGCCTCCTGGTGTGTTGTTTGATTAGGTATCCTTTTGCACCCCTGAGGTCCTGCTAATACCTGCAGTACTCACAGTCCCTGTAGGCATGGGTGTGTGTCATCCCTTAGTCATCAGCACTTAACCGCTCTGAGCTGCAAACATTGGGCCTCAGAGCTCAGTGTCGATGTGACCACCATCTCACTTCTGCCAGAAATAGATGGGGAAGAACATATTTCTGTTAAGTTCTTGAGAGTAGTGTATTAAGTTAGAGCTCCTGAAAACAGTACACTGGCTTATACCAGTGGTTTAGATTCTCTAAGAAATATGTATTGATATGAAGTTATCAGACTATTGATTTTTGTGTAAATATTAAATCGTTATTTGAAGAACATCCTAGATCTTGTAAAAGCAAAGTTGAAGACCAGATTCCAAGTTACTTTACATTCTTCTTGAAATTCCCTCTAGAATGTGCTAGGAAAAGTCCCTCTTCTGTTGAGTTTATTTTTTTTTTTAATGGACAAAACCCATCTTATTTACCTTTTTACCTTTGCCACTAGGAAACTTAGAGCCAAATGAATACAACTCAGTTGCAGTAAATCTTGAGTTCTAAGCTTCTGACTCTGTTTGCTTTTAAAGTGTCTCATTTGCTGCTTGCTTAGTGTTGCCTAAATAAATACCTACCATTAGGGGAGGAATTGCTTTGTAACTTTGCACATTAGCCCTGTGGTTTGCATTGACCTCGATTCTAAGCAGAAACAGCTGTGAGTATGTTATATTAATTATTAGGTGAGTTGTTTTAACTAGTGCAGACAGGAGCTTGTTGACCTGTGCTCTGGGTAAGAACTCTGATTTCTGCTTCTACTCAAAAGGGTCAAATCCCATGATATAGTTTTGACTTAGGAGAATTTAGTTCTGGCCTGGAGTGAATCTTTGTGGGATTGATGCAGACCAAGACTCTTGTTAACGCCGAGCTCTGCAGCAGCTGGCCGCTTGTTTGTCTTCTGAGCCTGTTTCATTTGCCTTCCCTGGTCTGCTTGAGCAGAGGAGAGAGGAAGAAAAGCTGTTGGCAGATGTTTTTAGCAAGACCCTTAAGCGTAAGGGAGGAAGCTAATTTTAGTCCTGTTTTTCATGTTGTGGTGGTTTGGTTGCCTCCTTCCTCTTAGGGTAGAGCATTTTAACTTTTGTTTTTGCTTTTGCATTTCCTGTGTGTATGTCCTGAAGCAAAATGGACTGCTAAAAATGTCACTTGGTGTTTGTTATTTTGTGCCTAGAATAACATTCAAGACCCGTGAGCGCTGTGAGTCACGAAAATAGTTTTAGGAGAAAGGAATGTTGTCTGTGTTACTCTTTTCTATATTTCGTTCTAGAAGTTTTCCAGGTGATTTTCTGTGCTTATGTTAATTGGACATCCATAATCTCTTTCTTTCATCAACAGCAACACAGTAACATTGTATTTGTTAGCACATTGCATATCTACTTGAATGCAGAGCTCTTTAATTTTAAAAGTACAATAAGTTTTGGGAGAAGATCATGGCTAAAGAGGCAAGTTGCTGGAAAATACAGTTGTGCTGCTTACTCAGTAAACAACCAGCCAGCAAGCTGCGTGCACGTTCATTGTGATGACAGCTTAAACACAAAGCAGACGTGAGTGTGTTCCCCTGGTGTCCCCAGTTCCTAGCACATAGTAGAAACTTTGTAAATATTTGTTGGGTAAATGAAGTCAGTAGCACTACAGGTAGGAGACCGTAAGGAAGGATGGTTTCTAAAACAATAAAAAGGGCCATCAGCTAGGCCAGTGGTCTTCCAACTTAGTGTGTATCAGAATCACCTGGAGAGCTTGTGAAACCAGATTGCTGGGCCTACCCCCAGAGTGTCTGCTTCTGTAGGTGTGGCCTGGGGCCCAAGAATTTGCATTTCTAAGAAGTCTCTTGGTGAGGCTGCGGTCATTGTCGGTTCAGGACCACACTTAGAGAACCGCTGACTAGGCTAATAGCTGTGGGTGAGAAAAGAGGCTTGGAGAAATTGTGTGTTGCCTAATTAACAAAACCAATTAGTAGCTGAACCAACACAGAAGGCCAGGTTTGTCCTCTCACTTCCTAACTTGAGGACAGAGAAATGTATTCTGATGTCCCTAACTGGCAGTCTGCTATGGTAGTGACCACATGCCCCAGTTTCTTTCTTGGGATTTCATCCCAGCCTGACAACCTTGGGACAGAACAAGAGGACAGGCGGTGTCGTTCCAGGTATGTGTCAGCTGCACCAACCACTCTTTGTGGCATCTGCTGCCCATCAAAGGAAGTGGTTGGGCTTGGAGCCAAGTTAAGTTTTCTCATCGTTTGGCAGTTGTGTCCCCAGATTTTCTTGCCCATCTTGGAGATCTTAGCCCAGCTGGGGTGCTTGGGGTTCAGCTGCCTTGAAGGGGAGTCAGTCCCCCACACAGGTGATTCCCAATACCATGGTGGGCACTGAGATTGGGGTGAGGGGAGCACATTTGAGGAACCCTTCACTTCCTCACAGCCCTTGCCCCTTTCCTCAGGGTGCGCTGCCCCCAGCGGCTGCCCATGCCCACCTCAGAAGCTGGTCAGTTGGGGCAGAAGGAGGTTATTGTGGCTGCCTCCTGTCCGTGGTTTTCTTTTACATCCTTTCCATTACACTGTTGGTGCCCACCTCCCCATTCTAAAAGACATGGCCAGTGGCTCCCCTTAAGGAAGGCACTTTATTGTCGTGATTAAGACTGTGAGGCCAGCCTATAATCCCAGCGTTTTGGGAGGCCAAGGTGGAAGGAGCCCTTGAGCCCAGGAGTTCGAAGCTGTAGTGAGCTGCAGCCATGCCACTGCACTCCAGCCTGGGCCACAGAGTGAGATTAAAAAAAAAAAAGACTGTGAATTTGTTGTCAAACTGAGCAGTCCGAGTTCAGGCTGTTTCCCAATCATGCTGTGACTTTGCACCTAGTTCTTTTCTCTGAGCTTTAGTTTCTTCATCTGCAAAATGGCAGTTAATGTCTGCCTGTCAGGGCTGGCATATAGTAAGTGCTCAGTAAGTTACAGGCTATCTTTTGAGGAGCAAGAGGTAGACTAGGTCCTGCCTAACCCTTGCCTTAAATTCCTCTTCTCTACCTTCATTCCTCAGGGGCTTTCCTGGTACAGGGGCAGGATAATGGTGTGTGCTTACTATGGATTTTGCATTGTGGCAGTTTGCTGCAAGACAAGGTTGGGGGCATTCATTTTTATCTAAACATCAGGACCACCAGTACATTGGTAATTCATCTCTTAGTGGAAGGTGGCTTGTGGGTGTTTAGCTTCTCAGCCTGTTGGGGACCATTTTTAGATTTCTGAATTAATCCTTTCTCATGGCTGGAGAAGAAAAACATCGTGAACCCTGTGGATGGCGTGTCCCAGCACCCGCAGGAAGCTGCCGGGCTCCTTACTCCCGCAGAGCCCTCCTCTGCAGCCTCGCCCAGCCCCTGGCTCTCGCCCTCCCTGAGTCAGGTCTCCTGTTCAGCTGACCCTGCTGGGCTGGGGCCTTCCAGACATGCTCACCCTCTGCTGGGAGCATTTTCCCCTCGGTCCATACCTCATCCCCACCAGAAATACCGTGCAAATCCAGCCAAGTGCAGCAAATCTCACCAGCTTCTGCTTAAGCCAGTTTCCTCCTGGTGGTAAGCATAGTTACCACCACCCCCCCACCACCGTCTGTGGAAAGGGCGGTGACGCTTGCCTTCTCTCCGCTCTCTCCCTCCCAGCTGCTCCTCCACAACCCCCCAGTGTCCCTGCACATCCCAGGAGTCTGCTTCCGGGGAACCGGACCAAGGTTTAAGCGTTCACCTTGTGGGGGAGGCCACCCCCACCCCTCTCTCCAGACTTGGTTAGGGGTCTTTGGCCTCACTTGTGTAGCACTTGTCCCCCGACCACAGTAGTGATGCTTCAGGTCTGCCCTCCCTGCGCCTCCACAGGGTTTCTTGTTCTCTGAGGAGTAGGGGACAGGACAGAGGCTTTTCCTCAGCAGGCAGCCAGCTCAGATTGGACTTTCCTTCTAGGGATCCCTCTGCAGATTGGGAAGGCCGTCTGAACTGGAGCAGGTGGGCTGTGCCAGGGAGGCCATCACCAGACTGGACTCTACCCGGCGGTTCCCACCCCCACGTGCCCACCAGGCCCAAGCAGTCAGAGCTCCAGCCCTAGCTGCCCGAAACGATGCAGGGGAACAGTTTTCTCCTGAGCCAAGTGTGGAGACCTAGATTTCCTTGCACCTGAGGGAGAGGGACCACAGTGGTGGCTTCTCACGCCTTGGGGAACTGGACCAGGGCCCGTTCATAACACAGAGGTCTGAGCTCCTTTTCAAGTCAGGCTGACTGCTTTGGGTAAGAGGGCAGAATTTTAAAGCAAAATCATGCCCTGCAAGCCGCCTATTTCAGCATTTTCAGACTGGTCTTTACGTAGTTGTTTCATTGCCCTCGGAAAGGAATGTTGAAAGCGGCAAGCCCCATTTGAAGCACCCCGGATTTTAACCAAGCTTCAGGACACATAGTTCTGTGCTAATATTTTTGTTTTGATGAAAAATTTAAAAACACTGCTCTCAACCCCCACCACAAAGAATACGAAAATATTATTATAAAGAAACTAGATATATCCCAATCCCTGCTCTCCGGTGGTGCTTCAGTTTGTAAAGCAAAAGTTAGAACCAAAAATGCTTTCAAAGTTGGCTTCGAACAATGTGCATAACTCTCTGCCCCCATAATTCTGCTTTTTACAGAGTTTAGAGACCCGTTTATAGATTCAGTCCACGGATGGTTATGCATTTGTGAACATGTCTACTAGCTCTCCGAGTTCCACATTTCTGTTATCAAGGGACCCTTAGATCTGAGGACACGGGGACTGGCAGACACCAGCTGCAGAATGGAACTGTCTTTTAGGAAACAGAGGCCATGATGAGTACATGACGGGCCCTGTCTACCTGGCGGAAAATGAAGCGGCCTGTTTTTCTTCATGGTCACTTGGTGGCTCTTGGCAATTTCTGACTCAACACCATTGGACTTTCTGCTGGCCCCTCCTTTGCTCTCTGTTGGCCGGGGGAGGGGCTTTTGTAGCCCGGCACAGATGGAGTTGATAGGAACGTCCAGCTTTCTATCCATCTGCAGAGGACCTGTGCTTTGGGTCACAAGGTCCTCAGCAAATTCCTTTCCCTTCTAATTGATTTACAATTGATTCCAATTGGTTTAGTTGTTTAGCAAATTCTAAGTTCATCTTTTTTTTTTTTTTTTTTTTTTTTTGAGGCAGAGTCTCGCTCTGTCGCCCAGGCTGGAGTGCAGTGGCGCAATCTCGGCTCACTGCAAGCTCCGCCTCCCGGGTTCACGCCATTCTCCTGCCTCAGCCTCCCGAGTAGCTGGGACTACAGGCGCCCACCACCTCGCCCGGCTAGTTTTTTGTATTTTTTTTAGTAGAGACGGGGTTTCACCGTGTTAGCCAGGATGGTCTCGATCTCCCGACCTCGTGATCCGCCCCTCTCGGCCTCCCAAAGTGCTGGGATTACAGGCTTGAGCCACCGCGCCCGGCCTAAGTTCATCTTATATGTAAAAGGTGGTTATCATCTTAGAATGTGTTCAAAGAACTTTAAAGATCCTGCTTTCCACTCAGGACACAGTTCATCTACAGGGCAGGGTCAGCAGTGGAGTTGGGACCCCAACCTCTAGCTTTTGGGCCTGCTCCTAGCAGGCCAAGTGGCATGGTGGCTTTTCACCCAGCCCTGATTTGGGACACACTGATGTTTCAGCCCCTCCCTCTTAGGAATTCTGATTTGAAAATCGTTGTATCGGCCGGGCGCGGTGGCTCAAGCCTGTAATCCCAGCACTTTGGGAGGCCGAGACGGGCGGATCGCGAGGTCAGGAGATCGAGACCATCCTGGCTAACACGGTGAAACCCCGTCTCTACTAAAAATACAAAAAACTAGCCGGGTGAGGTGGCGGGCGCCTGTAGTCCCAGCTACTCGGGAGGCTGAGGCAGGAGAATGGCGTGAACCCGGGAGGCGGAGCTTGCAGTGAGCTGAGATCCGGCCACTGCACTCCAGCCTGGGCGACAGAGCAAGACTCCCTCTCAAAAAAAAAAAAAGAAAATCGTTGTATCTACTCTGTATTCCTATGAAAGAGACAAAAAGATTTGTTCAGATTTGCCTTCTTCTGATTGCAAATAGGAACATGTATGGTTTTTTTGGGTGCACTTTTTCAGAAGATGCCAGGTCATTCTGACCCACCTCCCTCCTCTCCTGAGAATCACCAACTTAGAGCAGTTATTTGAGGGCAAAAAGCACATATTTTCCCAGCACAAAGTAGGTGCTAAACAAAGTCTGCAGCCAAATATAAACAAGCCCGGAAGCAGAAGGAAGAGCAGGGCTCAGTGGTGGCTTTGGCCCCCTGGTTCTTATGTCTGCCACTCCACACACACGGTAGGGCTTAGGAGATATTGGCTGACTGGTGCTCTGAGCCTTTTACCAGAAGAACCTGATTCAGCTACATTTCCTTGGTAGGGGTGACGGCTTAGTTGGACTTTGGTGGCTGGAACTGGTGGTTGATTTGCTTTAATGCGACCCCCAGAACAAATGCCAGAGAAAAGGCAAGTAGGCAAGGCAAAAAAACTTTATTTACAAGCCAATGTGAAGGAGGGAGCGAGGTTCACCAGTCTCCAGCGGTGGAGGCCGACGAAGTTGCTCCAGCGTTCTCGGGCGAGGTTCCTAGGTCCGCACAGGAGGAGCAGGGGCCAGGGAAGTTCGCACCGCGCGCCCGCCGGGAGCGGCTTTTATGTCCTGGGCCCGGGAGTGGGCGGGCAGTGGGCGGGACATAGGCGGGTCGGGGGCGGGGCGGTAGGCGTGGCTAGGCGGGTTCCGGTTCTTCTCCGTCGGAGGTTGGGTTGCGCCTGCGCAGTACCCATGTTTTTCCCGGGCGTGGGAAAGTTGATGGTGAAGAACCCGGAACTGCGCCATCTTGCCTCCGTTCGTCCAACCAGTGGTCACCCCCTCTTCCCGTACACGGGCCTTTTCCAGGTTCAGCATTTACAGACTTGTTTCCCAACCAGGAGGGGCTTATCCTGAGGCATGTTCTGATCTGAGATGAGATTAGAACTTTCCCTGCCGTCAAAGTCAAAGGGTCCCATCTGCCTGTCACTTCCCATGTGGCTCTGCTGGGCTTGCCATCAGCCCCTCCCTGTCCTTGGCCCAAGATGTGGAAAATCTTAATAGCTCAACCAGTTCCCTCAGACCTTTGTCTTCTGAAACAGTGCTTCTAACACTCCAGCACTGCAGGGCCACCTGGGGGACTTGTTGAAACCCAGTGTCCTGGTCCCTTCCCAGGGACCCCAGGGAATCTGATGGCCCAGAGATCCCAGTTCATCAGATTCATTAGATTTGGGCCAGGGCTAAAGAGCTGACATCCGGACCCCCTCACCTGTGACGCTGATGCTCTCATCTGATGCCCAGCCCCTTCTCTTCTCAGCTGAACAAAGGATGAGGACACAATGTTGCCTTAGATTGATTCATTGAAATCGCAAGTAGTGAAAAAGTAAAATAGAATTTAAATCTTTAGATTTTTGACATATTTTGTGTACTTGGTTGTAATATAAAATACGTTTCTTACCGGGTCAGAAAGGTTATTAACCTCTGCCTTAGCTGCTACTCCCTCTCTGAAATGCCCACCTGTGCCTTTGCACCTGTGCATGGTCCTTAGTTCCAGGCTCAGGAGGGGAAGCCAACTAGTGTCTTGGCAACTTTTGGCTAAGGGCTAGGTTTGCGGTCTTGACCACCGTACATGACCCCTAACCTACAGCAGCACCTGTTGGCCCAATGAGGTGGTTTCTCCACCCCACACTCCAGGGAGAAGGGTCTTCAAGTGTTTCAAGTTGATTGTGATTGAAGTAAGTTTCATGAAACGATATTAGCCTTAATACATGCATGGCCTCCGAGATTTTCTGTTTCATGTTTTCATCTATCACATTGATTTTGGGAAGTGCTAAATGGGTTGTGCATAGTAAGCATCAGCATTGGAGTAATCCACAAATCCACCCCTCAAGTGGCCAGGACCAGTTCCCACAACTCTGCAGGGCACCTGTTCTCCCCCATCTCAACTGCCCTGCACTTACCACAGCCAGATCCTTCGCCATCTGCCAGTCTCGGTTCTAGGGCCTCCGTTCATGGACTTTTCCTGAATCTCTCACAAAGTGACCCCATATGTCCCCAGCATTTGACTCACCCCACAGTGTGCCATAGCCCTGGGTTGGTGGCTTGACTTCCTTGTCATCTTATAGACCACCTGAGTGCAGACCACCTGCGTTCCTGTGTCCCCGGAACCCCGCTTTGTCTGGCTGGTTGGAAGCTCTCAGCCACATTGCAACCCCAGCCTTGCGGGCGGGCCCGGAACTGGGACTTGGTTTTTAACTTTGTTTCAACAGGAAAGTGTGTTCTGATTCCAGCAACTGAGTTGGAGAAAACAGATCTCTGCTTTGTCTCTCCGCCGTGTGGCCCATGCCCTCTCCCTGGCGGGCTGAGATGTAGGCCTTCAGACAGACGGCAGGAGACTGCCTCCTGTGGAGGATTTGGGCCTTTAAAATAGAACTTCAGCTCCAGGAGACTTAAAGGCTACAGCTGCTGAGGGAGAGCAGTGAAAAATGAGATTCCCTCTTGAAAAACGATCAGTTTCCTGCTCTGAGGACTCTAGAATAAAGCAACTGAGTTTTTGAAGTTGGGTTGGCCCTGGTTTTTCCTAAGGGCACTCCCTGGATGGTGTGGGGTTTACAGAGTGTTAAATGAGAGGTAATTTGGAGGGAGTTAGAGGAATGCTGTTTGACTGAGTCCAAGATCCAGGGAAGAGGGATGGCTGTCTTTCAAAAACACTTGGTTGGGGAGCCTTTTTAATCAGTATGGCGAGGCCGTTTTGTAACTGATACAGACTGCTGAGGCATAAAGGCAGTGAGAAAGGGAGGACTTTCTGATTTAGGAAGATCCCCTTCCCCACTTTCTAGCTAAATGTTGGCAATTCCAGGCATCACTGAAATATATGTTCTTCTCCAACCCATTATTTTTGGGGTTGTTTAAAAACAGTGTCTTGGTTGCACCCATAATCCCACCTCTCAAGTTGAGAGAGCCAGTGTATAACTTTGGCCTCTTGCTTGAGGCCAGGAGACTGTCCCGAGGTTTTGCGCTGAGAGTAGTTTTAGCCCAGGTGCTAGCACAGCCAGGAGGCCTTTGATGTGCGCCTGCTGTGAACGAGCCATCTTGGTCCTGGGCTTTTCCAGAAGGGTGTAATTCACTTTTACAAGCAGTCCTGGCCAGAAAGTCTTTTCCTCTACTCTTACAGTGACTTACTCCCCTGGTGATCAAGGTTGTGAACACACTTAATAAACAGCTTATTTGCTAGTCTTTGGCTTCAAAAGGGGGAAGAGGAATCTACACCCAGGTTGTGGCATCTGCGTTGGAAGCCAGGGTGGGGACAGGATGGTGGTGATCCTAGCCAAGCCCAGCGTCCCACGCTGAGTGGGTGCCGACTTCAGTGGAACACCGACCCAGAGGAAATGAAGGAAGTCTTCCAGGGACGAGAGCAGATGTGAGCCCTCTTTCCTCTGAACTTGGCGTCTGCTTTGTTTGAACCATCCTTAGGGTACTTACTTACTCCTCTCTCTACTAAATTAGGAGACCGTGTGGCTGGTGTGTGAAGCAGAACTGATTCAAATCCAGGGTCTGTCACTTACTCCTCAGCCTCACTCTCCCTGTCTGTGGCATGAAGACAGTGGTACCTGTATTGGAGGGTCATTTCGAGGCTTCAGTGAGATGAGGCCTATTCAATGCCTGCAGTGATGCTGGCTGCTCGCTGCACAAGAAGTGGTCCTAGTCATCGCTGTGTGGCCATTGTCATCGCTACCAGCTCCACATGGGCAGGGCCTTGTGTTGCTCAGCACCTGATACAACTCCCTGTACATAGTGGGGGCCAATACATTTGACTGGAAATGAAGTGGATTGAATTTTAGGCTCTAAACCAGTGAAATTCTGGCTGTGCCTAAACCAGCAGGACCTCCAACTTTCCCAGAACCTCAGGGGCCCTCAGGAGCCTCCCATAGGGGTTAGGCTAGTAACTCCGAAGTTAAGAGTCAGCTGGTATCAGTAGCACCGCAGTGTGCTTTTCCATCCCGGCCCTCTGCACGCTTGGGTGTCATGTCAGAATGGTTGCATGAGGAGAAAGGGCTGAGGGAGGCGAGTTGACACTTTCTCCGCCAGTTCGGAGGAAGGAGCCTGGACTGCCCTTGTTCGGGGGCAGGGGGCCTGGGTGGTAAACTGGGCCTCCTCCTGACCCCGGCACCTTGCGAGTGCTCAGCGTGTAAACGTTTATGGAGTGAAGGGGTGGTTGAGTGAGGATGCCGGGCCGTGTCTGACCTGCACTATCCAGTGCAGTCTGCTTCCCTAAGGTGACAGGGAAGGACTTTTCAGGTGACTCCTGTCCCTTCACTGTCTTCTTTCTCTGCCCATGAGCTCCTTCTGCAGTGTCCCAGGCTGCTAGGGATTGTGGCTGCCAGCTCCTTCCCCTGTTGTCTGGGAGATAAATACGTAAGTATGTGCTCATTGACAAACGAAAATGCTGTTTTTCCTCTGGAGGCCCAGAGGGTGGCTGGACAAACTGTGAGTTCTCAGAGTCTCTGAGCAGGGCTAGCGCAGCAGAGGTGGGGGCCGTCTGCTGCCACCTCCTGCCTGCAGGCCCATAGGGCTCCATCACCATGACCCAGCCCCAGCTAGACAGGCCTTCCTGCCCCCAGACTGGCTGCTTTGCTGGTGGCACTGCGCTGGAGAGCAGGAGGCTGCAGCCCCAGCAGAGTACTGTTGGAGTGCTGAGATGGCATGCTGCCTCCACCTGCCCCTCCTAGGCTGGCAGCCGTCCTAACAGGCAGGTTCCTCTGAGCCACGGAGACTGCCCCAAACAACTCCACCTAAAAGACAGAGGCCGGGGGAGGGCTCTGTCACCAGGTGATGAGATGTGCCCTGGCCTCTGCTCTGTGGTTTACTCAGAATAAACTGCTATTTTACCATCACCCTTTTTTTCGTTTTGCCTCTGAAAATAAAGCTGAGAAATGACTAATTCACATCTCAGGAAGCCTATGAAGTCTGTGGTTTTAATCTCTAGGTCAGTGTCTAACAGTAATGGAAAAGCAACGCTTCCTTGGGAGTAGGCCACCATGGGGACAGGCCAGCTTGAGTGGTTCAGGACACCTGCTAGGGCTGCAGTCACCTTGTCTGTGAAAACGGGAGGGGTGGGAAGGTTTAAACTTAACCGTGTGACTTTGGCCAAGGTCCATGACTCCCGTGTGACTCAGTAGCCTCATCTGTTTAGTGGTAATAAGAATACCTCCCCTCTGATGTTAGCATGAGGACCAGGCATATGCCAAGAGCTCCCCACATATTAGAACCCCCACTCCTGGCTTCTAAGGGGATTTCTAAAATGGTGAGTTTTTAAAAAATCTACATTTTAGCATCTAATTAAAAAATTTCTGAGGGGAAGTTTAAAAACAGCCGCTGCTGATTTAACCACTTGATTGGGCTCCAGGAGGGAAGCCGCTCTGAGTCTCAGAGGCTTCCCTTCCATCCCCTCGAGCTGCGTCTGTGGTTTATTAGGGGAGTGAGTCTGGGAATTCTCTTCACATCTCTGGCAGGTAGGGGAGGGACTCCCAGGACATCATCTCCACGCTTTGTTCCCACGGAAAAGTTTACCTGACAGGGGCTGTGGGTTCTGTTTAAATCCTAGGAGATGCTTAAGTTATTGGAATTTTTCTCTAGTTTTAAAGCCAGTTGTGTTAAGAAATAACAGCTGTCCACTAAAGATGGTGGCATTTATCCCAAAAAGGAGTATATCTTTGAACTGCCCGGTGGCTGCAGATGACATTTATGAATGTTAACTAAGTGCCAGGACTGGGCTAAGTGACTATGTGCAGTACCGTATGACATCCTCCCAGCGGCCCAGTGAGGTAAAGATCACTACTCCCATTTTACAGCAGAGAAAAGCAAGCCCCAGGGAGGCCAGCTGACTCAGCATCACACAAGATGAGGCCCCTTTCCTTCCATCTGAGACATGGGTGGAGTGGGACTACGTGGATAGGCTGCCCTAGCCCACGTGTAGAGATGAGTGCCGCTCCTGTTTGCCCCATATCATAGCCATAGGACATGGCGGCAGTTCCCCCTTGAATGACCATGGTCCCTGCCTTCAGAAAAGATCAGTCTGCATTGTTGGGAAGCTATGATTGAAGAGATTTCTTCTCTTGAAACAATAGAAGACTGCCTCTTTTTCCATGCATTCCATCTCCAGGCCTTGTACAGTGACATTTCTTGATGCCATCACCCAGCAACCTCTGTTTCCCTGTACCAGGTACCGTGGAGGAGGAAATGGGGCAGTATCTCCGTGTAGGAAGAGGATGTGGGAGGGCTCCATAGCCCTGCCCAAGGCCAGCAGGAAGTCGCCAGTGACTCGGTCTCCTCATCTATTGAGTGGTAATAAGAATGCCTTGGCCAGGCACAGTGTCTCACACCTGTAATCCCAGCACTTTGGGGAGGCTAAGGCAGGCAGATCACTGGAGGTCAGGAGTTTGGTGCCAGCCTGACCAACATAGTGAAACCCTGTCTCTACTAAAGATACAAAAATTAGCCAGGTGTGGTGGCAGGCACCTGTAGTCCCAGCTACTAGGGAGGCTGAGGCAGGAGAATCACTTGAACCCAGGAGGCAGAGGTTGCAGTGAGCTGAGTTCGTGCCACTGCACTCCACCTGGGTGACAGAGCGAGACTCTGTCTCAAAAAAAAGAATGCCTTGAAGGTGAACAGGAAGCGCCACCTTCAAGACCTCAGCACACCACCCTGAAGCAGGCAGATCCAACCAGGCCAAGGCTCTTTGCTTCATGTCCCAGCCGTCCCCATCACAGGAGGTGAGGGCCCAGGCTGGCTGTGCGTCTAGTCCATCAGCTCTGGAAATGTGGCCAGTGCCATCTGAGATGTGCTGAAGTGTAAAATCCACACCAGATTAATATGAAAGAAAAAGAAGGTAAATGACTCATTAATCATTTTTATATTATATGTTGTAATAATACTTTAGATAAATTGGGTTAATTAAAAAATATTTTTAAGGCCGGGCACAGTGGCTCACGCCTGTAATCTCAGCACTTTGGGAGGCTGAGGCGGGCAGATAACTTGAGGTCAGGAGTTCGAGACCAGCGTAGCCAACATGGTGAAACCCTGTCTCTACTAAAAATACAAAAATTAGGCAGGACGTGGGGATGCACACCTGTAATCCCCGCTACTTGGGAGACTGAGGCAGGAGAATCACTTGAACCCAAGAAGTGGAGGTTTCAGTGAGCTGAGGTCCTGCCGCTGCACTCCAGCCTGAAGGACAGAGTAAGTGAGACTCTGTCTCAAAAAAAAAAAAAAAAAGGTAAATTACATATGTGGTTCACATTATGTTTCTATTGGATAGCGCTGGCCCAGAGAGACCATTATGCTTTAGAACCTAGAGGAGGAGGGTGAACAGTATAATCTTTCTTGTCTATTCCCTGGAGGTAGCTTGAACAATAGATGTTCTAGTAACCCAGGCTGAAGAATCCCACCAAAGAAGGTTCCTGATCGAGTTGTCTCTGACTCGTGTGCTAGAACTACTTAGAGAATTATGTTAAAAATCCTTATAAACCATCCTTTCTACATCTCTGATCTGGCGTGGATTGAATGTCATAGCTGTTAGTTGTTACAGGGTTCATTCATTGATTCTTTTATCTGTGTGTTTGCTAACAAGCACTTATTTATTTTCATGGTGTGCCAGTTATTGGGCTAAGTGCCAGATTCCAAAATGAATGAGATTTGATTCTCTCATTGGGGTCTCAAAGGACTAGTTAGGTAGAACCCTTCTCTCTCCCCTGAATTCTGAAAGTTGGAAAAGAAGACAGTAAGGTAGATAGACAGGGACCTTGATTTCTAAAGCCTTGCTTGAAGAATGCAGCTTGTTCTAAAAGCGCAGTGAGCTTCCCAGGATTGAGTTCCAGGATTAGACCAACATTACCCAACCACTCATAGTGGCTTTGCACTTGTCAGGCCTCCCCATCTGGGGGACATCAAACAGGCTTACCATGGAGGGCTTACTCTCAGAGGTAGGGAGGGGGTTGGTTGGGTGCAAATCACGCAGGGCCTCTCTAAGGGAGAAGAGACACCATCAGAGGGTTTCAAACAGAAGGTTGACATAGCCAGACTTAGCTCTTATAAGGACTGCTCTGACTGCAGAGTTGAGAATGGGGAGGGCAAGGAGCAGGGGACAGTTAGAAAGCCATCGCAGTCATCCAGGTGTGGGATAAAAATGGCACTGGCCAGGCTGACCGTGGTGCAGGTGGTGAGAAGTGGTGGATTCTGAATGTACCATTAAGGTAGAACTCACAGGCTTTGCCAAAGGATTGCAGGATGGACTCAAGCAAATGAGAAAAATCGAGGATTTTAAGCTGAGCTGCTGGAAGGGTGAAATATCCTGTTTACCAAGATGCAGTCAAAGCAGGTTTGGGAGGAAGCTTCAGAGATGCAGCTTTAGACTTGTGTTTGAGCTGCCTGTCAAATGTCCAAGGGAATCACCAAGAGCTTGTGTTGTGTAAAGAGACCACCCAACAGTGAAGTAACCTGGCCCCTCTTCTCTATCTACACATGTCCCTGAGGGCCTCCACTGGTCTACTAGCTTCCTATACTGTGTGTATGCCGGCAGCTCCCAAATATATACCCCTAGCCTTCATCGAGTGCCTTCATTCCTCTTGAACTGCCTAATTCAGGCTCCCGTGGATATGTAATATGGTATTTGTAGGAAGAGGAAATAAGGATGGATATACTACTTATTTCTGTGTAAATGAGGGATAAACCAGAAGTTATATAGTTTTTTTAACTTTTGAACTGTATAAATGTTTTACAAATTCAGAAAAATCCTGAAATTGAATATCAGTAAAAACAAACCTAACTGTATATTAAATGATAATATAACCCACACAGAAAAAAGAATTAGAGTATCTTTTTGAACACAATACTCGCTGTATGCCCATCACAGGATATATTCTAAGGACTAAAAGAATTGCTAAGAAATCTTGAACTTTTGCCTTTAGTAGTTGTTGATAATGATATTGCTGTAGCAATTCTGAAGAAATTGTGTGTTTATTGTAGGATAAAGCAAATGAGTAGATTGATGATGTTAGAAACCAGGGTTCTCACTGTTGTGGAAGGGGGCTGCAAATATGGAATCAAGGAAGGAGGAAGAACCTGGTGGTGTTGGCTTGCAATAAGAAATAACAGTATTAACTTCTAATTTAAAAAAAAATATGTATATACACACACACTCATGTTTAATTATATATATTTACATTAAATATATGTATGTATTTCTCTCCTAGTTGTGTCCACTGAAAGGACATGAAACAGTGACATCCCAGTGGCAATGAGCACATCTGATGCCCAGATCTTGGTTTCTAAATACCACTCCCCACCAAAAGGAGCTAGGGCACGTTAAAGAAGTGGCAGATTCCAGGCTGATTTCCTTGAGAAATGGGGTAGGGAAGGTACAAGGTGATTCTGGAGCTTCTTTTGCATCAAAAACCAAAGAAGTGTTCAAAGATTGATGGAGACTCCTCAGTAACACTGGAGATGGGTTAAAAGGGCTCCCTCTGGCCAAGTTTGGAAGTTTGAACATCAAAGGGCATGATTATAATGGATTCTAACATACTGAATAATAAATGAACACCCAAGTCCATAGTGATACCAAAAAAAGTGAGGGGTGGGGGTCTGTTACTTATAAAGGAATGCCAGCCAATAAATGCCAAGGAATAATTAAAAATCACCAATGTGTAACCACTAGTAAAATAAAGATTCACATAAGGAACATCAGTGGATGCCAAACTATTTCAGTGAAAATTTGTTGGCCGGGCGCGGTGGCTCAAGCCTGTAATCCCAGCACTTTGGGAGGCCGAGATGGGCGGATCATGAGGTCAGGAGATCGAGACCATCCTGGCTAACATGGTGAAACCCCGTCTCTACCAAAGAATACAAAAAGCTAGCCGGGCAAGGTGGCGGGCGCCTGTAGTCCCAGCTACTCGGGAGGCTGAGGCAGGAGAATGGCGTAAACCCAGGAGGTGGAGCTTGCAGTGAGCTGAGACCCGGCCATTGTGCTCCAGCACGGGCGACAGAGCGAGACTCTGTCTCAAAAAAAAAAAAAAAAAAAAAAAGAAAATTTGTTAGGGAACAAGATGCTTAAAATCTCAAATTGCAGTACAGATTACTTGTTAGTTACAAAAGAGAAACTATGTCATTGCAGCGGAGAAATTTGGCAGATACCACCTTGACCAAGTGATCGAACTCAGCCTTATCAATAACTGATATAATACAGTAGAAAGCACATACCACCCAGGAACTATGTTTACCGAACATGTATTACCTGAATCTCATGACAGGGAACAGGCTGGTCCAACCTACGGGGGACCTCCTCCAAGACAACCAGCAGGCACTTTTCAACGTCCAAAAGCCAGTCCCCTCCTTCCTGCCTCCAGACTAGATAAGGGAAATTGGAGAGACATGACAGCCAGATGCAATGTGTGCTCCTTAATTGGGTCTTGGATTTAAAAAAAAAAAAAAAGCTACAGAGAACGTAATTAGAGAAATTTGCTTATGGAGCAAATATTAATGTCAGTGTTAAATATCTTGGGTATGATAATGTTATTATGTTATTTATGTAGGAGAATGTCCTTGTTCCTAGGAGAGAGACAGCTGGTAGTATTTAGAGATGTGTTTTAACATGTGCAACTTTCAGTTGCTTTGATGAAAAATAAATTTGCATGTATGTATCTGTGAGAGAATGAAAAGGGAGGGAAAGCGAGCATGACAGAATGTTAACAGTTGGTGAATCTAGGTGAAGGGTATGTGGACGTTTGCTTCATAATATTCTTTCAGCACATCAATAGGTTTGATTTTTTTTTTTCCAAAATACGACGTTGGAACCAGGCATCGAGGTTCACACCTGTAATCTCAACACTTTGGGAGGCAGAGGCAAGAGGATCACTTGAGCCCAGAAGCTCAAGACCAGCCTAGACAACATAGACCCCATCTCTGTAGAACGAACAAAACTTCGCCAGGTGTGGTGGCTCATGCCTGTAATCCTAGCACTTTGGGAGGCCGAAACAGGCAGATCACTTGAGGTCAGGAGTTCGAGACCAGGTTTGCCAAAATGGTGAAACCCTGTCTCTACTAAAAATACAAAAAAATTAGCCAGGCACGGTGGTGCATGCTTGTAATTCCAGCTACTCAGGAGGCTGAGGCAGGAGAATCACTTGAACCAGGAAGGCAGTGAGCCGAGATCGTATCACTGCACTTCAGCCTTGGTGACAGAGTGAGACTCCATCTAAAAAAAAAGAAAAAATTAGCCAGGCATAGTGGCACATGCCTGTAGTCCCAGCTCCTCAGGAGGATCACATGAGCCCCAGAGGTCATCGCTACAGTGAGCTGGGATCACACCACTGTACTCCAGTCTGGGCAACAGAGCAAGACCCTCTCTCAAAAAAAAAAAAAAATGTTGGGGGAAAATAAAGGATAAGAGGAAAGGAACTGTAGACAGCATATAGGCAAGTCTTTCAAGTGGTTTTGCTATTTAGAGAAACAAATGTAGGAGTAGCTGGAGGAGAAGGTGGGCTTAAGGACTTGGGTTTTTAAGATGGGGGAGATCTACCATGCGTATGGGCATACGTGAAGTGACGCACAGCAGAAGGAAACCTAGTGGTGGGGAGAGGAGAGAATGGCTGGTGCAGTGTGTGAGCAGGCCTGGTGGGTGGGGCCCCACTGCTGATGTAAGGCACAGATGAGATGCCTAAAAAGTCATTGAATGAGTTTTGGTTTTAATTCTTAGGCTAACCTCATGAAATAGGTACTGTTATTAAAAATATATTGATTCAATCTTGGTTAAACATAGATAATTATAGGATTCAATTGTACTTATATTAAGTTCCTAGAATTTTTCACACAATGAGGGAGAAGAGATTGGAAAATGTTTATTTACTGGTGATTTAAGATCCTCAGAATGTATACATTTGTGTAGGTGTTATCTCTTGTTATTTTTTAAAAGCTGAAACAAAAATTTCCTGAGATATTCACAGGCTCTTCCTGAGATCGTCAATTCAGAGTTCTTAGGGAAGATATTCATGGGTAAATACATTTGTTTGTTTTAGGGAATAGAATTTCCTTAACTTGTAAATGAACTTTGCAATTGTTAATCTGACCCATATAAAAATCATGTGGGGCTGGGCACGGTGGCTCACACCTGTAATCCCAGCACTCTGGGGGGCTGAGGCGGGTGGATCACGAGGTCGGGAGATTGAGACCATCCTGTCTAACACAGTGAAACCCCGTCTCAACTAAAAATACAAAAAACAAAATTAGCCGGGCACGGTGGCGAGCGCCTGTAGTCCCAGCTACTCAGGAGGCTGAGGCAGGAGAATGGCATGAACCCCAGGGGGTAGAGTCTGCAGTGAGCTGAGATCACGCTACTGCACTCCAGCCTGGGTGACAGAGTGAGACTCCGTCTAAAAAAAAAAAAAAAAAAAAAAAGAAAGAAAAGAAAAAACAAATCATGTGGGCTCTTTTTCAGAAGAATCTTAGACCTTTGTATCTAGTTTATTTCACCTTTTTATTGGAATATACTATACATCAGAAAGTATATACACATACCTTATGTAGATAACTTGCGGGATTTTCAGAAGTTGAACACACTGGTACAACCAATCCCCAGATCAAGAAACAGGCCATAAACGTCACCTCAGGAACCCACTGCCTCATGTCACCTGCCAGTTAACCACCCCCACTCCACGAGCATAACCAGTATCTTAAATCCCCAAATAATAGATTAATTTTGTCTGTTTTTGCATTTATATAAATGGAATCGTATAAAATGTACTCTTTTGAATCTGGCTTCTCACTACACTCATGAGAACCGTCCCCGTCATGGGTGTAGATTGCATGGTATTCCACTGTGCGAAGGTGCCACGGTTCACCCGTCCTGCTGTGGACAGGCATTCGCCGAGCGCTGCTATGATATTCAGGTACGTGTCTGATGGTGAACTCATTCTTTGGAGTGGAGTTATTAGGCTGGAGAGGAAGTGGGTGGCTGTCAGTCAGCAGGGTAGAGAGTCCCCCTTCTCTTCATCCTCACCGATAGTGTTCCCTGTTTTTTCTTTTTATCCATTCAGGCATGTTCATGGTGGTAGCTCTGTGGTTTTAATGTACTGCTTCCTGATGACAAATGTCGTTGAGCCCCGTGTTATATGTTTATTGACGGTTGAATGTTGCCTTTTGTGAGGTGTCCAATTCTGAATCTCTTTGTAGTGCTTACCAGTTAACACAAAATGAAAAAGGTGATTCTGTCAGATCTTAAATCCAAGGTGAAGCCTGGTTTCCTGCATAGGCAGCAAGGTCCCAGGGCTCAGAATCCCTCCTCACCCCTTCTGCTGCCATCCAGGGCCCCACTCTGGGGCAGGCAGTGCTGGCCGCATTCAGCTCAGTGCGGGACATTTTGACCCTATCGCATCCAGCTTCCCATGCCTGTCCTCTGTGACAGAACCACTTCATCCCTAGGAGTCTGTCTCACCATATAAGGGCGCAGACAGGCCAGCATGAGGGTGTTCATCAACGCAGCATTGTTTGAAAGAGCAGAAGTTAGAATCTATTCAGTCAGGGCCCTGACTGCATAAATACACTGTGGTCGCCGTCCAGCAGAGCATCATGCAGCCATTAACTGCGCTCACATGGGAAAATGCCCACAATGGCTTGTTGTTTAAAAAAAAAAAAAAAAAAAAAAAATGAAAAAAATAGTTCTGCTGTATGTGGAGTTATGAGAAATTTTTACCTTCTACGTTATATATTTTTACAGTGCTTGGCTTTTTATAATGAGATTGTTTGAAAATTTTTTTAAAAGATAGGCTTAGTATTCCCATTAACAGTGTCATAGTTATCCGGTAGACTTCCTGAACTATTGGGTAGTAGGAATGAATTTTCATGACAAAAGAGTCTTTGGAATTGCAAAACTTCAAATACTGTTTTCCCTCTGTTTTAACAGGAATAGTTCTATATTAAGTAAGACAGAGGATCTTTCGACGTGAAAGTTGTTAGAAAAATATAACTCCAGGCAGGGCACGGTGGCTCAAGCCTGTAATCCCAGCACTTTGGGAGGCCGAGGCAGGCGGATCACGAGGTCAGGAGATTGAGACCATCCTGACTAACACGGTGAAACCCCATCTCCACTAAAAATACAAAAAATTAGCCGGGCGTGGTGATGGGCGCCTGTAGTCCCAGCTACTTGGGAGGCTGAGGCAGGAGAATGGGGTGAACCCAGGAGGTGGAGCTTGCAGTGATCCGAGATCGCACCACTGCACTCCAACCTGGGCGACAAAGCGAGACTCCGTATCAAAAAAAAAAAAGAAAAATATAATTCCAGGTTGCTTTTGGCTCGACTAGACTGGGGTTATTTTTAGCTTTTGCCTTTTTAAGAGTCGGCAGAGACCTGACAAGGTTATCACGTGACAATAATAGCTGCCATGTAGTAAGTATTTCTATATATCAGGTCCTTGGCTACATGCTTTACACACAGGTCACATTTAATCCTCACAATTACTGAAGAGGAGGAGCTAGGTCTGTGGCTATGGCTTTCCTATAGGTGAGGAACCGGAGTGTCGGGTGAAAAGTTTGCCCAGGTTAGTGGCCAAGCTCAAGTGAAAACAAAGACACATAGGCCTGGCGTGATGGCTCATGCCTGTAGTCCCAGCACTTTGGGAGGCTGAGACGGGAGGATCCCTTGAGCCCAGGAGTTCGAGACCAACCTAGGCAACATACAAAAATACAAAAATTAGCCAGTCTCATAACCTGGTCTCAAGATAAAATAAATAAATTAATAATTAAAAAAAAAAAGCCACAGACTTCAGCTGTGCTGCCTGCCATGCCCACAGCCCTCTGTCTCCATCTTTACCTTGCAGTGCACAAAATCCTAGACATGTGAAAAGACTGTTAAAAAATCTGAAATCCTCATCTTTAAAAAAGCCCTTCCTAATGTCCTCAATCACGCCTCCACTCCGTTTGTCCTTTTTATGCATTTGGAAAATGGGGAATGTGGATTAAGTAAGTGATCTCTAAATCCTCCCCAGTGCTCTACTTCTGAGCCCAGTAGAAGACAGGGAATGAGGAATTAACAGTCACAGCATTTCTCAAGATTGGCTGCCTCAAAGTTGTCCACCTTGCCCTTGACTTTGTGATCCCGTGTGGTTGATGTTTAGAGACTCCCCGCCATCCCTGGTGAGAGATTAAGCTGAGACAGAAACCACTGCTAAGTTGGGATCCCAGCTGCTGCTACAAGTGACACAGAAAGAAGGCCAGTTGATAGCCACATTTGTCAGCAACAGGCAGAGACGATTGTGAAGCCTGGCCGAAGGGCAAGTTAAAAATTTAACAGTGAAATATTGGCATATTGGCATCTGGCAGACCACTTTGGAAGACATTGGGTTGGGGTTTGGTGTCTTTTTGTTCTGCTTGGTTTTCTGTTGAGACATGATTCTGTGAGCAGGCTACATCCTCTCCTCCAGCCCATCCTCTTTGTCTCGCGATAGAGAAGGACTTTCATCCGACAGCCAGATCTGTGGGCTGCGATGTTGCCCAGGAAAGTGGCTGCTGTTGTTAACATCACAGTCATTTATACAGAAATTGGTTGTGAGCTCATATAAGCCACCCTGCCTCTGGAAGGAATGACTAGCAGATTAGTCATTGGGAGTCTCTGACCTCGGGGTAAATGTCACATGGAGCAAGAGTCTGAGGCTTTCTGTTCTTAAGTTCAGGTGAATTTGAAGTTCTTCTCACAGATTGGATAGATCACAATAAAATAAACCAGCATATGGCATTTCCAGGTGAAGGAGGACTTTCGTGTCCTTTCTTAGACATGGCCATGTGGGAAAGTGTGCATGTCTGGCAACCCCAGGTGTCGGGAGGAATATGGAGCAACTAGGACTCTCCTAACCTTGCTAGTGGGACTGTAACGTGGAAGAACCACTTGGGAGAATCGTTTTGCAAAATCTGTAAGAATCAGTGTGGCATATGCCCTACAGTCCAGCCATTCTGCTGTTAGAGGACTCTTGGCATGTGTTCCAGGAGACATGTGTGAGCAGCATTGTTTGTGAAAACAAAAATGCTGGAAGCAACCCAGTGTCCACTGACAGGAGAGCAGATAGATAAAGCTGGGCTTATGGAATCTACAGAATTTCTCAGCATTGACAACGAAAGCACTGACACACTCCAGCATGCCTGAGTGTCAGGCCTGCTGTTGAGGAAAAAAGCAAGAGCGTGAGAATCTTTACAATATGCTATCACTTCTGTAAAGTTCACAGACTTATAAGTTAAACTGCATGTGTCAATATAAACTATCCAGAGAAGTAAGGGATGGTAAGTCTGAAAGTTAGAGTCGGGCTGCCCGTAGGGAAGAGGCATGGCTGCAGAGGAGCGCGTGGCAGCACCAGTGGAATCCATCTGCTTCTCGAGCTGCACCATCCAGTGTGCCAGTCACCATCCCCAGGGGCTGTTTAAATTACACAGTTAACTCACAGTTCAGTGCCTCAGCCACAAGCAGGCCTCAGTAGCCACTAGTGCCTGTCGTGTTAGACAGTTCAGGTACTGGCTGCCTCCATCGCTACAGAAGGTTCTGTTTGATAGGCCAGATGGTGGGTGCCTGGATTTGATTCATTCTGTATAACTTGTATATATTTATTTGTATAAAATTTTTAAATTTTTTGTTTTAACTTCAGTTCTAGAAAATTACTAAAAAGAGGCATATACAAAATCAACAGTGTAACTTCCTAAGTGTGAAAAGCAGGGAAATAGCAAGAGAGTGGTCAGTGGCACTGCCTGAGATGCAGCAGTCATGTGGGAGCACTCCCTTCACGTCGCCCTCCACCCCAGATGATTGACATGCATGAGACAGGGGCAGGGAGAGTGTGTCTGTCTGTCTGTCTGGAGCCGCTGGCAAGATTGCCTTCGCAGCAGTGTTCATGCGAGGGCACCTGTGGTTTCCTCCCCACCCTGCTGTTGCAAGGCATTATAGTACCTCCTCAGCACTCAAAGGCATAGTGTGAATGACCTTGAAAATCACCTGAAGCCTGTGCTGCTAACCCAAGGTTTCAAGAAGAATGTGACAGGTATACTATCCTAGTTAGTGCTGTCCTCGATTTCCAGCGTTGAGAAGGTTGGTTGTCATTTGAAAGAATCTCTCCTCTCTGCCTGATTTATGACTTCTTGTACTAGAGCTGACTGTTCTGAGGCAGATACCCTGAAGAGGGAGATGCATTGGTAGGCACTGCACTGTCTTTAGGTGCTGACATGGTTTCCCAGCTGTGCCCAAGGCAGACGAGAATTGTGAGTGCAATAATAACCCTCCTGAGTTCCGTCAACAGCTCATGGGCAGAGGTGCCCTTGGCTGGTCCCTGCCCTTGCCGGAACCTGAGAGGGTTTTTGGTGATCGAACTCCACGCCTCGCTTGTCGACCCCAGTTCCGCCCTGGTCATGATGGCGTAGCTGTGAATCTTGCCACCGCCTCAGCCCCATGACTGCCCGAACAACAACTCAGGGCAGTAGACGGTGAAGAAAGCGGAAGTTGGCTCACCCAGCCTGAAGATCTTTGACCGCCAGAGAACCCGTGCATCCTGCCCAGACTTCCCCATTTGTGTCTGCTTTCCCTGCTTTCAGTCTTACTTAACAGGGTAGAAGTCGCATGGATTAGGAAACTGCTCTGACAGCCCATCTGACTTGGAAACCTGCCTGGTGAGGGAAGAAGCTGTGTCTTTTAGGGACACTGTGGGGCCGCCATCAGAAGACATGGGGTAGGGACAGCAATAGGATCCATATGCAGGGAGGCAGGTTAAACCAAAGAGGGAAATAGACTAATAGGCTAAAGGCCAGATTGAGACTTCTGGGTCAGTGCCAAAGGAAGAGAAGAGTGGGCATTTATAAAGTCCTCATTTACTTAGGATAGTGAGTTAAATGTTCAGTGTTGCCAATTAACTGGATGAAGATCTGGAAGCAGTTGGGAAATAAGAATTCAGAATCGATCGACCTTGCTATGCATCCACGCTCCTTGTGTTGAGCAGGTGCCATGTGTCAGACATTTTGTGAAATACCTTATTGCATTATCCACAGTAAATATCTCATTTAATCTACATCACGTCAGCCATCTCAAGAAATACAATGTTATCTCACTCATTTTCCAGACAAAAAAGGGAAAGATTTAGAGAGATGATATCTAAGTATTTTAATGCAAGCATTCTGACTCCAGTGCATACCCCTTTAAAAGAGATGGGTTCTTGCTATGTTGCCCAGGCTAGCGTCCAGTGGCTGTTCATAGGCACGATGATAGCACACTACAGTGCTAAAATCCTGGACTCAAGCAATCCTCCTGCCTCAGCCTCCCACGTAGCTGGGACTACAGGCATGTACCAACAGGCCCGGCTAACAGTGCACACCCTCTTAAGCATCATGTGAAGGATTAGTCTGTTCACATCCATGTTGAAGTATAAAGAAGGAATTATAAACTGTAAATGGGATCCACCCTGCTTGGGTGAGAGAGAGAGAAGAGGCAGGACAGAGGGGAGCGGGACAAGTGGCACCATCCCAGTTCACTTGAATGCCAGGGATGACTGCTGACATATGAGGGCTGGTGTTGAGAGCCTCCTGACCCTGTTGAGCCGTTCCAGGTGAGCTAGCCAGGTGCAGCAACTTCCTGTTGACTTGTGTCCCCATCTGGGGACTAAGAAGGGCTTTCTGCAGCTCTGGCCAGCACACAGCTGTGAAGCTGTTTGGTTTGACCACATGTGAATGCGGGTCAGGCCCTGGCTTTTCTCTTTGGTCCAGAGCACCATGTGTGCCTAGGTAATTTGCAAAGGGTAGATAGTTTATCTGATCCTGCCTGGCCACCTGGAAGGTCTTTTTTTTTTTTTTTTTTTTTGAGACGGAGTCTCGCTCTGTCGCCCAGGCTGGAGTGCAGTGGCCAGATCTCAGCTCACTGCAAGCTCCGCCTCCCGGGTTTACGCCATTCTCCCATCTCAGCCTCCCGAGTAGCTGGGACTACAGGTGCCTGCCACCTTGCCCGGCTAGTTTTTTTTTTTTTTTTTTTTTGTATTTTTAGTAGAGACGGGGTTTCACCGTGTTAGCCAGGATGGTCTCGATCTCCTGACCTCGTGATCCGCCCGTCTCGGCCTCCCAAAGTGCTGGGATTACAGGCTTGAGCCACCGCGCCCGGCCTGGAAGGTCTTTAACAAAGGAATTGAACTTCGGCCTTGTTAAGTCACGTGCAGCAATAGTAGACACAGTGAGAGCTGTGTAGTGCAAGGTGCTGTGCTGTTTATTCAGAGGGTGGTTTTGTTTTCTGTTTTGTTTGGTTGTACTAAATTGCTGGAAAAACTTGACAGAGGGAGTTCTTTTTATTTTTAAAACTACAGGTGTTTATTTTTCCATTGCGTAGGACAGTATTTTCTTCCTTAATTTTCAGCCAATTTCAAGTATTTTCTGCTGTTACTAAAGAAGCAGTCTTCCTCCTGGGATATTTTTGTTGTTGGTTGATTTCTTCATTTGTTGAATGTGTGTTTACTGATTATCTTCTGTGGGCCAACTACCATGTCAGCACTGGGAAAACAGGCATGAACAAGACAGATGCAGTCCTCAGGGAACTTGTCCCCTGAGCCTTAATTTTTTTTGAGGCAGGGTCTCGCTCTGTTGCCCAAGCTGGAGTGCAGTGCTCACTGTAGCCTCTAACTCCTGGGCTCAAGCAGTCCTCCCACCTCAGCCTCCTGAGTAGCTGGGACTACAGGTGTGCACCACCATGCCCAGCTAATATTTTGTAGGTGCACCACCATGCCCAGCTAATAGGTAGACAAAGTCTCACTCTATTGCCTAGGCTCCGACTCCTGGGCTCAAGTGATCCTCCCGCCCCAGCCTCCCAAAGTGCTGGAATTACAGGTGTGAACCACCACGCCCAGCCAAATTTGCATTCTTGTGAGGAGACAGGTGTAAATAAATCAATTAATAAGATATTTTCAGACTCTGGAACAGGTTGTAATAATGCTGAGATGAAGGAAGACTGCCAGTGGGCTTTTTTTTTTTAAAAAAAATAGCTTTATTGATATTTAATTCACATATCCTACAATTCATTCAAAAAGGGTACAGTTCTTTTTTTTTTTCCTTATAATTCACTGGGCCTACAACCATCACCAGATTCTAATTTTAGAATACTTCATACACCAGGAGAAAAAACACCATACTGATTACAGCAGCCCTCTCTATCTCTCGGCCCCATCCAGTCTTAGGCAACCACCAGTCTACTTTCTGTCTCTATGGATTTGCCTGTTCTGGACATTTCACATGAATGGAACCATACAATACATGGTCTTCTGTGGCTGACTGCTTTAGCTTAGATAATGTTTTCAAGGTTCAACTGTGTTGTAGCTGATCAGTACTTAATTTCTTTTTATTGCCAAATAATATTCCATTGTACGGATGTAATACATTTTATTTAGTCATTCACAAACATGTGGACATTTGCGTTTTTCCCACCTTTGGCTACTATGAATAATGTTGCTGTGAACTTTCCTTTGACTTACCTGTACAAGTCACATGGATTTAGGCTTTCATTTCTCTCGCAAATGTGCCCAGGAGTGGAATTTCTGGGTCACATGTCAACTCTGTGATCTTGTGAGAAACTGTCTGACATTTTCCAAAGCAGGGAAACCATGTTACATTCCTACCAGCAATGTGTGGGGCTTTCAGTTCTCTAGTCCTCACTAACACTTGATACTCTCTTTTTTATTAGACCTAGTGTGCGTGAAGCGTTACGTTCCCTTAATGGCTAATTATGTTGACCGTCTTTCCATGTGCTTATTGCCAATTTGTATATCTTCTTTGGAGAATGTCTGCTCCAATTCTTTGCCCATTTTACATTGGGTTATATGCCTTTTATTCTAGAGCTGTAAGAATTTTTTAATTTTTTCTGTATACAAGTCCCTTATCAGGTATAGCTGGCCCTCCATACCCATGGGTTCTGCAGCCTCTGATTCAACCATTTTCATGGTTCAAACATATGCAGGGAAAAACAATAAAAATAACAGTACAATAATGCAAATTTTAAAATAAAGTGTAACTATTTACATAACATTTATATTGTATTAGGTATCATAAGTAATCTAGAGATGATTTAAAGCATGTGGAGGATGTGTGTGCGTCATACACAAATATTCCGCTGTTTTATATAAGAGACGTGAGCATCGTGGATTTTGATCCCTGAAAGGGATCCTGGAACCAAGCCCCTGAGGATGCTAAGGTTCATATGATTTTCAAATAGAGTCATGCTCTGCATAACGACGTTTCAGTTAGTGACAGACCACATATCAGGCAGACCACATTATAATATATACAAGGCAGACCACATTATAATCTTTTTTTTTTTTTTTTTTTTGAGACGGAGTCTTGCTCTGTCACCCGGCTAGAGTGCCGTGGCCCGATCTCAGCTCACTGCAAGCTCCGCCTCCCGGGTTTACGCCATTCTCCTGCCTCAGCCTCCCGAGTAGCTGGGACTACAGGCGCCCGCCACCTCGCCCGGCTAGTTTTTTTGTATTTTTAGTAGAGACGGGGTTTCACCGTATTAGCCAGCATGGTCTCGATCTCCTGACCTCGTGATCCGCCCGTCTCGGCCTCCCAAAGTGCTGGGATTACAGGCTTGAGCCACCGCGCCCGGCCATAATCTTATGGTCCATAAGATTATCATAGAGCTGAAAAATTCCTGTCGCCTTGCCTGATGTAGCCATCATAACATTCAACGCAATGCATTACTCATGTGTTTATGGTGATGCTGGTGTAAATGCACAGCGCATATGGTTATGTACAGTACATAGTACTTGATAATGATAATAAATGACTATGTTACTGGTTTATGGATTTGCTGTACTTTTTATCATTATTTGAGAGTATGCTTCTGCTTACTAAAAACAAAATGTTAACTGTAAAACAGCCTCAGGCAGATCCTTCAGGAAGTGTTATAAAAGAAGGCATTGTCACCGTAGGAGATGACAGCTTCATGCATGTTATTACTCATGAAGACCTTCCAGTGGGACAAGATGGGGAGGTGGAAGATGGTGATACTGATGATCCTGCCCCTGTAGACCTAGGCTGATTAATGTGTGTCTTTGTCTTTAATGAAGAGTTTTAAAAGTAAAAAAAAATAATAATAATGTTTTAAATAGAAAAAAGCTTAAAGAATAAGGATATAAAGAAAGAAAATATTTTTGCCAACCTGGGCAACCTAGTGAGACCTCATCACTACAAAAAGTTTAAAAATGAGCCAGGCATTGTAGTACTTGCCTATCATCCTAGCCACTCGAGAGGCTGAGGCAGGAAGATGTCTGAGCCCAGGAATTCCAGGCTGCAGTGAGCTGTGATCACATCACTGCACTCTAGTCTTAGCCAAAGAGTGAGACCCCATCTCAAAAAAACAAAAGAAAAATACTTTGTACAGCTGTACTATGTGTTTATATTTTAAGCTATTACAAAAGAATAACTTTTTTAATTAAAAGTTTATAAAGTAAAAAAGTTATAGTAAGCTAAGGTTAACTTATTGACGAAAGAACATTTTAAAAATAAATTTAGTGTAGGTTAGATGTGCCACGGTTATAAAATTTACCCTGGTGTACAGGAGTGTCTTAGACCTTCACATTTACTCCCTGATTCACTCAGAGCAATTTCTAGGCCTGCAGCCTCCATTCATGATAATGCCCTTCACAGGTGGAATTTTTAATCTTGTATACCATTTACAGTACCTTTCCTACATTTAGATGTGGTTGGATACACAAATACCATTGTATTGCAGTTGCCTGCAGTGCAGTACTCAGTACAGTACCGTGCTGTACAGATGTGTGGTCTCGGAGCAATGGGTATTACTCCATATAGTCTAGGTGTGCAGTAGGCTATCCCATCAAGATTCATTTGAGTATACTCTGTGACATTTGCACGACGAAGTCGCCTAATGATGCATTTCTCAGAACTTATTCCTGTGCTTGAGCAATACATGACTGTATTTTCTTTCATCCTGTGGGTTTGTTCATTTTCTTTTTTTTTTTTTTTTTTTTTTTTTTGAGACGGAGTCTTGCTCTGTCGCCCGGGCTGGAGTGCAGTGGCCGGATCTCAGCTCACTGCAAGCTCCGCCTCCCGGGTTTATGCCATTCTCCTGCCTCAGCCTCCGGAGTAGCTGGGACTACAGGCGCCCGCCACCTCACCCGGCTATTTTTTTGTATTTTTAGTAGAGACGGGGTTTCACCGTGTTAGCCAGGATGGTCTCGATCTCCTGACCTCGTGATCCGCCCGTCTCGGCCTCCCAAAGTGGTGGGATTACAGGCTTGAGCCACCGCGCCCGGCCTGTTCATTTTCTTAGTAGTAGTATTTGCAGTGCAAAAGGTGTTAATTTTGATGAAGTCTAATTTTCTATTTTTTAATTTTGTTACTTGTGCTTTTGGTTTTGTATCTAAGAAAACATGGTTAAATTCAAGGTCACAAAAACTCCTGTTTTTTTTTTCTGAGAGGTTTACAGTTGTAACTCTTACATTTAGGTCTGATCCAGTTCAATGTCAGATAGGAGTGGCGAGAACAGATGTCCTAGTCTTAAATTCTTGATCTTTGGGGCAAGTCCTTCAGTCTTTCACCATGGCCCAGAGGGTTTTGAACACCTTTCTTCTCGTTCAGTCACTGCTGCCAACTCCAGAGCTTTGCACCTGTCACTTGTTGCAGTTTCCTAAAGAGTGAAGAGATTGATTCGAAATGGCCTTCCTTTCCAGTTCTCACCTCCTACACATCTGTGATTTGACTGGGTGTTCTTTCGTCTTAGCCAGTTCCCTTGGATGTTAGTTAGATCACACAAACTCTCTATGGACACTTGGGAATATTTGCAAGTTCTTTTTCCATATTTATTTGGACTGCCTTTGATTTCCACAATTCCTTGGTGAAAATTGCAAAAATTGAAGCATGTAAGCAGAAATGTTTTGTAATGGATCCATACGTCCTTTCCTTTGAAACCCTCAACAGCCAAGAAAAAAGATGGGTTTGGGGACGTTGCTCCTTTCCACAAAAGGTCAGTGAACTGTTGCTTCTTCCCACTCCCATCTAACAGTCAGTACCCTCTTTGTTTTCAGACTCTCAGCGTTCTCATCTCTCTTCCTTCACCATGAAGCTGATGGACAAATTCCACTCACCCAAAATCAAGAGAACGCCATCAAAGAAGGGAAAACCAGCTGAGGTGTCCGTAAAGATTCCAGAGAAGCCTGTGAACAAAGTAAGCTGACTCTAGGTGTTTCTCCTGGCCTCACCTGCTTCAAGCAGTATGAGTTTGTGCGATTTGTATGTTCCCTCCCTGGGGATTCAGCTTTCAGTGATTCATACCTACTTGGTAGCATTCCATGGGCGGGACCTTTGGTGTCCTTATAAAATAAGAACCATTAGGATGGTGAGTGTTTGCCATGTTAGCCAAGCTCAGTTGACTAGGACAGTTCTCCTTTTCCAGCTATGTCATCCTCTGGGCATTTAAAACAGCTCAGCACATCATGTCCACACCCCAGGCTGCTGCCTCCCTGCCCTGCAGTTCCCTACGTTGCCTTGGCGCACACTCAAACACAGGGAACTTTGTGATGTCCAGAACATCCATCATTCGGCTTTAGGGCCTGTGCTCTGAAACATGCAAACCCCTTGAGACCCAGCCAAAGATGTCCTCAAGAGTTAGTGGCCTCAGCAGGGCCAGTCAAGCCAGATATGTTGAAACAGCTATTGACTTTCATCAACCCCTCCCTTCAGCCTCAAACAGCCATTTCAAGCTCTGTAGGAATCCAGGTTTCCTCTCTTCCAGGAGGCAACAGACAGATTTCTACCAGAGGGCTACCCTCTCCCCTTGGATCTGGAGCAGCAGGCAGTAGAATTTATGTCCACCAGTGCTGTGGCTTCCAGGTCTCAAAGGCAGAAGGTCAGTGTAACATTAAGAACAATTGGGTTTGCCTTGCCTTCTACTGCAGAATCCTGGTCCATGGTTTTGGGGATGGAAAAAAAATCTGTTGCACTATTATTATGTTCAACTGGGTGGTGACTGTGGGCTGAATTGTTCAGGAAAGAGTCCAAGGGACCTTGGATAAAAGTGAGAGTTTATGCAAGGTCCCATGATCTTTGGAGAGAGCTTTGTGGCAGAAGCTCAGGGATTCTTTCTGGGGTTGGTTTGGGTGTGCTGCTTGGGTCCAACGGGTTCCGGGGGATGTGGGCGAGTCTCATCTCTCAAGACCAGCTGTTCCTTGAATTGCTAAGATGATCTGAATAGTTTAGAAGGGAAGAGGCTTCTGAAGCCTTCGAGTGCTTTCTTAGCCATCTCACAAGGCTGGTGGAGTGCAGTGAGACCGCCGCATAACCAAGTGCTCTCAGAGCCACAGACACCTATGTCCCTAACATTTATGGAGCCTTTTCTTGGCCCAGTGCTGAGTGCTTTACATGTGTCCTCTTACTTATCTTCATAGCAACCCTGATGTATGGAAACTTAGGAAACTGGATCTATAAAAATATTAAGCATTTAGCCAAAGTCACACAGCAAAATGTTGGCGAAGTCAAGATTTGAATGCAGGCTGTCTGACGTCAGAGTCTGAATTCTTGAGATGCTACATTTCCTCTTTATGAAAGACAGAATTTTTAATATGTCGTGAATTTAAATATTAATCCTGACTCGTTACATAAAAATAAAACTAGGCTGGGCACACTGGTTCACACCTGTAATCCCAGCACTTTGGGAGGCTGAGGCAGGTGGATCACTTGAGGTCACGAGTTCAAGACCAGCCTGGCCAACATGACGAAACTCCCTCTCTACTAAAAATACAAAAAAAAAAAAAAAAAAAAAAAAAAAAATTAGCCAAGCATAGTGGCAGGCGCCTGTAATCTCAGCTACTTGGGAGGCTGAGGCAGGAGAATCATTTGAACCCGGGTGGCGGAGGTTGCAGTGAGCCGAGATCGTGTCACTGCTCTCCAGACTGGGTAACAGAGTGAGACTCTGTCTCCAAAAAATAAATAAATAAAATAAAACTAAACTTAGTAATGTAAAATAAAACAAACCTTGTAGACAGGTGTTATTAATCCTTTAGTGCTTATCCAAAGTATAATTTCTGTGTAGCAGAACTACAGTCACAGCCATCAGTTTAATGCAGCTGGTACAAGCTAGCCTGTTATTTAAATACATAATTCTTGAATTTTGCAATTCATCTATTTTTGTTTTTTATGTTGACCAGCAGAATATCTTAAAATTATAGTTAAAAGTGGAGGAAAGTAAAGGTTTTAAATCTAATAGTCTTTTGTTGAAAAATAGTTTTTCTTGCCTCCTCTTTTAACAAAAGGTGGCTGACAAGAGGGAAATAGTCAGTGTTTGCCAGATTGATCTAAATTCCAGATTGAAGAATAGTACAGTGGATTTGGTCTGTGCCACAGTTATTTTTTATTACAACCTGTTTATAACCTCTTGTAGCCGAGTTAGTATTAACTACAAATAGAGTGTTATTGTCATCCAACACTAGTCCAGGCAGGCAGAGTAAAATGATTCACTTACTAACAACGTTATTCTGCTAGTGAACTCTGATATGAAACTGTTCAGCCACTCAATTTCTGGGATTTCCCTGCTTTTTGTTGTTGTTGTTTTTGTTGTTTTTTGTTTGTTTGTTTGTTTTGAGACAAGAGTCTCTGTCGCCCAGGCTGGAGTGCAGTGGAGCAATCTTGGCTCACTGCAGTCTCCGCCTCCCAGGCTCAGGCAGTTCTCCCACCTCAGCCTCCCGTGTAGCTGGGACTACAGGCGTCCTCTACCACTCCTGGCTAATTTTTGTATTTTTAGTAGAGACGGGGTTTTGCCATGTTGGCCAGGCTGGTCTCAAACTCCTGACCTCAAGTGATCTGCCCACCTCATCCTCTCAAAGTGCTGGGATTACAGGCATGAGCCACCGCACCCGGCCGGGATTTTCCCCTTTGTTCATTTTTCCAGGAGAGATCATGGAGAAAAATTCAGTGCTAAAGTATACCCCTCATTTAGTGGGGTGCCTGTAAACCCCAAGGGCCATTTGGCAATGTCTGGAGACATTTTTGGTTGTTGCCATAGGAAGGCAAAGCAGATGTTACTGGCTTCTAGTGGGTAGGGGTTGGGAAGCTGCTAAACATCCTACAATATACAGGACAGGACAGTCCCCACATACAACAAAGAATTCTCTGCCCCAAAATGTCAGTAGTGCCAAGAGAAATCTGTTCTGTAGCAAGGAGCTATAGATGCGATCTTCACCCAAGAAGGAATGTTATCCCCTTTTTCGTCATTGCCCATTAGGAAGGGCTGGATGACTGTGCTCTGTCCCAAGCCACCTGTATGGGACAAGTAAATGCAAACCTGTTGCTTTGTGGAGGCCCATGGACAGAACCAGAAGCGTTGAGAAACCTGCCAGAGTATGTGGACTTAGAGGATTATGTGCAAGAAACCTTACAGTGGGTCTGTCATCTGCTGCCCTCGTTGATTATTCATTAGCTCTCTTACCACTTAGGGAATGATTACATACATTCTTATTTTACTTCAGGTCGTATACATGGCTTTCCCTGCTCAGATACGAGGGAAATGGAAGTGCAGGGAGATGAAAGTACATTTTCAGATTCGCTGCCACTTCTCAAGGGCTCCTCCTTGCCCCAGCCCTGTCCTGGGTGGTTTCAGACACGCTGTCTTATTTACTCCTCACCATAATTGTGTGGGAAAGCTTTTATTATTCCCACTGTGCAGTGTTGGCCCTGGTGCACCTTTTCTTCATCAAAATCTGTTTTTCTCACTATATTCTGTTGTCTTCCCAGACTGATTCCATATTAGCAGTCTCTTGCATCTTCTTAGTGAATTTTAAAATTCAGAGTACATTGTGATGAGCTTCTAAACTTTTTTGCAGCCTTTTAACAAGTCTAGCAGTAAGCTGCAGTGCTAAAGTGGTAGAGGAAATTTAGCCACATACTGGGAGTCCAAAGGTATAATTACAGTGAGCAGTGAGCAGGGGGTCCTGGGAGGTGTGAGTGCCCCATCTCTGAGGGCATTTGGACAGAAGTTGGATCCCAGGGCTCTTGGGTGGATTCCTGAAAGCCCTTCCCCTTCAGCTCTTCAGATCTTATGAAATAGAAGCAGGGAGCTGCTGCTGCCGGACAGCCTGGTGGCAGGTGGTGATTTGGTGCTCTCATTGTAACCAATATCTGTGTTAGCCATGTCTTCTTCCTAGGCCTCACTGTCCTGGGCTAATGGAGAAGAATGATGTTGCTTTGCCATTTTTTTTTAAATCCTACAATTCTAGTGTTTTGTTATACTGATTGTGACTTGCCCTCCCCTCACTCTCCAGCTTAACCCACATTTTCCGGTTACACTGTCCTATAGTGTGGAAATGAGGCTTGCGTTGCTGTGGAGAGGGGAGGCACCAGGGCTGCAGATGGGACAAGGAGTGACAGGGCAAGTTGGAGTGTCCCGGATGCAGCACAGCTGTGCGGAGAGAAGCATCTGGAGAGGAGGGCCAGTGTTCCTCACCCCGCCATCTCCTGTGACGGCACATGGCTGTGGAGCCACAGCCTGGGCATCAGGAATGAATATGACCCACAGGGCAGGAAAGGCAATGGGGGTTTTCTGTCCACCTCTGCCATCTTGGTCTTAGTTTACTCGTTTATTAAATGAGATCTTTAGACCAGGGGATCTCAAATCAACCTTTTAACTTCAGCACATTTCTGATCTGGTCTTTCTTTTCCTTTCCATCTCTCCAGGCTCTGAACTCAGACAGACCAAGTTCAAATTCCGTATCTGTCACTACAGCTGTGTCTCCTTGGGCAAGTTGCTTAACCTCCCCCACACCCCACCAAGCCTCAGTTTCCCCACCTGTGAAATAATAGTATCCACTTCACAGGGTGGTTGTAACCTTCAAACAAAATAGCCTGTATAAAATCCATAGCATGGTGGGTGCCTCCATGTCCCCGATGAATGGCAGCTATGATCTGGCCTGTTTCTTCCCTTTCCAGATGTTCCCATCCTAGGCCCTCTTTCTCTGCTTTATTACTGCCAGGTATATGGTCTCTGGTGTTGGTATAGTGCCTGTTAAATGTTGTGAACCACTTCCATATGCATTCTCATTCAGTCCGCCACAGTCACCTCTTTAGTTACATGGGGCAGATGTTATTCTCCCCATTTTGTGCATGACAAGCCCGAAGCCCAGTAGTTGGCCTTGTCTCTAAGCCATCCCCAGACACAGACAGCCTGATTTAGTTTCCAGGCTTATGTGGACCAACGATGGCAACCCATCCCTCACAGCAGGAGGGGTGCACAGGTGAACGCACCTGCCCTCAGGTTATGCAACGAGGCACCTTCAGCAAAGCCAAGGCATGGAGTCCCCAGTCCGAACCAGTGCTGGATGTGGGTGTGTAGCTGTGAACTCTCACTGCCAGCTGCATTCACAAGGAGCCCCAGCTTGACAGCTGAAAGGCTGGAGAATGCACAACACTCAGAGGCCATTAATTCTGGGAATGGAATCTGAGTTCTCGGAGGCAGCCTGGCTGTGCTACATTACATTGTTGGCTCCTTTAGGAGGAGCCCAGGGCAGCCCGACCCTTTTTTTTTTTTTTTTTTTTTTTTTTGAGATAGAGTCTCACTCTGCCACCCAGGCTGGAGTGCAGTGGCCAGATCTCAGCTCACTGCAAGCTCCGCCTCCCGGGTTTATGCCATTCTCCTGCCTCAGCATCCCGAGTAGCTGGGACTACAGGCGCCTGCCACGTCACCCGGCTAGTTTTTTGTATTTTTTAGTAGAGACGGGGTTTCACCGTGTTAGCCAGGATGGTCTCCGTCTCCTGACCTCATGATCTGCCCGTCTCGGCCTCCCAAAGTGCTGGGATTACAGGCTTGAGCCACCGCACCCGGCCAAGCAGCCTGACTCTTAAACGGCTGATTTGATCTCTCCGCAATGGCAGAAGAACTCTCTGCTCTGAAGTGCCTTGCCACTTTCGAGTGCCTCCCATCTTCAGATTAGCCACTTTCTCCCCAGCAAACCTGATGACACATCTTCTTAAAATGTTTTCTGTTCCTCACCAAGTTTCATCATTGGTGGTCTCTAACACTTTCTGATGTGCTAAGGTGGCAGTGTTACTGTCATAGTCCTCTTCTTGCCTGGCTGACTGTGGCTTTAGGCACATCTGAGGTCTGTTGGCACTGCGACTCCTTCACCCTCAGGTTCCACCCTGCCCCAGGCAGATGACATGAAGCAGAGAGCTCTGGTCCACAAGGTGGAAAAGCAAGCGCCCAGCCTCTTGGAAACAGACCATAAACAAGTCTGTCAGGTAGTGAAAAGAGAAGAATAAAGCCAGGGTTCAGGACCCAGGGATGGGGATGAGGAGGGGGCACTTCCCCCACCCGCGGAGAATTGTGTCTTCTGGTCTATGGGACACCTTCTGGGAAAGACTCTATGGAAGAAATGACCCAGTCTTTTGCACATTGTCTGACTAAAAGTAGCCATTTATAGATTTTTCTTTTGACATTCCCATGAAATAAAAGCCTCCACTATTGAACTGTTTTATACTTAAAATGATATTCTGCACCTTTTTTTAAACTTTGTTTTTTTTTTTAATTGAGACAGTGTCTCACTATGTTGCCCAGGCTGGTCTTGACTCCTGGGCTGAAGTGATCCACCCGCCTTGGCCTCCCAAAGTGCTGGGATTATAGGTGTGAGCCACCTCACCTGGCCAGTCTGCACTGTTTTAGAAGAAAAGAGCTAGTGTTCAGAATCATAAGTACTTTTTATTAATTTCTACCATTTGTTTGTATATTTATATTGTTTAAATCACCTTTTTCTAGAAATTATCTTCTTGCCCTCAGTTGTTTTTATTTACATCCTCTAGACTTCTGAGATCCTGCAGGTGGCTGTTTGCCTCATACACACCCCTCTTAATTTGCACTGGACATGTAATTGACTACTTGAGTACACTGCCCATTTTGGGATTTATCCATTCTGTAGACTACTCTTTTTTTTTTAAAAGGACAACCTCCCAAACCAGAACAGGTTCAGAGATTCCATTTCTGTAGATTACTCTCAGCCTCCTTCCCCTGCCAGCCAGCTGAGACCTGGATCATTGACATCTGGGCAAGTAGAGGGGAAGTTGGAGAGAAGAACGAAAGGGGTATGTAGACCCACCAACTGGATCCAAGGCCCCCCACGGTCAGGGAGAAAAGCTTGGGGTTGTGGCTTAAGCACTGGAAAGCGCAGGGCTCTGTATTTTCTCTTTCTCTCAGGAGCAGAGGGAGCATGAATGCTGCTGGCGCCTGCTGCATGAGTAGTCATTGAATCTTGAGAAGCAGTGTCATCTACTCTGGCTTCTCTGCCTTCTCTCCCCAGACTTCCTGCCCCTTCTAGCTGTGGGGACTTCAGTGGGGTGAACAATCTGAGAACCTAGTGAGGAGTCCTCAGGGAATGGGTTTCAGCCCTTCATGCCCCGGACTGGTCTTACACAGTCCCTCAGATCTTTGAAACAAAAGCCTGGAGTTTCTTGATGTGATTTACAGGATACAGATGTACCATGGGCCTTGACTGTTGCTTCTCCAAGTCGTCAGCAAACTAGTCCTTACTCTACTTAATGGGGTCAGTGGTGGTCTGTCAGTGTGGCTGATGAGGACAGACAGGAGAAGTGGTTTTCAGGACCTCAGAGTCTGGAAAGGGAATTCAGAAATTTCTGGATGAGCTTTCTTGGTCCAAGCCCCCTTCTTCCTTCAGCTCTACCCTCTGTCTCCTGATTACAGTCCTTAGAAAAATGACCTGGCTTGGTTTCTGTAGCAAGAGCCTTTCCATTCCTATCGATCTCAGGCTGGTTTAAAGAAAATGTTCCTTTATTTTTTCAAAATAGCTCCCTTTAATCTCTCTCCTCCTCCTTATGCTGAACGTCTCCTTTCAGAACCTGAGCTGGCTGGAGGAGAAAGAGAAGGAAGTTGTCAGTGCCCTGCGCTACTTTAAGACCATTGTGGACAAAATGGCAATTGATAAGAAGGTACTGGAGATGCTTCCAGGGTCAGCCAGCAAGGTGCTGGAGGCCATCTTACCCCTGGTGCAAAACGATCCTCGAATTCAGCACAGGTGAGTGGCTCTGACGTCCTTGGCTGTATCAGAACAATGGAAGCCTTGGAGGCATCTTGGTTTGGTGGCACTGGAAACTCAAGGTTCCTAGGAACCTTGAGGAAAAGGACTCCATCACCCCTCATCCTTCCCCTGACCCATCCCCCCACAACTGTCCCTTGATGCCATCTCAGAGTTGAGGTCACTATTACTCCTGAAGCCCGGGACACATCTCTGCCATCCCTAGGGATGTGGCCACAGTGTAAGTTTGTGGTCATTTCTTTGCCTTAGCTCATTGGCAGTAGTCACATTGGTTTGGATACATTTCTCCTGAAGCCGTCAATCACCTAACATGTCCACTCAGTCCTATCAGTGTCCAGCTGCTTAGATGATTAGGCCAAGAGAGGCAGGTAGGGAAGCCCTGTTAGAGTGTGGGCCGCGCAGCGCTTAACTGTGTCAAGCCAGGACACCTCCCAGACTTGGAGCCTGGATTCACTGCAGGTGGGGGGAGCCTGTTTTGAATGAAACTTTTTGAGTTTCATTATCTGTCAGCTGGAAGCTACTGTTTCCAGTCATCACCCGAGGCCCTGACTGAAGAGCACCAGCAGGGCCTCCACCTGCATGAGGCTCTTCGCAGGCTTCACTGGCAGGAGCTGGACTGCAGGCTCACAAGCTAAGAGTTTTCTGGTACCTTAGACCTTGGGGGTTACACAGCAGCCTGGAGGCTGCACAGGGAGGCAAAGAAGCACAAGCTGGGAGAGAGAGGAGGGACCCTGTGGACCAGCGCCATTACTGGGGTTATTGGGTCCAGGGCGGGCCTTATCCAAACAGGCCTCCTGCAGTGAGCTTTAATTGGTGGGTTTAAAGCAAGCAGGCATGCGTTCAGGAGGCGCAGCCTGTGACTAAGAGGTGGTTACTTTAAGTTCTCAGGCAAATGGTCTGTTTAAAGGAGCAGTAGGTAAGCCAGGAGCCAGCCTGCTGGCGGGCAGAGATGCCTTTAGTTTCTGTCTGGCCACCGGCTAGAGCCAGTCAGGTGGGATGTAGTATTAGGAACCTTGTCAAGGGTTCGTGAGCCCTACTTCTGGTATGAGAAAGCTAAACATATTTTAAAACGGATGCTGAGGCAACATAAAATTACAAGCACTCCGTGCAGGGGACATGGAGCGAGCCTTTACCCCAGGAGGCTTTTGTTGGGTAATACTTTCATTGCTGGAGTGCATTTTCCTCTTACAGGTTAGTTAGCAGCTTGTCCTGTATTTATTGTTAAATGTGAAAAGAAAAGCAGTACCAAATGTAATCTGAATTGAAAGCCTAGCAGGAGCTTTTTCTTAAGAGGCTGGCACATTTTTTTGTTTTTCTTCCATGGTACCTGTTCAAGATAAATGCTTCTCTGTCACAATTCCCCAAGATGGCTTAGTGTTCATTTAGCCCCGTGAGGCTAAGCTTTTATGAACTGCTTTCAGAACTTGGCAATGAAGTTCATAGTTTTCTTCTTCTGGGGGATAAAGCAAATAATGTCTTTATTTATAAGAAACTCTGCCCTGGCGCTTCCACCCTGGAGTTTCAGCTGACCCGTGGAGACTGTGGTCTTCTGGCCAGAAGCTCGCTGGCACTGGTTGGTGACAGGGAGGAAGCAGGACATGCTTGTGTTCACTCTGTCTTTTCCAGAGTCAATCCAGCTTCAGCTCGTAGAAGGGTTCGGTGCTGGGCTCCTGGGAGTGAATGGTGACATCATGCCACAGTCAGATGTATGGATGCCCTTTTAGAACATGTTCTTGTGGACCTGGTCTCAAGTGGTGGTCTCTGCCTTGGAAGAGTTAAAGCCTAGTTGAAACAAATCAGCTCCCTCTGTTCTATGATACAGCCCTTGTTTTATGGTACAGAGAGGAAGCTCTGTTGGAGTTTGAAGAAAGGAGAGCTACGTGGGTGTTGGACTTGATCTGATGAAACCTCGACTGGGTAGTTCTTGGAGCCCGACTTGAGGGAAAGCAGCAGTTGGATTAGCAGTGGGGGCAGGAGAACAAGAGCAAAGGAACTGAGGCCACTGGGCCTGGTGTGTCCCGGGAAGGGGAGGGCAGCGACTCGGGCAGTCATGGGCAGAGGGTATACGTCCTAGGGCGTGGGTGAGAGGGGAACAGTGGGAAGAGGGGAGTGATCACTTCACCCTGCACCCTCAGGCGCTAAGCCTCTTTGGGAGAGGCCAGGATAGTGTCCCCTGGACCCTCACACCCAGAGCGTGGTGCTGCTAGCAGTCTTGCTTCCTGGATCCAGGGCGCTGTTTGGAGGTAGGTCACTTGCAAACTCCGGGTAAGAATTGATCAGGTCACATGGTAATGGCTGGGGGTATTTTGTGTCTGTTGAGGGGTGGCTCTGAATTGACATTGAATGTCTAGAACCATTTCCTAGAGGAGAAAATGGGAAGTGCCTGGGTGTGGCTGTAAGGACCCATGAAATATGGTTTGTTTTCTGGTCGTCCTTTGACTAATCCTGTTGAAGGGGTTTTCCTTCTGAAATTCTTTCAGGCTAGTGGAGGTGGCTTTTTGGTCTCCCACAGTGATTGGAAATACCTCCTCAGATGCTCCTTTTAGATGCTTTGCATTATCTCTTTCCTCCCTAAGGGCAGTTTGCGAGCTGGAAGGTCCTTTCCCGTTTCTTCTGCGAGGCGGGTCCTTGCAAGCAGGCCCTTTGCCGCCCTCACCTCAGTTCCTGGGACGGTGATAAGCTGGCCTCCAACAAGCAGCTGGCTCTTAGCATGAGCTGTGAATGGAGGATTCCCGAGTGAGGCACCCGGAGGCCCATATGAGAGCAACAGTTACACTTGTCACACGCGGAGGGCTTTGCTCCATTGTGGAAATGAGCCAGCAGCTGGGCCTCAGATGGCATTTTTATAGTCCTCAACTCTCCTTCCTTTCTTATGTCTTAGCCCCTTGACACAGGAATCTTCTGCTTCCAAGCTAATGACAGGAAGGCTGGACATTTCCAGCACCTTCAGGGAAACGTTAGCATCCAATACAGGCAGAAAGGAAGTAGTGAATAAAAGTGTTTCACCTCTTTCACCTCACCGTTACCAGCAGTGTAACAGTGAGATGTTTTCTCCGGTGGAATCGTCCTGCAGCACCTCGGGAAGGCCGCAGGCTTCTGTCAAGAGGCCTCACCTGGCCTTGCCAGGAAGCAGAGCGAGGTGCAGCCCCGCCGTTAGAAGCACATTCCCCTGCAGGATGAGCTTAGCTCTGGTCCAAAACCCCAGGAGAGACTGCAGGGTCTTTGTTTTCCCCTCTCCATCCTCTTTCCTAAGAGAGTAGTTCCAACAACAAATACTTTCCATCCATACCATCTTCTAAAGTAGCCCGATCCTGGCTTTCTCGGGGCTCCTTTGGGAATTTTGTTTGTTTGTTTTAAGGGACTTGATAAGTTTGCTTTCATTCTTTTCAAAAGAAAAAGAAAGTTTGCTTCTGACCCTTTCGTTCTGTTGGAACATGCAGAGTGGAACGCCTGGCTAAATGGAAACTTGAGATCCCTTGCAATAATTGTTTCCTCCTTACCTGATTCTGAAGAGCTCCTCATTAAAGCACTATTTGGTCCACATTTTTGTTTTAAGTGGCTTTGTTTTTAGAACTTGTTTAAATCCTATCTTACAATATTATATATTTTCCTCAAAGTTACATCTTTGGCTCCTAAATGTCTGCATCATTTTGGTTTTTTTTTTTTTTTTTTTGGACTAGAGGGGGTTTCAACACATAAATTTTCTATATTGTTGCTCTTCCTCTGTTATAATTATTTGAAATGGAAAAATAATCCTTTCCACAATTCCTAGGGAAATTAGTTATTTAAAAATATGTGAAAGATGTAAACACCTCCATCCGACTGCTACTCTACAATCACTGAGGCACTCAGGGCTTCTGTTCGTGGGCGCTGGCATCACAGTATAACTGGTAGTGTGGTGCCACACACACACACACACACACACACACACACACTCACTCACCTGCGTTCCCACCCTCACATCCCCACCACCATCACAGGCCCCCTCGCCCCTGATTTACTATCCTCAAAATAGTCTTCATTCGTGCGCTCCTGACTTCCGTCTCATGGTTATAATGCAGAGGATGATGAAGCTGGCCCCCTGACAGAGGAGTTCTAATAAACTGCAGACCTGTTTTGAGTTCATGACTGTTAAAATCCCGCAAACCTGTCGGCTCCTTGTGGCACATCTAAAATAGATTTTATTCTAATTGCTGACAGTCAGTATACGCTCCCTGGACCTGGTCTAGTGATTAGCAGCTAGAAGGAAGGGAAGATGGGGCACTCCTTGAGACATGTGATCAGAATCTTGTAGAAGGATGTGAAGTTTGAAAAAGCATCTTAACTATCGTGGTGGAATTTTTGTAATGTTCCATTTTGGAAATGAAAAAATTTTGAAACGCAGATTAGAATATAAAGCTCCACAAAATCTTTGTTGGATGTAAGGAAAAAGGCTCATGGGAGAAGTTTGCTTATTAAAAGGCGGTGTGGATTTTGCACAAAGAAAGATGGGGAAACACACCCTCGTCACCGAGAAGCTGGCTCTGTGCTAAGTGATGGTCATGCTTTAGGTTTTCTTTTTTTTCCATTCTTCTCTTCCCTGTAGCTCAGCCCTCTCTTCCTGCTATAGCCGAGTGTACCAAAGTCTCGCCAACCTCATTCGCTGGTCTGACCAAGTGATGCTGGAAGGTGTGAACTCAGAAGACAAGGAGATGGTGACGACTGTGAAGGGGGTCATCAAGGCCGTGCTGGATGGAGTGAAGGTACCGGTGCAGGTTCCAGACAGTCCCGGTCAGGGACTTAGAGCAGCCTGCCTGCTGGTGCTTGTCACATAAGATCTTGCTCCTAACCTTCAAACATTAGAATGTCTTTCTGCGTCTCTGGTGTTGGTGCGCTGTATCCCATAACTACTTACTTCTCTCAGGACTGGTGAAAATGGCTCTTATGGAAAAGCTGCCCAGAGCAGTCAGCCCTTACTGAGCATTGCCTTAAATCTTCAGTGAGCCTTCGTAGCATTGTGCTAGCTGAGCATGCTTACCAGCTAGACAAAATGCAATGGAGATCATTTTCACAATGACTTTAAGCAAAGCTCCCAGCATGTCATATCAGTGCTACCTTTTCATATTCTGGGAACTTCTAGGATTCTTGGTAGAAAAGCAGGAGTGAGTTGAATAAGAAATGGAACTTTCTATATTTACTTGACATCCATGATGTGGTCTGTGTATTTGCTATCCAGAGAAGTCAGAAACGGTGTAAGAAATTATGAATCCTAGTTAAGATGGGAAGCAAAGGCCATAGAGGGTCTGGAATTGGGATCAGGGGGACAAATCCTAATAGAGAAAATAAGTCCTAGTGGATGGGGAGCAAGACAGAACGTTGGACATGAACCATTGGGTCTTTGGGTCAGGGCCAGGGCTGCAGGCAGCAGGACAGTGGAAACCCCGCTGTTGTGTGAGGCCGTATAATGTAGTAGAAAGGGGGTCAGCCTTAGCGCCTGGATGGATTTGAATCCCAAGTTCATCACTTGCTAGTCTATGAACTTGAACAATTTACTCAGCTGCTCTGCACCTTAAGTAACTCATTTATAAAATAGGGATAATAATAGCATTGTGCATCGCAGGGTTATAGGAAAAATTACACTAGTCAATACACATAATGCTTCTAGAACAGCACCTGGCACATACGGAGCAGTCAGGCCTTAGCTGCTATTTATTATTAATTATGTGGTGCTAGATGCATGCTTTGTAAACAGATCTCTTGGCTTGAAAAACCTGCGTCCCTCTCTTTTCTGAACCCCTCAGTCCACAATTACAGCTGAGGTATTTACCCCAGGTCAAAAACAATTCCTTCCCACTCAACCAGGCTAACAAATTCCTGAAAGCCGTCTCCTTGGCTTAACATTCCCCAGCAGCTCTGGAGAGTAGAATAAGGACCCCCAAAGGGCTTAAATTACAGAGAGAGGCTGAGAAAGCATTGCTCAGCATTGAAAATTGCTCCAGAATGAAATGTGTGTTTGCCAGGACATCTGGGTGGCCCTCCACCTCCAGTAGCATTTAAGGGGAGGCTGGTGTGTCTGCTGGGGTCATGGAGTTCATGTAAAGGGGGCTTTCCTGGATGACATCAGTATTTTCTTCTGAATTCCCCCATGTTCTCCTTTTTTTTTTCTTTGAGATGGAGTCTCGCTTTGTCAAGCAGGCTGGAGTGCAGTGGTGCAATCTTGGCTCACTGCAACCTCTGCCTCCCAGATTCAAGTGATTCTCCTGCCTCAGCCTCCCGAGATGCTGGGATTACAGGTGTGAGCCACCACACTCAGCTAATTTTGTATTTTTAGTAGAGATGGGGTTTCACCATGTTGGCCAGGCTGGTCTTGAACTCCTGACCTCAGGTGATCCGCCCACCTTGGCCTCCCAAAGTGTTGGGATTACAGGCATGAGCCACTGCGCCCAGCCTGCCCATGTTCCCTTCATTCCAAAAAGTTACTAGTATCTGCTTAGGGCAGCGAGACTCAAGGATGTAACCCAGGGTGGCTGTTGTGATCAGACCTGATGGCCCGTTCCAGGATTTGGAGGACAGGCACGTACGTTATCCTGTCTGGTCCTCACAGTAGCACATTGGGTTCAGCAGGGCAGAGTGGGACATGGCCTGGGGCTTTATCAGCAGCCCCGAGTCACTCTGGCTCACCAATTCCTGCTGTTCCTGTCCAGGCTTCTGAAAATGCTATTATTGAAAATTGTTATTTTTCAGGTAACATTATTAAGGTTTCCTTCTATCAAATTGATTCTCATGAGATGTTCACAAGTTAGAGTAGCCAAAACGGAGGAGAGTGAGTTTCCATTCATAAAGCTTTGTGACAGTCCAAGTACATTTCCTCTGTGGAGTCATTACAGCACCACTTCGTTAGTTGAAAGGCATGTCTGAAAGAAAAATTTCCTTGATTTTTCAAAGTGACTGGGACAAAAAAACAAGAGAGAGAAACCTATAGATTATGAACCTGTCAATGTCGGAGCAAATAACTTTCCACAATTGCTTTAAAAATAGGTCAGCCAGAACAAAGATTCTCTAGGTGAGAAGCTTTACAAATTCAGTTTTGTTTCATTTATTCAAGAAGCATTTAGTGAGAACCTTCTGTGTGCCAGGCAGTGAGAGAGAATTGGGAATATGAGCAAAGCTGGCCCAGACCCTGCCCTATGGCACTTAAAGTCTAAGGAGGACAGGACCATAAACACAAAGGCACACCCATGTGGTATAGCGCTGCCAGGGGAGATGGCACAGTGTGCGATGAAAGGGTATGATGATCTTCCTTTCTCAGGGTGATCAGAGACGCTTCCCCAAGGAAGAGACAGGCCAGCATCTGGAGGATGGACAGGAGCTGCCTGTGGCTGGGAGCTTTTCATGCTGGAGTCATTACAGGCAGTGAGAGTGATCGAGACACTATGATGTTGGCATTTGTTGTTATTGTCTAATAGTAATAATAGCTAACATTTATTGAGTGCTTTTTGTACATCATCCTCACTTGATACTCATGACAACCCTCCATAGTAGGCATGAATGGCTGCCTCTTACCCCTTTCACAGGTGTGGAGACTCAGGCCCAGGTGGAGCAGTAGAGTCAGTGGCAAGGGCATGATTCCCACCCCAACCCATTGCCCCCTCCCCGGCTCCTGCGCACCATGTCATCCGAGCTACCTCCCACGGGAGGACAGGATTCTCTGCACTCCCATCCACAAGCCAGCTGTGACTTCCAACATCTCTCGCTGACCCTTCAGGCCTGGGACACCTTACAAGCCCATGCCCTGGTGGCGTGAGAGAGCCTCCCACAGCTGGGAGGGGCTGGAGCTGTGCAGGGGGAAACGCACTCACGAGGATGTCGGCAGCCCACTGGAGGAGGGGCTGCACACTCCTTTACACTGACTCACCATCCTTTACGTAACCCATTCAGTTGTTCAAGGGAGTCTTTCCTCTTTTTTTTTGAATGATTGAACAGGTGTTATAAAACAGGATTACTTTGGTTTTGTCCCTGAATGGGTAGTAGCATTTATCATTTAAACCTCCACATAAATGCCACTTGTTCAAGCTGTATAACCTTGGGCAAGTTACTTCCCTGAGTTTCAAGTAGGTTTTACAATATTTGTCCTGAAGATTTGAGGAGAGATTCAGTAAGATAAAGTATATAAAGTACCTGGTAAGAACTAGGTAACCAGGAGGCAGTGGGGAAGCAGTGTTACTTGGAGAAGTGTTCATTTCTAATGGCTCACGGTGACCATTTTTGACGGTGATTAGGGCTCTTTTCCAGGTAGTCTTATAATCTCAGGTAAGAGATAGACCGCTGTCACCTCGTCTGGTTCTGGGGCTGCTTTTCCACCGGGAGCCTGTAGCTCAGAGGTGGTTGTGACTCTTGAAGGAAGGAAATCTGAGGAATTTAAAGACCCTCAATGTTTTTCTCTGAAAACCAGACCCAGTCTAGCACCTGGCTGTTGGGGGCTGAGCCACTCAAGGTCAAAGAGATATCCCAGCATGACCTTTTGAAATCAGTACCCCACCTCTTCCCAACTTAACCAGTTAATTTCCTCTCTTACTTGAGCACCAGAGCTGTATTTTGACTTGTCAAAGGTCATTTAAGCCCTTCCTTCTCTGTGATTATTTTCTTTCTTTCTTTCTTTCTTTTTTTTTTTTTTTTGAGACGGAGTCTCACTCTTGTTGCCCAGGCATGATCTCAGCTCGCTGCAACCTCCACCTCCAGGGTTCAAGTGATTCTCCTGCCTCAGCAGGAGATTACAGTAGCTGGGATTACAGGCACCCACTACCACGCCCGGCTAATTTTTTTTATCTTTAGTAGAGACAAGGTTTCATGTTGGCCAGGCTGGTCTTGAACTCCTGACCTCCAGTGATCCGCTCGCCTAGGCCCCGCAAAGTGCTGGGATGACAGGCGTGAGCCACTGCGCCCGGCCTATAATCATTTTCAATATGAATAAAATGAACATGGAAGTAAAGTATTACATATTTGGAGAGCTACTTTTCCAAATACCGTTTTTGACTTTTGAAAACTGATTTTCAGTGACCAGTTGGCAGTTTCCAGTCACTGTTGTAGACGTAGACTCTAGAGTAGTCTTTTACAGTCTTTTTTCTTTTTTTTTTCTCCCCGAGACAGTCTCACTCTATCGCCCAGGCTGGAGTGCAACAATGGCACAAACTGTGCTCACTGCAACCTCCACCTTCTGGATTCAAGTGATCCTCCATTCTCAGCCTCCTGTGTAGCTGGGACCACAGGTGCATACCACCACGTCCAACTAATTTATTTATTTATTTGTTTTTTTGGTAAAGACAGAGTTTTACCATGTTGCCCAGGCTGGTTTTGAACTCCTGGGCTTGAGTGATTCACTCGTCTCGACCTCCCAAAGTGCTAAGATCACAGGCATGAGCAACCACGCCTGGCCTTTTTATCAGTCTTTTTTTTTTTTTTTTCCTTCAAAACGGAGTCTCGCTCTGTTGCCCAGGCTGGAGTGCAGTGGCGCCATCTCGGCTCACTGCAAGCTCTGCCTTCCGGGTTCATGCCATTCTCCTGCCTCAGCCTCCCGAGTAGCTGGGACTACAGGCGCCCACCACCGCGCCCGACTAATTTTTTGTATTTTTAGTAGAGGCAAGGTTTCACCGTGCTCTCCATCTCCTGACCTACACATGAACCACCCACCTTGGCCTCCCAAAGTGCTGGGATTACAGGAGTGAGCCACCGTGCCCGGTCTTTCAGTCTTTTCTAACTTGTGCCTCAGGACAATTAAAAAGTCTGACATCCCTCTCAAAAAAAAATTCTACCTTCAGTAGGAGGTGTTGGGCTCATGCCAAGTTATAAATGGTCAGCTTTCAATGAGATTGGGGTGTTAGCACAGTAGCTAGATATGTGCACATTTTAGGGTTTCTCTTCTGTGATAGTTAAGGCAAGTCAAGACTAAAGACCTTCTGTCTAGGCAGGGAGATAGGTGGTAAGTTTAAAAAGCAGCCCGCCCCCTTTTATACTCTTTTCTTTTTTTTTTTTTTTTTTTTTTTTTTTGAGACGGAGTCTCGCTCTGTCACCCAGGCTGGAGTGCAGTGGCCGGATCTCAGCTCACTGCAAGCTCCGCCTCCCGGGTTCACGCCATTCTCCTGCCTCAGCCTCCCGAGTAGCTGGGACTACAGGCGCCGCCACCTCGCCCGGCTAGTTTTTTTTTTGTATTTTTAGTAGAGACGGGGTTTCACCGTGTTAGCCAGGGTGGTCTCGATCTCCTGACCTCGTGATCCGCCCGTCTCGGCCTCCCAAAGTGCTGGGATTACAGGCTTGAGCCACCGCGCCCGGCCTATACTCTTTTCAAGCCTAGGCCATGCGAGCTAGTGTAGGGAGCGTGATTGGGATCATGACATCATCTTTGAATTCGGGCGCCTGCCTGCACATGTGTGCCTGTCATTCCAGGATTCTTTTGCCATCATTCATTAGTTGAGTTTACAGCTGCCTCTCCAGAAAAATGACGATCTAATTATAATTGCTCATGAATCAATGAAGAGTCGGGAATGTTTTCCTGTATCAACAGATGCAAACAACACAGACTTCTTTCTGTTCCTTTGGCTCTGCTTGTAAAGAAGAGTGAATCTGAAAGTGGAGTGTCCAGGGCACTGTGTTCTGGCACTCTGTAACTCCCTCTAAGGCCGTGATGCTCTTCTTTGGGGCCTGGCGTTGTACTTTTAGGAAGAGCTGCGTCTCCCACTGTCCCCCCTCCTCCAGGCGATAGGGTGCAGGGGAGCTGCCTCTGTCCTAATTGCTCTCTTCCCTGATTGTGTAGTCTCTCATCCTCTATCTCGTCCTGTTTGTAATCACCAGCTAGATGACTGCTCCTTAAATATTAACTTCTAAATTATGCTAACATCTAAGTATTAAGGTTCTCCTTTCTTGCTAGTACTTGGCTCTTAGAGATTTTGCTTCTCCACAGTTCTTCAAGAATAGGCATCTGAATGGGGTAACAACTGTCACAGAGTAGGGTAACACTGAACCTGTGTCTGTGGATATGCCTGGCTGGGCATGGTGGCTCACACCTGTAATCCCAACACTTTGGGAGGCCAAAGCAGGAGGACCACTTGAGCCCAAGAGTTTGATAGATGCATTTAGTTTTGGGGGGGATTTGCTTGTTTAATTGTTATTTCAGAAGTAATATGTGTTCATTTCAGAAAATTTAGAAAATAGAAAAAGAACAAAATAAAGGGGTATTTCATAGCCATATTTTTTGTATTACATATATTCTTGATTTGGCTTTGTTTACAAAACATGCAATATATACCAGCATATCACCTAGAACTATTTTTCCACTTAATGTATTACAGCATCTTTCCATGATACAGTGCATATTCTTGTTGTGACTTTGTTTTTAATAACAATGTAATGGTTGGCCCATTGTCTGGTTCTATCATGACTTATGTAATCAGTACATATTATCAAATATTTAATTGTGGGATATTGAACTATTCAAAATTATCACATTAATGATACATAATCTTACGTATATTCTGTGATGACCATCTTTTGTGGTTTAATTTTTGCACACATTCATGACATTTTTCTAGGACAAGATTCTTTTTTTAAGAGATGGAGTCTTAATCTCTCACCTAGACTGGAGTGTGATTACAGTTCACTGCAGCCTTGAACCCCTGGGCTCAAGCAATCTTTCTCCCTCAGCCTCCCAAAGTACTAGGATTATAGGCATGAGCCACTGCACCTGGTACAAAATTCTCATGATGCAAATGTTTAAGGCTTTTGATATATACTGATAAGTCATCCCTCTGGAGAGGCTGTCTGAAGCGGTGCTCCCACCTACTATATCTGGAAGTTTCTATTTTATTACCATCCAAGGTGATGAATGTCTTATGATTATTGACCATTGGTATCTGTGACTTTCTTGTTTGATTTTTTTTTGGTGTGTTCACCTTCTAGTTTTTGTGTTTTTGAAAGAACCCTTGCACTGGGAAGGATGATAACTGACTCTGACTTATTTGCAGCATACACTGTCGTTTTTGTGTGTGGTGTTTTTGAGTCTGGAGAGGCTTGGCAGCCTCTGGTTCAGGGTCTCTGGTTACTGTGTTGCCCACTGGCATCCACTGCCACCTCCTCTATAACTTGTAAACAGCTTCCTGCTGAAACACGTAGGCCCTGGCCAGATGTCCATCGACAGGAAGGCCGGGGGAGAAGTTGTGATGCATCCACTCGTGGGAACACTGCCGGCAGCGAGCAGCAGGCACCTCGCACACACGAAGCACAACCGTTGACGCTGAGCTTGGGGGATGGAGCAGGCAAAGATGTGTGGACAGGAAGTGGATTGGCGGCTGCCAGGGGCTGGGGGTCGAGGGGAATGTGGAGTTTCCTTTTGGGGTGATGAGAAGTCCTAAAATTGATTGTGTTGATGGTCACACAACTCTGTGAACAGACTAAAAACCACTGAATTGTACACTTTAAATGGGTGAATTTGATGGCATATGCATTATATATCCATAAAGCTGTTTTTAAAAAGAAAGTGGACACAAAAGTGTATATATGATATGGTTGCATTTATATAAAGTTCTAGGACAGGCAAAAGTAATCTATGATAATGGAAGTTAAAAAACGGTTGGGGCAGGGCAGGTTGGCTGGAAATGTTCTTTGTGTTTTTAGTGGCACTTACTTGGGTATATGCGGTTGTCAAAACTCATCAAACTGGGAGAAAATGCATTCTCATCTTTTTTAAAAAAACACATGGGCCCTTAGGTCTTCCCTTTTTTTTCTTTTGCTATGATTTGAAAAAGGCTATTTTTCTTTTCTTTTTTCTCAGTTAATGGTTCTAAAGTGATTTCTTTGCTGGGTTATCTCCCCTTAACTCCTTCTCCATTAACAAGGATCCCAACCAGCCCCCACCCACCCCCACCAGCTAGCTGCTCCACCACACCTGTGGCCAGCTGGCCTTGGGAAGCCACCCAGTGCCATCGTCATGCATACGATCTCATGACTTTAGAGAACTAGAAACAGGGTTATTCCCCAACAAACTGACTGGGAATCTCTTCTGCCACGTATTTTAATTTGTCTGATAAACAATCATTTTGAGACTCTGGGGTTTGCCATTTCCCCTTCCAAGAGGAAGTGCCTTTACGCATTTGAAACTTCTTGACATGCCATGAAGGTATTTTTGGAGGGCCGAGGACATTTGGGAAGTCATGCAGATTACCTAAGGCAAGTGATTCTTGCATTTATGGTGCGTGGGGAATCTGTAGGCACAGAAATGAGACTCAGCAGCAGAGGATAGACAGCACCTGCCTGCCTTCTTATGGAAACTCAGTGGTGACGGGAGCTTTGCTCATTGCCTTTTTCTTGTGGGGGTAGGAGCTGGTCAGGCTCACCGTCGAGAAGCAGGGACGTCCGTCTCCAACGAGCCCCGTGAAGCCCAGTTCCCCTGCTGGCAAGCCTGATGGGTAGGTGCTGACTAACCCTCCTGTCGCGGGGGTCACACTCAGTGGCAAAGTCTCTACATTTGACAAGGATAGGGCCTGGGGGGTGGGCAGCATGAGGGTGGGCTGCTGGAGGCCCATATTGCTTTTTCAGTGGTTAGCATTTTGTGTATATTTCACACAGGCTTGAAGTATTGCCCATCTCAAGTTTACTCTTCAGTGTGACTGTTTCCAGGGATCATGTGTGAGCGCATCCAGTGACACATACCAGTGCTTTTCCTGGGCAACTTCGTTTCATAATTACAAAGAACTTTTAAGGGCTTGGGTTTGGGGGCTTTGACTTGAGAGCACTCTTGCTTGATCCAGAGTAAACTGAGGATGACATCGATGGTTGTAAGGGTTTATATTCATCTCTACTCCAAGCTCCTGGTAAAAATATAAAACATAAATTTGGAGCTTTTGTTTTGTTTTTGAGACAGAGTCTCTGTTGCTCAGGCTGGGGTGCAGTGGTACGATCTGGGCTCATTGCAACCTCCTCCTCTCAGGTTAGAGCGATTCTCTTGCCTCAGCCTTTCAAGTAATTGGGACTACAGGTGCACGCCACCATGCCCAGCTAATTTTTGAATTTTTAGTAGAGACAGGGTTTCACCATGTTGGCCAAGCTGGTCTCAAACTCCTAACCTCAAGTGATCTGCCCACCTTGACCTCCCGAAGTGCTGGGATTATAGGTGTGAGCCACTGTGCCCGGCCTGGAGCATTTTAGAGAGCCCTTAGATCATCTTCAGATGAGGAAACTGAGGTGCAAAGTTGGGGGCACAGCCAAGCTCCAGTAGCTCCTTAGCAACCAAACCAGAACCCCAGGGCTCTGTATCCAGGGAGCCTGCTCCTCAGCCCCACCTCACCCACCATGTTCTACCCAGTCACATCCTCACCCTCTCACGGCCTGTATGTGCTCGTCCCGTCTGTGACCTCCTGTAACCCCAAGTTCTTCCCAAATCTCCAGCCCAGCAGAGCTCCCCCTGACAGACTGCGAGGTAGAAATCCTAAACAAGACGACCGGGATGTCACAGTCAACTGAGCTCCTCCCAGACGCCACAGATGAAGAGGTCGCGCCCCCCAAGCCCCCTCTGCCTGGCATTCGGGTGGTTGATAATAGGTAATTACCTTCCTGTTTGTCCAGTGCTTCCCATGGTAGAATGAGCAAGAAAGGGAGGAAAGCAGGGTTCAGGCCCTTTCCCCTCAGTGCTGGGGGCTTGGCTCCCCTTGGGAGGCTGACTCTGGAGCTGTCCCCACCCCGCCCAGCCCTCCCTGGCCACCCTGAGCTCTCCTGAAGGCCGCCTTGTGCCCTCAGCCCAGGGAGACCTGGTATGATTTATTATGAAAGAAAAAGAAAGGGTTGTTCTTTTTCGTTCATTTGGTATTTACAGGTTTTATTTTGGGGGAGGGGAGTAGGCAGGAGTTGAAGTGTGAACATTGGGTGTGGAGAGTCTAGTAATGAAAGAGCCCCACATCCTATACCCCATTATCACGCTGAAGAGCTTTGGTGAGTGTGGTTTGGTCTGCCTGGACGTTTCGGTCTGTTTCAGTCCTCCACCAGCGTTGCCACCCAAGAAAAGACAGTCAGCACCGTCCCCTACCCGAGTGGCTGTGGTGGCCCCCATGAGCCGAGCCACCAGTGGCTCCAGTTTGCCTGTTGGAATCAATAGGCAGGTAATGCAGCTCGTGTTCGCTTCTTGGGAAGGCAGGGAGGGGGTGGGAGGCTCAGGGATTTGGCTCCTGAAACTGAAAGAAACCCATGGTCTTTAGGCGCTGGTGTTTTGTCACATCGAGGGGTGCTTGTACCCCTCTCATTCCAGGACATGATCCAAATTCCCATATGGGGATAAGGGTCAGGGCAGGGAGGCCAGAGCCAAAGGGCGTCTCCTGGGGATAGGTGAGCCCGGCGCCAGAGCCCTCCCTGGCCACACCCCCCCACCAACTCCAGACGGCTGCTTCTCGGCTGTATGTGTCCTTCAATTGCTGATGTCAGAGGTGGTTTTTGAGTTTGCCTGACAGTATTTCCTTCTCTAAGTAAATGCACCAGTTGCCTCACCCCTGGTCTCTGCCACTGTTTCTCAGAAGTGACTTGGCTTTGTTTTTCTTTTTCCGTTTGAGGATTTTGACGTTGACTGTTATGCACAGAGGCGACTGTCAGGAGGCAGCCACTCATATGGTGGAGAGTCGCCCCGCCTCTCCCCCTGCAGCAGCATAGGCAAGCTCAGCAAGTCAGACGAGCAGCTGTCCTCTCTGGACAGGGACAGTGGGCAGTGCTCCCGGAACACAAGCTGTGAAACACTAGGTGAGCCGCCAGCATCTTCCTGTTCCATCCTGTCTTGGTGGCTTCTCTGGGGCCATACAGTCCTGGATGGGAGTCCCAGGTCATGCAATCATTAACTACGTGACTTTGGCCAACTTGTTTAAAATCTGAGCCTCAGCTTCCTCATCTGCAAAATAAGGATAACTGTATCTGCCTCCCTAGGAAGTTGAGCATGTAAATGAAATCACAATGTAAAACCACAGCCTAGATATTCAAGCGGTAACTGTTGTTAGTTCATCTGTCAGTGGGTAATTTGACTCTCTTTACCAAAATTAAGAGCCATTTGTGTTGAAAGCTTTAATTGAAGGGGTGGGGGTCCTGACAACACTTGACAGAGGCTGAAGGGGAGAGAGCCGCACGAGCCAGCCTTCTCGTTAGTCAGTGCTGAATGTGTGCTGTGTGGGCCCCTCCAGTCTGCCAGGCAGGGGGCTTAGAGAGCAGGAAGCTGTTTGTATCCTGTGAACTAGATATTTTCACTTCTGAGAATGTATCCTAGGAGCATAATCAGCGATTAATAGCAAGATTTCATTGGTAGGAAATCAGGTGAATTATGGTACATTCATTTGCTGGAATAATCTGTAGCTATTAAAAATTGCTCATAATATATTGATAACTTGAAAAAGTACAGGACCATTTACGTATTTACATAGTATTCTCAATTTTTTTTTGAGACAGAGCCTCACTCTGTCACCCAAGGCTAGAGTGCAGTGACACTATCTGGGCTCACTGCAACCTCCGCCTCCCAGGTTCAAGTGATTCTCCTGCCTCAGCCTCCCAAGTAGCTGGGACTACAGGTGTGCACCACCACGTCCGGGTAATTTTTTTGTATTTTTGATAGAGGCGGGGTTTCACCATGTTGGCCAGGCTGGTCTTGAACTCCTGACCTCAGGTGATCCGCCCGCCTCAGCCTCCCAAAGTGCTGGGATTACAGGCGTGGGCCACCATGCCCAGCCAAGTTTTGTATTTTTAGTAGAGAAAATGGTTTCATCACATTGGCCAGGCTGGTCTTGAACTCTTGGCCTCAAGTGATCGGCCCATGTCAGCCTCAATAAGTGCTGGGATTACAGTCGTGAGCCACTGCGCCCAGCCAATTTTTGTATTTTTAGTAGAGACGGGGTTTCGCTACATTGGCCAGGCTGGTCTTGAACTCCTGACCTCAAGTGATTGGCCTGCCTCAGCCTCACAAAGTGCTGGAATTACAGGCGTGAGCCACCGCGCGGCCCTCAGTTGGGCTTTTTCAAAAAGGAATCCTAGAGACAAAAAAGGCATTTAAGGAAATACATCAAAATGTAAATAGAAAATACAGTTAGATTACAGGGTTGTGGGTGATTTTTATTTTCTTGATATAATTTGCCACGGTTTCTGTAATGGTTGTGTATTTTTCTTTTTTTTAAGTAAGAAATGTAAAAAATAAGAAAAGTATAGCAAACAGCCATATTCCCATCTGGTTTGCTTTTATAATCAGGGAGAAGAAAGAAGAATATAACATGTAAATATAAACGAAACCCTGGAGACATGTCTTTGTCACACACCCATGAGCAAGCTGGCGAGAGGTGGGCAGTGGGGTGACTGCTCCTGCAGGGCCTGTGGCTGACGGGGTCTTTTTTTCCCTCTTGTAACTGCAGACCACTATGATCCCGACTATGAATTCCTCCAGCAAGACCTCTCTAACGCAGACCAGATACCTCAGCAGACGGCCTGGAACCTTAGCCCGTTGCCAGAGTCTTTGGGGGAGTCTGGGTCTCCATTTGTTGGCCATCCTTTCCAGCTGCCTCTTGGCAGCCATCCCCAGCCAGACGGACCTCTGGCCTCAGGGCAGCAGACAGATACGCCGCCTGCTCTCCCCGAGAAGAAGCGCAGGAGTGCAGCCTCCCAGACGGCGGACAGCTCTGGCTGCAGGGTGTCCTACGAGCGGCATCCCTCGCAGTACGACAACGTCTCTGGGGAGGACCTGCAAAGCACAGCCCCAATCCAGTCCGTCCCCTACGCGCCCTTTGCTGCTATTCTCCCCTTTCAGCATGGAGGTTCCTCAGCTCCTGTCGAATTTGTGGGTGATTTTACTGCTCCTGAATCAACGGGTGACCCAGAAGAACCACCTCCTCTACCAGAGAAGAAAAACAAACACAGTAAGCTTTTGTTGCACTGTTGTCAGGAAGTGCATTTTATAACTTGAAATGGCAGTATGTTTTCTGTCAGCATTAGACCAGAATCAAATCAGTGGCCTCATTATTTCATAAAAGATAGGCCAGCCAGGTATGTGGACACTTCTGGGAGCCAGGTTTTCTCATTACAGGTGATCATTTTTAAAACCTGATCAGCTGATCTCTCCTTTACAGTTTCTGTACAGTCTCAGGCCAGTTCTCCACATAGCCCAAGGGCTTCTCCTATTTATTTATTTATTTATTTTTGAGACGGAGTCTCGCTCTGTCGCCCAGGCTGGAGTGCAGTGGCCGGATCTCAGCTCACTGCAAGCTCCGCCTCCCGGGTTTACGCCATTCTCCTGCCTCAGCCTCCCGAGTAGCTGGGACTATAGGCGCCCGCCACCTCGCCCAGCTAGTTTTTTGTATTTTTTTAGTAGAGACGGGATTTCACCATGTTAGCCAGGATGGTCTTGATCTCCTGACTTCATGATCCGCCCGTCTCGGCCTCCCAAAGTGCCGGGATTACAGGCTTGAGCCACCGCGCCCGGCCGCTTCTCCTCTTTAGATGGCAACAGTTAACCTTCTGGCCTGATCACAGTGACAGAGGGGAACGAGTGTCCTGGCATGCAGGACAGCATTGCAGCAACATCTGCGTAGAGCGAGGTGGATATGTGAATTTCAGCAGAACTTACCTAGTGTCCACAGAGTGATTGTCTGAGGATCCCTGTCTAGAGCACGCTGTCTCTGTTCATGCTTCCAGAATGACTTGGGAGCTGAGGTTGCCCAGCAGGAGTAATTGAGGACACTTCTTGGACCAAACATTTTAATATATGATGTTATTGGAGCCCAGGGGTGGAGCTGAAGTTTTGAATATTTTCCAACTGTAAATCTGCCATAAAAGTAATAAGGAGAGTTCTCCTGGAAATTCTGTTTTCTCCTAGCTCCCCAAACTGCCCCACACTTCTGGGAGTTGCCTGGCCCTCTCTGTCCCTGCCCTCTCCCCGCTTCACTAGCATAGTTCTGCTTCGATTTTCTTGGCAGCGCAGCTGTCACCGTTTCAATGTGTGTGGTCACGTTAGCCCCACAGCCCCGGGCTTCCCTGGCCTCAGTTGACATATCCAGCAGAGAACTTCTATGAACTAGAAATGGAATCTCTACTCCAGATTCCCACATGAGAGCATCTGAGCCCAGCTTAGAACTGGGCCCCATTCTCAAAGAAGGGAAGACCTGGCTTGGTTCAGTCCAGCAGGGATCGCCCTGAGGGCCGGCTGCGTGGTCTCCAGAAGGCTGCGGCTGAGATGGTATCATGTATCCCCAGCTCCTCAGTGGGTGTTGCCCAGCTTGTGTGATGGCCTCAGCAGTGGTCCCCAGCTAGAGGGAGAGCTGGCTCTGTGGGACTAATGATGTCATCCCCATCTGTCATGTATATTCGCTCATCAGAAACCAGGGCTCCCGCAGAGGGGTGTGCAATGGCAATGCCAGAAGCATTTCCTTCTCTCCCCCTCCCTCTGCGTGGACAAGTGTTTAAAAAGCTGTTGGCCTCCCCCTCCACCCCTGTTATCTTGGGCTACATGCCACTCAGGCTCACCCCCTTTCCTTCCCTAGGGGAGGGGTCCTCTGAACTCAGACACTGGGCAGAATGGCATCCTTGCAAACTGCGGCAGACGCCAAAGAGCCTTACCCTTCCAGCTCCTAGAACAAGTGTGGGCGGCGGTCCTGATGCAGGGTCTGTAGAGGGGAGAAGGAAAGGGAGGGGTAGCCAGTGTTTCCTTTCAAACAGTCTCAAGTGGCTGAAAATCCCCAGTAATTTAGGCCACCATTTTGAGGCTTTAACCCATTCATCAGTGTCTCCAGCACTGGAGCCTGCAAACCTCTAAAACAACTCCTGAGCTGCAGCCGTGGCGTGCCCTGAGCTAAAGCTTCACATGCCCTGTCGAAGGTCATCCTGACAGCCACCTGCAAGGCAGGCCCTATTCGTTCCAATTTCATAGGTAGAGAAACTGGAGCTTAGAAGAACTGAGTATTGCCCAAGATCAACAAGCAAGTGGGGCACAGATCTGGGACTGAGAGCCTGACCTGAGTTGTACAAGCCTGTTACACTTTCTCCCGAGCCAAGGAGGAAGGGATTCAGCCCTCCTTCCTTGAGATCCCATCCAGTTTTCAGTGTTGACCCCTATGCAGGGGGTGGTCTTCTCCATACTCTGTGAAAGAGCCCCCAAACTTAGGTACCCTGCCTGAGCCTCAGTCCTAGTCCCCAGTCTGCTCTTCACTCCCCGAGGGAACCCTCAGGTGACCTTGTGGAAAATGCCTCAAAATTGCTTTGAGGGAAAGAAGGAAAGAATCATCACCCTGGCCGCGTGGCTGACACTGGCGTGAGTTCACGCATGCTCAGTCCCAATGTCACGACGTATCCTCATCATTTGGGATGCACTGATATCATGAGGGTCCCCAGCCCCTCCTGCCAGGGGCAACCCTGTGAGTCCCTTGCACCAGACGAGCCTTGTGATCACTGTCCGGCACCTGAAATCCCCAGTCCCAGGCCCTGAGCACTGGCGGCTGAGCCTTCCCAGCAATGCTGGCTGCCTGGCCTCTGGGCTGCCTGCCACTGGGCTGCTTTTGAAATGGACCAGGTCCTCCTCATTTGTAGAAGGCTGGGAATATCACTGCTGTTCTCTATGCTTGGCTAGCAGGTCTCTACAAGGACTTCAACATCAAGAGTTCAGAAAGACCTGAAGAGATCACAGTTTCACAGAAAAGTCAGGCAGAGGTGGTTGTGTTTAGTCTTTTTTTTTTTTCCATAGTTCACTGCAGCCTTGAACTGGGCTCAAGGGATCCTCCCACTTCAGCCTCTTGAATAGCTGGGACCATAGGCACATACCACCATTGCTAATTTTTTTCTTTTCTTTTTTCTTTTTAGAGATGGGAGTCTCACTATGTTGCCCAGGCTGGTGTCGAACTAGCCTCAAGTGACCCTCCTGCCTCAGCCTCCCAAAGCACTGGGATTATAGGCATGAGCCACTGTGCCCGGCCACGTTTAGTCTTTTTAGGGAACAGTTTGTGGGTGCTTGGGATCACCTTCCTAGGCTTGCCTCTTCCTCTGGAGCCTGGTAACTATGGTTGTGCAGCATTAAAGAGGAAGTGTGGGGCTAGGCGCAGTGGCTCACGCCTGTAATCCCATCACTTTGGGAGACCGAGCCAGGTGGATCACCTGAGGTCAGGAGTTTGAGACCAGCCAGACCAACATGGCACAACCCTATCTCTACTGAAAATACAAAAATTAGCTGGACATGGTGGTCCATGCCTGTAATCCCAGCTACTCGGGAGACTGAGGCAGGAGGATCGCTTGAACCCACGAGGTGGAGGTTGCAGTGAGCCGAGATCGCACCATTACATTCCAGCCTGGGCGACAAGAGCGAAACTCAGTCTCAAAAAAAAAAACGGAAGTGTAAGACAAGCTCAAGGGGCTGCGAGCTGCCCTTTCAGTAGCAGCAGCTGACCTCGGGGGCAGCCATCTCTTCCTGTGCATCTTTTCCAACCAAGTTCTGCTCTATGCTTGTTGGAGCTAGTAAGAAATTCTTACATAATATTTTAAATAAAGAAGGTGACTTTGAACCCTTTCCTTCAGTGACAGTCCTGGAGAGAGAGCATTTCCTCTATACCTGGACCCCCAGTGCGGCTTAGGGAAGACATAAACTCCCTACCTCTGTGATTGTCTTCCTCAGCTCAGTGTCTGGCCTTCCTTGATTTGTTGACTAGTTGAGGTTTGCAGAAAAGCCTCTGGCTTTGTGCTTATTGGAAGATACAAAATTTAGCGCTGCAGAGCCACCACTTTTTCTTGGTATCTGAATCTCAGCTCCACCTGGCCAGGTGCTCGTCACAAGTGCCATGCCCTGAGGGGAAAGTGCCTGCTCAGGAGGTGGCTGAGATTTGCCATCCCTTGAGTCCCTCGCTTGAATCCTGAGTTCACATTAGGGTTCCCCATTGGTGTTGCGCGTCTGCTGGTCTGGACGCGTCTCCTCTGTTAGCGCATCAGAGTGTGATTTCACTGCCCGAAAAGGCCTCTGCGCTCCGCCTGTTCGTCCCTCCCTGAGGTGCTTTCGGTGGAAAGTCCCGTAGCTGCTGTGGGAAGAATGTGGGGAGGGGTTCCCTGACGTGGCAGCCCCCAGCCTTGCTGCAGCTCTGTCCCTCCGTTTCACAGTGCTGGCCTACATGCAGCTGCTGGAGGACTACTCGGAGCCGCAGCCCTCCATGTTCTACCAGACGCCGCAGAACGAGCACATCTACCAGCAGAAGAACAAGCTCCTCATGGAGGTATACGGCTTCAGTGACTCCTTCAGCGGAGTGGACTCCGTGCAGGAGCTGGCCCCGCCACCCGCCCTACCCCCCAAGCAGCGGCAGCTGGTGAGTGACACCCTCCCTTGTGACTAGAACTTCCGATCCTAGCAGGTCTTTAGGAACCAGAACGAGCCTCCTCCCTGCCGTGGCAGGGCCCCAGTTTTGGGTGTGAAAGGCACCATCTCCCACACAGATGCTTTTACTTTTTCCTGAGATGCTCACCAGCAGCCCAGTGCCTACTCCACCACCTCCCCACCCGGGGGTGCAGGGACCTTTCTTTTCCACAGCAGCCCCACGCAGCAGGGACAGGCTTGTACTCAGGGTGTTTGCTCTCTCTGCTGACAGTCTCTTGTATTTTTTTCTTTCTTCTTTGGCTTCAACATAGACCTCCCAGAAGGGAGGGACTCAGTCAAAGCACAGGCCATGGTCTGTGCATGGCCATCTGTGGACTTGATTGGCATAATGGGCCTAACTGTGTAGAGTGACTTACAACCCAGCCTTGGCCAGGGAGGGCCCAAGGGAAACAAGCGCCATTGAAGCAGAAGATGGCTTTAAACAGAGCCACTCTGTTTCAGACACAGCACCTTCCTCTTCTAGAAAACACTCCTGTGCTGAGGACTCCCGTGCACGTAAGGAAGCATGGGTCAGCACAGAAGGCAGGCTGTTCCACCGTGGGCACCCCATGAGGCTCCGGAATTGCCCAGGCACTGGGCAGGTGGGCAGATCGGGGGTGCCTGTGGCATCCCTCCAAACTTTCTCCCTTTGCTGCCAGTTAATGAACATGGAGGACCCTAGTCAGGTTTGAGGATCTGAGCCTCTTGTCCAGCTATGCTCCCCAGGAAGAGGAGGCTCCCCAACGGGGAGCTCCAGGCTTGTTCAGAGCTGCCTGGGTTGCTGTGCTCATGTGCTGGCCAGTCTGGTGGCTTCTACTAGGAGGCGACTGGTGTGCACTGGGCCATCTTTTATCCATTACGAGAGGACATGAAGGGCCGTCTGATTCTTCTGGGAGGCAGCTGCAGACTGGAGGACAGATGTCCCTGGATTACTCCATATAATCACCTGGGGCTCAGCGCAGTCCCAGGAGCCCCTGAGCTTCCTATACTCAGTGGGCTCTGGCTGACCAAGCAAGCTGTTTTGTTTCCACTCAAAAACTACACTCAGCCCCTTCAGAGAAGGCCATGTCCAGTAGAGAAAAGGCCAAGCTTGGAGTTGGGAGTCCTGAATACCAGTCCTGCCACTCGTTAGCCGTGTCACACGTGCCATTTTCAGAGTCTCAGATCCTCACCTGCCCTGCCCACCCCGCAGACACAATTGAGAATGTGAGTCTCAATTGCTTTGAAGATGTTTCAAAAAGGGTCCCACCATGGAAATATAAATGCCTCATTTAGAGACCCCTTGCCTAAAATGTTTGGTTAGAACTATTGCCGAGACCCAGGAGTGGTGGTGGCAAATGTCTATAGTCCCAGCTACTTGGGAGGCTGAGGTGGAGTATCACTTGATCCCAGAAGTTCAAGACCAGCCTGGACAACATAGTGAGACCCTGTCTCAAAAACAAAAAAGCCATTGCTGAGCCTGATTTATTGAAAATATGTTTGGCCCATTGGCCATCCTTGGGCATCTTCTCCGTACTACGGAGTCCAAAGGCTTCTGAATATTTGGGGAGACACCCCTAGTGAGTGAGTGGAATCAGAACCTGTTCCGCCACACCTGCGGGGCAGTGGTGAGCTCAGCCCCCGGAGGCCTGTTAGGAACATCTGTGTTGAACACCTCCCCAGGTAAGCACCAGGGCTCTCATCTGGCTCTATATGGTCCCTGCCACAGCTCCTGGCATCCCCATTATAAGTAAATTGAGGCTGACAGAGCCAGCGAACCTTAATCCAAGCCCACAGCTAGAAACAGAAGACCTGGGAGCCAGGCCCAATCCTAATGACAACCCAGGCATACCACCTGACAAGTCCTGCCAGCTGCTGGTCGCACCCTCTCAAATGCAGATGCAGGAAGTGTTATCCACACTTCACAGACAAAAATGGTGCTCATTACACACGCCTGTTGGCCCATGTACAGTGTGATAAGCAAGATTCCAGGTGCTTCACACATATCATCCCATTTCATCCCCCCAACAGCCCTGTACAGGAGGCGCCAGGGTTCTCCCCATTTTACAGACAGAAAACCTGAGGCACAGAGACCTTTAAGTAGTGCCCAAGGCCAAACCCGTGAGAAATGGCAGGATCCAGACTCAAACCCAGGCAGCCGGAGCCCCATCTGAGTTTTGAAGACGTGTTAATGACACATGGATCCACTCCCCACAGAGGAGCAGCTCCAAGCCCGGAGTCAGCCCGTGTCTGTATAGCTCCAGCCACCTTGTCCTCCTTCCACCCGACCTGCTTCCTGTGGAAACAAATTTTAGGATCTAGAGTAAGGAAGTGAAGGAGGGTGTCCTTTCCTGCAGATAGCCTTCGGCAGCTGGTTTTAGTCCCTGAACTGGGCCTAGAAGCCGTCCCTCTCCAGAATGTCTCTGAGAGGATGTGGAGAGCGACCTCCATGGCCTTTCCCTGCACGGACCTGACTGTTCTCTGCTTCTCTCCCTCCTTCCCTGCCTTCTCTCTCCTCCCCTCTGTCCAGCAGGCCTCCTGTGCTGCTTCTTCCTTCTCCTCTGTCTCCTACTGTGTCCAGCAAACTAAAGTGGCCTTCACCCCCGAGGACGGCAGTGCCGCTCAGGGCCTCAGTGTGTCCGTCTCTAACTCCTTTCTCAGCCGGCACGGCAGCTTGCCCGTGCCCTCGGTGAGTTGCTCCCTGCTGTTCTTTACTTGGAAACACGTGAACAGGGCCATTCCTTGGTAGCGTGTGCCTCAGCTCTGTGTTCTGCCCATCACGGCCCTGCCCTTCTGCGGGTCCCTACACATAGATGGGAAGGTTATCAATGGTAGGTTCTCTGGGGCCTTAAAGACCATGAGGCGTCCAGGTGAGGCAGGGGTAGGCATGGGAAATGTGAGTGGCCATCTCTTGGGAGCATCACCAGTCTGGCATAAACTGAAACACATTTTGACCTTTTTATCCCAATCTCCCTTAGGGACTTGGGTCAGCCCTCTGTGTTCCAGGATTAAAAAGGAATATAACCAGGTGTGGTGGCACTCACCTGTAGTCCCCACTCCTCAGGAGGCTGAGGCAGGAGAATTGCCTGAACCCCGGAGTTCAAGTCCAGCCTGGGCAACGTAGTGAAACCCTGTCTCAAAATAAATAAAATAAATGAGATGGATGGGTAGATGGGTGGTACTATTCCTCACGTAGAAAGCCAGGTTGAGAAGAGCAGGCTTCACCAGCACTTGGTGGTTTGACTTAAGGGCTGTGTTAGTTTGCTTTTGCTACATAACAAACCCACCCAAAACTTCGTGGCTTAAAATAATAGTGACCATTTGTCACTGCTTAGGACACGGAGTAGCAGGATGGTTGTGCTGCTCTGCCCCAGACTTGGCCAATTTTGGCTGAACTCACTGACATCTGTGGGACCTGAGCTGGGACAATGGGGCTGATTTGGCTGGGACCCATGTAGTCTGTCACCTCCATCAGGCTGGCCCGGGCTTGTTCACATGACAGCTGGCGGGCTTCCAATAAAAACAAATGGAAGCATGCAAGGCCCCTTAGGGCCTAAGCTCAGAAGTGGTGTGATGCCTATTCCATTGCATTTGCTCAGTTAAATTACAAAGCCAGCCCAGATTCAGGGAACACAGAAGTTGTTTCTGCCTCTTTATGGTAGTTGCTGCTAAGTCGTGTTGCACGGGCCGTGGGTCCAGGAAGGGAATGGGCTGCAGCCATTTGTTTAAAGAGTTTACTGCTTTAAGCCTAGGGGCTGGCACTGAAGAGGGGAGTCTTTCACTGGCATCTGTGCATGTCCAGGAAGCAAAATGGCCACATTCTCCCTTTCGTCTGTTAAAATGAAACTTCGCACAGGGGAAAGAACTCTAGAACAATTTTGCTTCAGCGTCTTTCCTTTGGGACTGGATTTTACTTGCGTCGTATTTTGTAATTGTGAGGATTAAGTAAAATTATGTGAAACGGCTAGGTATGTAGTAAGCTTAGCTTATTACTGTTCTTGCTCTCATTGTCTTAGTAATAAGAGTTCTGGATCCTCGTCTTGTTCTGCTTCTAACTTTACACATGAGAGCTAACCTGTTTGGCCATTTTCCCCCCTCTGTAAATGATGAGTTTGGACCAGGCGATTTTTTGTTTTTGGTTTTTTGTTTTCTTTGAGACGGAGTCTCACTCTGTCGCCCAGGCTGGAGTGCAGTGGCACGATCTCGGCTCACTGCAAGCTCCGCCTTCCGGGTTCACGCCATTCTCCTTCCTCAGCCTCCCGAGTAGCTGGGACTACAGGCGCCCGTCACCACGCCTGGCTAATTTTCTGTATTTTTGGTAGAGACGGGGTTTCACCAGGTTAGCCAGGATGGTCTTAATCTCCTGACCTCGTGATCTGCCCGCCTCAGCCTCCCAAAGTGCTGGGATTACAGGCGTGAGCCACCATGCCCGGCCGGACCGGGCGATTTTTTTTTTTTTTTTTTTTTTGAGGCGGAGTCTCGCTCTGTCGCCCGGACTGGAGTGCAGTGGCCGGATCTCAGCTCACTGCAAGCTCCGCCTCCCAGGTTTACGCCATTCTCCTGCCTCAGCCTCCCGAGTAGCTGGGACTACAGGCGCCCGCCACCTCGCCCGGCTAGTTTTTGCATTTTTTAGTAGAGACGGGGTTTCACCGTGTTAGCCAGGATGGTATCGATCTCCTGACCTCGTGATCCGCCCGTCTCGGCCTCCCAAAGTGCTGGGATTACAGGCTTGAGCCACCGCGCCCGGCCAGGACCGGGCGATTTTTAAAGACTTATCCAAACTCAGGTTTCCAGTTTGGTTTTGTCTGGTTTCCATCTGTGCCCAGGGTGGGCAGTCCAATGCCCAGTGACTTCCAGTGCCCAGGACCAAGACAGTCTTGCCTATCATGAGGACCTTGGAGTGCATTCTCCCACTGGATACCAAGGCCTGACTCCTTAGAGCCCCCAGCAGCCCTACTCATGCTGGGAAGACAGGCTCCCCTCACCCTGCTCTGGCCACACAGAAGCCCATGGTTTCCTCAGAGGCACCTCTGGCAAGCTCCTTTCACAAATCTTGCGAAACTTGGCCTGTAGACAATCCAGGCTCTTGACTGAGCTAGGTTTTTGTTTTTGTTTTCTTTCCCCTTAGAGTTTCTACAATATCCCTTTTGAGCAGTTAGGGTTAGAGGACTATGAATGAACTGGACTGTTTGCTACAAAATTAAATTTGAGGGCATTTTAATTAAGTTTGGTTATGAGTACGTCATAGTTTTTATCCCTGGGACACACGAGAGCCTTAAGACATCTTGTGTGTAAAACACTGCATTCTTAGCAACAAGGACCCCGAGGGAAGGACCTTATAAGATGCCTTATGTCATTAAAAGGAGAATACCTTAGGAACCATTAGTAATGGCCACGTTTGGAACATTCAACATCCAGTACACTGAAACCTCAGAAAAGTGATTTAGTACAGTGCCAACACGTTCTTCATATATCCGTTGGTTAAATTCTAAGATGAACCCCAGACATAGGGCTTTGGGTTACTATCAGAGCGCCCTTTATGCCTAAATTTCTTCGCTCATTGCTCCTGGGCCTGTGTCGTTTGTCCAGCATGGAACTCTGAAGGGGTGCCCCTTGGAAACACAGCAGTTGTCAAATCTGAAGACAACTCATATGGTTCTTGACACAGTGGACGGTTACTTCTACTAAAAGATTTTAACCATTGAAAACCTCTTGCCATGGGAATTTGTAGGGCACTAAATCTGTGTGGAACAATTTAAATTGAAGTGGATACTGAGAAGTATTCTCATTCACTCCTCCCCTGATCCTAGGGATGGCTTTAATTCAGCAAGCTCAGGACATCAACTTTTCTGGGCCAGGTTGCAAAAGACATCCAGCTGAGGAAGATGGCCCTGGCCAAAGCAGATGGCCCCGGCCAAAGCAGGGCTGCAGGTCAGCAGGCAGAGGAAGACAGGCACGAAGCCTGCTGCAGAACCAAAAACATCTGCACACATTTTAATTAATTTTGGGTCTGAGTACGTCATGGTTTTTTGGTTTTTGTTTTTGTTTTTGTTTTGTTTTGTTTTTGAGATGGAGTCTTGCTCTGTTGCCCAGACTGGACTTCAGTAGCATGATCTCTACTGACTGCAACCTCCGCCTCCCGGGTTCAAGCAGTTCTCCTGCCTCAGCCTCCAGAGTAGCGGGGATTACAGCCGCCCGCCACCACGCCCGGCTAATTTTTTGTATTTTTAGTAGAGACAGGGTTTCACCATGTTGGCCAGGCTGGTCTCAAACTCCTGACCTCAGGTGATCTGCCCACTTTGGCCTCCCAAAGTGCTGGGATTACAGGCGTGAGCCACCACACCAGGCCACATCATGGTTTTTATCCCTGGAGTATATAGGAGTCTTAAGACATCTTTCATGTAAAATACAAGTTCACACCATGTTAAGGCATGTGTGAGGAATGACATGAGAGTTGTAGGCATAGAAACTTTGTGGGTGGTGGAGCAAGGACAGGGTCGTGGGGGCTGGGGGTGGAGCTTGAGCTGTGGCTTGAAAGACAGTTGGGATATTTTAGGAACTAAAGGGCATGAAAAGCAAGTTAAAGATGTTCCAAGCAGAAGGACCTGCCAGAGGCATGGAGGCCAGGAAGCCCAGTGTCCATTCGGGAAGGTCATCTCAAATGTAAGCACTTAGAATAAGGTCATGAGGGCAACGATGACAGCCCTCCTTCCCGTCTCCCCAGAACCTCCACTCCAGGAAAAGCCAGTCCTCCCCACCCGCAGGCTCTGCCGGGCCTGGACTCGACTGTTTGCTGGGCTTCTCTCTCACCAGCACCGCCTATGAGTTGGTCCCAGGGGGTCCCTCCTACTGTCCCCCACACAGGCTTCAGTCCTGTCTGCTTGGCCATTCATTCACCAGAGGTGTTAGCTCCTGGTCCATAGACTCGCCTCTTGCCTGACTTAGGCCTTAACCCCAGGAGACTTGAACACAGACAGGACTCCAAACCCTGACATGTGGTCTCGGGGGCATTCGGACCAGCTTGGTAAAAGAAAGGTGTTGAGAAGAATGTATGCATGACCGTGAGGCAGGAAAGATACAGAGAGATGGGTGCAGCCTCTGCCATCCTGATTGGGCCAGGCCCCGCCTGTGGCTGTTATGTGGGGGCGTGGCTCCATGTCTGAGTGACAGCCTCACCATCCCTCCCAGAAGGAGCTCCCTGGGCTGCCTGTGTATTCCCATGGTGGCCCTGCCTGGTGGCTGCCCATCTGCTTTCTCTACCCTACTCCTTCCCACCTTCCACAGCAGACTCCCATGGCCCTCTCCTCTGCATGTCCCTTCTCTGGCTTGCATTTTCTCTGCTTCTGCACATCTCAAAAGTTGTAGATTTGGTTCCTATTCACGGTGCCCTTGACCAAGATATTATGCACAATCTCTCAGTAACCATTAGGGCTGCCTGTGCCCTGCTGGTGCTGCATGGTTGGCATTGGAAAAAACACCTTCCTCCAGCCGGGCGCGGTGGCTCACGCCTGTAATCCCAGCACTTTGGGAGGCCGAGGCGGGCAGATCATGAAGTCAGGAGATCGAGACCATCCTGGCTAACATGGTGAAACCCCATCTCTACTAAAAATACAAAAAATTAGCTGGGCGTGGTGGCGGGCGCCTGTAGTCCCAGCTACTCGGGAGGCTGAGGCCGGAGAATGTTGTGAACCTGGAAGGCGGAGCTTGCAGTGAGTGGAGATCATACCACTGGACTCCAGCCTGGGCGACAGAGCCAGACTCCGTCTCAAAATAAAAAGGAAAAAAAAAAGAAAAAACACCTTCCTCCGTACCCCACACTACTTTCTTGTACGTTCTTTCTTTGCTAACTGAAAGTTATGGGTATTTACTGTCACGAAAAGATCTATTTGGGTGCTAGAAATCTGTTGAAATATTTCTTTACCATCTTGGCTTCCAGAATGAATCTGGATAATTAAAACTGCTAGCAGACCCAAGTTGTGAGTAGAAGTTACATTGAAATGCCTGTAATAACTGTCATCTGTTTAAAAAAAAAAAAAAAAAAAACTTCAGGCAAGGAGAGTTAAGTGTGTATCATCTTGAAGACTTTAATTTTTTAAAAAGGGTCTGCAGAGCAGCTGGCATCCCATTCTGGGTGAAACAGTCGTTTTCTGAGATGGGCCCAGGTTTCTGCGCATCAGCACACGTGCTCTCAACAGAAGGCTTGGGCTTCATGCAGACGCTCGGTCCCCATGCCATGGTGTCCCCTCACTGGGAAATACCAGGCTCAGCTCCTCGGGACCCGTGGTAGGTTCCTTCACTCTGCCCATGTGTCTGCCTCTCCCTTGCTCACTCTTTCTCTCGCTCCCCACCCCCAACCTCCTGGCCACAAACCATCCCCAAGGATGAGCCATCACAGAGACCGTGGGCACGCTGACAGGCCTAAAGGCCAAACAGGAAAGGGGAGAGAGAGAGAGAGAAGGAGAGGAGGAGGAAAACGGAATGGCCCACGGGAGGGAAGTGGAAGACAGTCCCGTGGGGCTCTTGGCACCTGTTGGAAACTTTGTTGGAAAAAATAAGTTTCTGCCATCCTGACCTTTGTCTCTCGTTCCTCCCTGATGCCATCTTGTCTTACTGGCTTTCTGTCCTGGTCAGAGCTAGATCACATTGAGAGAGAAAGAGCAGGGAGCATCTGTGGGCAGAACCCAGTAGCCGAGGGTGGGAGAGGGATTTCTCAAGGCAGCCCCTCCTCCCTGGATGGGGTGGGGGTGTTGGTGCACAGGCTGGTCAGACCCTCCCTTTGCACGGTCTGCATGGAGTGCTCCTCTTTTGGGGAAAGGACTGTGCCGCTGTCTCCATGTTGCGAAGCCTCCTTGAGGCCTCTGCCTCCCACTGGTACATGGTCCTCCTTGGCCTGGCGTAGCTCATGTAGTACACAGGTGCTTCAGGTTATTTCACACCATTGACTCCTAGACTCTCCTCCGTTCTTGGAGGTTTAGCAGCACAATATAGTCTACAAGTCTATGCCCTTAAGGGTGTGGTCTACCAGTCTGTGCCCTTAGGGGTGTAGTCTACCAGTGCATACCCTTAGGGGTAGCATCTATCAATCTGTGCCCTTAGGGGTAGAGTCTACAAGTTCATCCCCTTTGAGGCAGAATCTACAAGTCCAAGGTTGAGTCTCTGCAGATCTCCAGCTGGTTGCATGCAGGCTTCTCTCGTCACCAGACCCTGGGCTCCCTGAGGTAAAAAATTAGTCCCCATGCCTGGCACATAGCAGACAGGCAGGCAGTGCCCATTCACTCGTCCTGCCCCTCTTCTCCCCGTCCCACCATGTCCTACTGATACTGCACAGGGCATTAGCCTTGAGTGGGTCCACTTCTCTCCAGCCTGTGACCACTCGCTTCCTCCCCACTCCCGTGTCTCACCTGGATGCACTGCAGCTCCTGACTGGCTTTCCTACCTCTGCAGTCAGAGGCCCTCCCTGCTTCTCAACCCTGCAGCTAGACTAAAATGTCACCACATCCCTGCAGAAACAGGGCCAGCTTCCCTGGCTCTTAGGAGGCCCTCACACTGTTTCTCCCCACTCTACCGTGAGCCTGTCCCCTTCACACCTCCACTGCCTTCCCTTCATCCCTTCCCCACATACAAGTTTCTCCTTCCTGCTCAACCCCGTCTTCTTCTGCACCATGTTTTCTCCTTACTTGCTGTATGAACCTGAGCACGCCGCCCCGCCCCAATGCCCTGGGCCCCCCTTTCCTCATCTGTGCAATGGGAGCACAAGGTTTTTATAAGGATGAAGAGCACACATGATGTAGTACGAGATGCACAACCAGCATTTCATGGAAAGGGAGGTATTAGCATTAGATCTTTCACCACATGGGGGAGGCTGCTGCTTTCCTGTGTAATGCTCCGGTTCGTCTTCTCAGGATTGCATGTCCCCTGAGGAGCGGGCATGAGCTGTGAACGGCAGCTTTGGTGCAGCCTAGCCTCTAGCTCCCATGTAACAGATGCATTGATCCCAGGCTCTGGCCAAGAATCCATTTTCTTCCTCATTTTCCTTCCCTACTAATCTGAGGCTCTTGCTGTTGTGTCTGGGTCAAGAGTTTCCTGGGTAGTTCCTGTCTGCAGAGCCCTTGAAACACAGTTTGGCTCCTGCAGTGCATTCCCCCTGTGCTTTTCCACTCTTCCTGATAGACCCAGTGCTACTCTGAAGTGTGAAGACTGGATTAGATCCTACTCAGCTTGACCCGGTCTTGTGGAAGGAGATACATGCAGACCAGAGCCCCTTCCAGATCACTGCGACCCTCAGGGGGTATTGTAGAGCCACCTCTGGAGAAATGTCCAGCTCTGGAGGAGACGGTGTTACCTCCTGAGCCCAGGAGTGAGCCTGCCTTGCCTTACTGTGGGCGGTAGGGAGTGTGCCCATCTCGAGAGCGGGACTGGTCACAGCCCTGACAACAGGAGCAGAGCTGAGAGTGCCTTGTGTTGGGGGCTTTCAAAAGCAACCAGTCTGATGCAGCTGTTTCCGCCCCCTGGTTCTAGACTTTGAGAATCTTTGTTGTTTACAGCCTGGCATTTTGGCTGGTCGGTGCCCCTGGACCAGCTTCAGGCGCAGTAGTGTCACTGTAGCACCTGGCCGTGGTTGTCCTTCTGACTCCATCTGTGACAGGCGAACTGTCAGGTGGGAGTTCAGTCAGGGTGCTGGGAAAAATTACGGAGGAGAAATTTTAAGATAAAGTTATAGGAAATAGAAACAAACCTTCTTGGAAGGCCGGTACCAAAAGCACCCCCATTCCTTGTAAAGGTCATGCGCTCACACGCACCCTGAGGGCCAGTTCCACATCCAGTGCCTCTTGCCTTTACTTCCACGTCGGGCTGCCGTCTCCCTATCGAGGGCCTTCCTTACTACTCTGTGATCGAGATTCACTGCGGTTCTAGAGATGGAGAAGCCAAGAGAGAGAAGCTGAGCCATTTGTTCCGAGTTAAGCTAGAGCCATGGTTGGAATCCAGATCCCCATCATGAAAAATACAGTGTTAAGTTAACATTTTTGAACTGCTTAATTGCCAAATAAATTTTGAGATCTCGTAAGGCTCAGTCAAAAGAGAAGTGTGTAGGCTGGACATCGAGAGGCGTGTATTTGTCCTTCATGGTCTGACATGTTACAAAGTGTAGCTACAGGCTCTAAATAGAGTTCTAAGAATAAGTATAAATTAGAGCCCCTGTCAGGCTGTTGAAATGCAAACTGAGTAAAAATAGTTGGCAGACTTCTAGAACTGAATTTGAATCATTTTTTGGTGTGTATTAAATCTTTCTATAAAGGGTTGATGCTATTCAGATCAACACTTAGTGAATTACAAAGCATTCTAGAATGTATTGGAGGTTTTGCAAGAGTGTAATTTGCCATAAAGCCATTGGCCCAAACGTAGTATTTTCAAGGGAGATACTGTGATTCCAGTTGTAAAAATATGTCACATGAGAAGGAACTTAATAAGGAACTTTTACATTCACCCATCTTCTCCCAAGCAACACGTTTTTGTTCTTTTACATCCTTTTTTTCTTAGGATATTCAAGTGGTTTTTAAAAATAAGCTCCACTAAGAAGTTTATTTGAAAAGGGAGAAGATATTTTTTGGACCCAACGTAATGCTAATGTTACCCTTCTTTGAGGAGAAGGATGACTGCCTCCTTACCAGGATCAAACACAAAACGGTCTGTGGCAGATCTCAGTTCAGGTGCTGGTGGCATTGGCCTCAGAACCTACCACTTGGCTTTGGAACTCATCTTTTGACATTATGTAAAGTGTAGTTATTGTTACAAATTAACACAAGGGCATCAAAGAAGAGGAGTTGCTCCTGGGCCTAAGGTAGACCCTACCAAAGTAAGGTAGACCCTTCTGTAAACCAGTAGTTAATTGGGACTGTAAAGAAAGAGAAGACAAAGCCAGAAGTCTCCCTAATAGTTTGCCAAATGGAGTAACAAGGAGTGTTACCAAGCACCTTTCCGAGGCAGGAGGGTGTCCTGGGAGTGGTCGTACCCCATCTCTGTAGGAATCAAATCAGATAAGCTTTTCTCCCCAGGCGATCACGTGGGCCTCGTCAGCAGTTAAAAGCTCAACTTCCTTCCAGAATAGATCAATTAGGGCCCACACTGTGAGGCTCACAGTCCCTAGTTGAAGGACATATGTGCTCTGAGCCCACCGCCGGTGCTGAGCTGTAGCTCCCATTGATTCTCCACTGGGGAAGGAAGCCCAGACCACACTAGAAAAGCAGCTTCCCCTGAATGTGTTTTCTCACAAATGAGGAATAAAAATTTAAACCCGAAAACCAGCTGTCCAATAGCTTATCTATTTTGCTAAGTAGCATCCAAAAACTCTGAAGTCATAAGCCTTGCTTGAGCCAAGATTATACAGTAATAACGAATTTCTGGCAACTTCTCTTCCCAAACACTTCACCGTGCCAATGAATCCATCCATTTACATGACCACATTTCCCTGTAACTGGTGGAGCTGACAGTTCTCCAGGGCTTGGAGCTCAAGTCACTGTGGAGCAACCGTTCTGATCCAGGTCCCTCGGCCTGTGTCCCTAACCCTCAGCCGCTGATGAGTAGACAGCCTCCTCTGGCACACGGTCTTCCTGATCAGCAGAGGAATTAAGTGGAGTGGCTGTTATATTGAGGATTCAGAGTTGTTCCTTAAAATATCTACTTTCCTGCTGGGCATGATGGCTCATGCCTATAATCGCGGCACTTTGGGAGGCTGAGGTGGGAGGATCACTTGAGCCCAGGAGTTCGAGACCAGCCTGAGCAACACAGCAAGACCCCATCTCTGCAAAATCCAGAAAATTCGTTGTACCTGGTGACACATGCCTATAGTCCCCCCTTTTTGAGAGGCTGAGGCAGGAGGATCAGTTGAGCCCAGGAGGTCGAGGCTACAGTGAGCCATGACCGCACCACTGCACTCCAACCTGGGTGACATAGCGAGACCCTGTCTCAAAAAAAGGAAGAAAAAGATCTTTCCTGCTTTCTTGCTAAGGCAACACAGGGCCCACCCCTAGTCCTTTTTCCATGCCAGGACTATAATAGAGAGAAGGTGTCACCGAAAACTGGTGCCTTTTCTAAGTATTTTACTTGTGAGAAAAAAAACAAAACTGCTGCCTGGCCAGCCTCAGGCAGCTTTGCCTTTTAATGAATTGGCCACACGCTCGCATATGAGGTCATCGGCCTCCAGCATCGTTTTGACTCCGGGGCCCAGTTGCTTTCAGGGGTGTGTTTCCAAAGGAGCTGGTTGCTGATTCCACCTTTTCCCTGCCTGTCCTGCCGCACTCCGGCCAGTGCACCCCTCTCTGCATCCTGGCTTATGGATCAAGTCTCAGCTCACTGGGCTTTTGCATGCCTGGCGTCATAAAGCACTCAGCTAAGGAACTCTCTGCAGAGTTGGTGAGGCTGCACCCTGCAGAACTGTGGGATCGCATGGTTAGGGCCTGTCTTATGTCTGGGATACACTCAGTATTTCAGAAAACTGATTGTGATACCAGCCATCCCCACGCTGCCTCTTACCAGCTGTGTTATTAGGCACGTGGTCTTCCCTCCCAGCCTCAGTATTTTCATCAGTTATGAGAACCGTAAGGCACTGTGTGTAGGTTAATTGAGATGATTCATGCAACGCCTTATCTGCCCAGCAGGAAGATACAGTAGGAGTAGTTGTTCTCGTCCTCGTGAGGCAATCCCTGCTGTGTTTCGACTGACTGTGTGACCAGGGCTGACATTGGGGGCCAGACACCCCCTCTCCTAACTGGCACCCCCTAGATCTTCTGCAGAAGTTTGCAAGTCTCAGACAGGCAGCCCTTCCCGTTCTAAAATCCTCAGCCCAAACAGTCTTATTCTGGCTATAAATAAAAGTTCCTGCTACACAGAGAGCAGCAGCTCGTCAGAAGCAAAGCCGGGCACGAGCCAGATCCTGAAATAAACCCCCGGCTGTGGTGAGGCGGCGTTTCTGTGGAACAGCCCTCCCTGCCTTTCTCCCTGCCCCTGTGGGTAAGTGTGATCATAAGGGGCTGGAAGTATTGCTCTGGAGAATCGGTAGAGATGAGGGCCCGTTGAAAATGGTGTGATCATGAGCCCTGATGCAGCTGCTGGCATCTGCAGAGCCCGAGGGGCACAGCAACGGCTTCATGGTGATCAGAAGGCTTTCCCTGTGTCTCCCTGTCCCGTGAAGGTACCTTTCCAGTTTGGCTCTTGTCCCAGCATGACTGCATAGCTTGAATACCAGAGCGTGAGCTCACAGCTGCAGAGGGAGGGCCAGGCCAGGCCAGGCTCCTTTGTCCAAGAGAGGCCGACTCTCCTTCCTTTCTCCTTGGTGGCTGCCCCCTCCTTGGCAGTCCACACCCCTGGTCGTTTCCCTGAGCCTCCCTCCCCAGTGTCTGGACCTGAACCCACGCAGTGGGTGAAGTTTGTCTCTTACCCATCCACGCTCAAAACTGAGCCGCTGCTGTGAGTCAGGCAATATTCTAGGCACCTTCATTAATAATACGGTGCCTAGACTATGTATTAGGTGCCTACTGAAATACGTATCAGCAAATACATATTAGGTCCCTACTGAATGCCCCAGTGCTGTTATTTAGAGCAGTTCCTGGATTGTTTGGAGGGCAGGAGAAGACAGCTGCTGCTGGCCGAGAGGTCGCCCACACCAGCACCCTGCGGAGGATTTGCATGTAGTGCTCTGCGTCTCACGGAACGTCCGCAGAAACCTTATGGGAGAGGGGCTGTTTTCATCCCCGTTTTAAAGATGAACAGCTTGAGCTAAGGCTCGAGAACTTCAGTCACTTCTACTAGGGCACACAGGCAGAGATGCCACGAGGGGCAACTGGAGATCGTGCAGTCAGCAGCTGCCCTGTGCCATCTCCCGGAAGAGGCACCGCACTTTGGGAGTCTGCCCCTCACCTTGTTGAATTAAAACCCGCTAAACACACCGTGTGGTTGGTTAGGAAGACACTTCTCCAACTTGGTACGTTTTGTGATGACACAAAAGCCATTTGTGTATGTGTAAATCAGGTGCTAGTTATTGCAGGGCACATGTAAGCACAAAGTGACTTTACATGGCACCAATGAGGCTGTGTCAAGACTCCAGAAGGAGTTGGCGTGGAGCATGACTCTTAAACTAGGCGGCAGCAAGACAAGGTGAGAGAGAAGTGTTTAGCAAATCTCGTGGTAGTGTCTGGGTGTTGGGAACGAACATCTGGCAGATCTGAGAATTCGGGCTCCTGCAAAAGATTGAGCCACTCCCTGAAACAGTCGTGCAAGGGTTTCCTGAAGGCAGCACGCCGTCCCACCGCTCAGCCAGTGCATCCCGCTCGCTGTCTTCTCTGTGGACCTTCCCAGCCAGCGAGGGAGCCTTGCTGTGTGCAGGCGTCCTCCAGAGATGAGATGGAAAACCCAGAAAGCCAAGCCCTTCACCCCGCTGCCATCCCAGGAAGGCTCAGAGTGAGCTCCCAGGCCTGCAGCGCCATCCTGGATAATTGCTATGAAACATTGAAGTGTTGCGTGGAGCCTGCTGTGAGGGCTTAGGTAAGGGTGGCAAGCCAGGGTGTACCAAGTAGGGTGTCTGCCCCCCCCGAGCTTCTCCTGACAGAAGGATATGAAGGGAACTTCACTTGTGCAGGTACCTGAGTGTTCAGTGCTGGTCGCGTGTATGACACTTCCACTGATTCATCTGACCATGGCCGAGGGTTGGCCTTGAGTTTGTGGGTTAGATGGGGAAAGCAGATGTGTAAGTGGTAGTGAGTTCTTAGGGCAGATGTCATGGATCTGGTGTGAGATCTAGCAGCCACTGGAGCTCACAGGAGTGAGAGGAGGGAGGAGCTTGAAACTCCGGTCAGTGCAGCCAGGAAGGGGCCACAGCTGTACACATGGGTGGAAATGAGAGGGTTGCGTTGTCCCTCGAGTTATAGTAGCTCTTTGTACAGGTTAAAGGGTAGCTTTGCCAAACAGCTTAAGGGCCAGCCATGGTGGCTGATCCCTGTAATTCCAGCACTTTGGGAGGCTGAGGCAGGCAGATCACTTGAGCTCAGGAGTTCAAGACCAGCCTGGGCAACATAGAAAGACCCCGTTTCTACAAAAAAAATCAAAAAGTGAGCCAGGCGTGGTGGCATGCACCTGTGGTCCCAACTACTCAGGAGCCTGAGGCAAGAGGATTGCTTAAGCCCAGGAGGTCGAGGCTGCAGTGAGCCTGGGTGACAGAGTGAGACCCTGTCTCAAAAGTGAAAACAAAAAACGACTTAAGGATGAGTGGCTTTGACCTCTTGTTAGTTTAAAACTTCATTTGTCTTCCTCTTCTTCCTCTTTTCTGTGGGTTCTGAAAATCCCCAACCACAGCAAACACAGAGAATGTTTCAGTGAGTGGCACGCACATTTGTGTTGGGCTTGACTTTCCTCACGTCCTGACCTCTGTAGTGGGCCAGTGAGCCTGGCAAGGTCTGTGTTTTGTTTAATTTTGTGACTCATTCATTCATCCATATCTGCAAGGACTTTGGACGTGGCCAGCCCCACAGCGCTCTCCAAGCTCCCCTTGATGGTAGCAGCATGGTGTCAGGCCTTTGTAGGACACGATGACATCACATCATTAGGTTCTCTCCATGTGGAGGCTGCTGACCAGTGGTCCTAGAACGCCTCTGTCCCTCCTTCAGCAGCAGAGCCCCAGCCTGGGGTGCTCACTGGACCCCAGAAGCCATGGGATTTGCTGTCACTTCTCAGCAGTGTCAGACTTTCCTGTCTGATGAGCATCTGGGGGAGTATAGCCTTGTGGCTACAAGGTGGCATCAAAGGTGTAAGATCACATTTGTTTTTATTTGAGACAGGGCCTTGCTTTGTCACCCAGGCTGGAGTACAGTGACTCTATCTTGCCTCACTGCAACCTCTGCCTCCTGGGCTCAAGTGATCCTCCCATCTCAGCCTCCAGAGCAGCTGGAACTACAGACACTTACCACCACCCCCAGCTCATTTTTGTGTGTTTTGTAGAGATGGGGTTTTGCCATGTTGCCCACGCTGGTCTCAAACTCCTGGGCTCAAGCGATCCACCCGCCTCAGCCTCCCAAAGTGCTAAGACTGCAGGTGTGAGCCACCATGCCCAGCCTACTTCATTTGTTTAAAAAAAAAAAAAAAAAGGAAAAAAAGAAAAGAAAAAAGAAAATGGGTTAGGAAGAGAAATGGACTCAGACATCGTTAGCATTTCCATAGTGCAGCTTGCCAGCCACACTTAGGGTTTGAGCCCTTCCTTTCCAAAAGCATTCAAGGTGGATTTCAGTGTTTAAAAGTTGCAGTGTTTGACGCTTAAGGAATAAAACCTGAGAGATTCGTCCAAAAATTCAAAATGAGTAATTAACAGTGACATTGAATTTACCCGTGAGGTTCCTGAGCAGGCAAGACAGCGATGGACCACGCAGGTTTTATTTTCTGTCCCAGCGGAGCATGTGGCCATTTAGACAGCCCCGAGGACAGTGCTGTTCACTCTCCAGTCTCAGGGCCCTTCTCAAGGGAGGAGGTGCTGGGTGTGGGTATCACAGTGGCCTGAGGACTGGGGGTTGCTTGGCGTGATTGGTGGCCCCGTTAGAGTTACTATGAACGGCCTGTCACTGCTCAGCTACTGCCGATCTAATTACTTTTTCTCTTTTCTGTTTTCTTCCCGTATTCTCGTTTTTGTTTGTTCTCCACCTGGATTCTGTAGTATAAGTCTGTGTTTAGGTCCTACTCCCAGGATTTCGTGCCTCACCACCAAGCTTCCGTTCCGCCTTTCCTTCCGCCTACCTCCTCTTCCTCTCCACATTTCCCACCTGCCCACCAGTCTCAGAGCTCTGACTTAGCCGTGCCAACCATGGCCGGTCCACCTCCCAGCACCGTGGACGGGCCTCTCTCGGCTTCTCAGGAGAGCAGCTTTCATGGGAATACTGTCTGCCTTCCTTCCGAAACCTCTTTCACTGACCCGGTGAGAACTCGGCGCGCACACACACACCCACACATACCTCTGCACGTGGGGCTGCATGGTTTTTTAAAAAGCGGTTTCACTGTTCCTGAAAGACACTGCCTCCCCTTCACTAGCAGTCAGGGGGTGCCAGCGCACACCTGCTGGCAGCATTGCTGAGCCGACAGCCACTGAGGGTCACAAGGTGCAATGGTAGCCCATCTGTTGCCAGAACAGAACTGACTCTTCTATACAAAGTTCTATCAAACTAGGAATCTGATTTTCCACAAATAGATCAGTGGCCATTTAGCGATGAAGTTATCAGACGCATGAGATACAAAGTGCTACTAGCTTTCCATTTAGTTGTCTGTTTTTAGGGAAAGGGTGTCACACACCCCTTTGTAAGTGTGGAGGTGACAGATTCAGGGCAAGTGTCTGTTTGGTTGCATGTGGTGCCGATGACAGAAGCCTATTAAAGTGCCTGTAGCGCTTCGTCCAACTCAGAGAAATGCTGCCTTGCTGATTGGAGCAGACAAGTACATGGGGCAGAGGAAGTGCAGGCAGCGGACCCCACTCCCTAGTGTGTGGGATTGTCTTGATGTGTTGCTTCTCTCCCTGCATAATCGTTTCCCGCCACACTGGGGACCCCTGCTGTCTCCACTACAGTGAGATCGTCTCTCCAGGATGATTTAGCCCCGGACACCATTGGAGAAGCAGCTGCAGGAGACTTGGGTTCTCTCTAGCGCAGAGGCAAGAGGTGGCAAAAGCAGCTTTGCTCTCTGCACCTGGGGAGAGCAGAGTACAGGCCGTGGCGTCCCCTGACCAGCTGTGAGGGCTGGCTGGAGGGCCTGGCCCATGTGTCTTTCCTCTCATCCTATCTCCCCCAGAGTGAAAACGCCAGTGAGGAAGCTGGTGAGGGTGAATATGTCAATCTGTATTCCTCTGGCCAGAGCAGCGAGGAGCTGGCTCCCTCTCGAGGAGTAAGTAACCTCGGGCGGCCTCCTGCATGTGGCCTGGCCTGGCAGGGCTTGGTCCCTGCCCTCCCGAGGCCGCTTCCCCCGCACCTGCTTCTGTTGGGCTGAGCCCCCTCCTGGTCACCAGCAGACTGGGCTCCTGCAGGCTGCTGGGAGCCAGCTCGGCCCTTGGGAGAGGACATGGCTTCCAGGTGGAGGTCTGCCCTTTGCTCCTGCTTCAATGCGTGTGGCACTCCTCAGAGCCTGGCCAGATGGGTCTTCTAGAAATCTCTGGGAGCAGCATGGCACGGGCCCCAGCTGTGTATCCGGTGCTCTCTGTGGGGTTCCTTCCTCATCTTCTGATGTTAGCTTCATCTTCTGTCCCTCATGCAGAGGGAGGGACTCTTCTCCCCATAGGGCCTTTCAGACCTTCATCTCCCTCCTCCCCAGCATGTCCCATTGCTCCAACACTAACTGCTTCCGAGGAAGCGGGTGAGTCTGGCCCATAGCCCCTGCCATGGCTATGCACACGCCCTCCTGAGGGAGGCGCAAGGTACCTGACGTCAGCACCCTTGTGACGCTGCTGTCCCAGCTCCCAACCGTCGAGGAACACCAGTTCTATTGAGCAATCCACTTTCCAAGTTTTGCTTCAGCCAAACATGAGCAAGTTCCAAAGCTTCAGAAATTGCTCTCCCCACGAGCCCAGGTGGGACAAGTTCCTTGAAGGGAGGCCCATAAGGAGTGGAAGACTCCCAGTGATCCACCCCAGGGCAGGGCCCTGCCCATGAATAGCTTGGTCACACCCGTTAAGGTGGTTCTCTCAGCACCTGACAGATTCAGAGGCCCACACAGACCCAGCCCTGTTTCAGACATTAGCAAGCTGTAGAACACTGAAGAGTGTTCACTCCAGTAGGATTTGACCCACTGTCCGTGGGGGCTGTCTCCTCTGCTGACCTGTGCCTCTGGCACCCCCTGGCTCAGCCTCCCCATGGTGAAGTCCATGCGCAGGGAGAGGCCAGCTTTGCACGGCTCTCTCCCTCCACGGTGACGCTTCCAGGGCTCACTGGCTCCTTGCCTCGAAGCACTATTTCTGTATTTGTCCTGCCCCAGTTCTCCCATCAGGCCTCAGCAGCAGACCAGGGATGTTGGAGGGCCATGTTGTCACTGAGTAGGGCCAGCCCAGGGACCCAGGAGGAAGTGAGTCTGCCAGAGGAAGAGGGGACTGGCACCCCAGGGCCTGAGCAGCTGGCCCTCTGGGGACTGAACCCGGTTGAGCACTGCAGCCCTGAGGACTTCTTTAACTTTAAATCGGCAAAGTGTGGTTCACAACAGCAGGGCCCAGTGGTTAAGGGCACAGGCTTTGCAGGTAGATAGCCCTGGGTTCAAATCCAAGCTCTGCTGTTTATGAGCTGTGTGGTCTTGGGCAGGGTCCTTGACTTCTGACCTCTGTTTCTGTGCGTGGAGTGGGGATGATGGTGTTAGCTCACTAACAAAGTCAGATGAGTAGAAGTGGACAGAGCCTTGAGCCCAGCACCTGGCTGTGCTCAGGAGGAGTGGCTATGACAGTCTTCTTTGAAGAGGTGGTTGAGGTGGCTTTGCCTAGATTGGCAGCTTACAGATGTTACAAATAGTGGCACCTTTCACTTTCTCCAAAGCCCAAGATGCTAGTCTCTAGGGCTTGTGTTTCCTGTGATTAACGGCATTCATTGTTAATTTGTTCACATCTCAGATTGCTCCATAGGAACTTGCACTCCACGGCCATTTGCAGGCAGGAATGCTGGGAAGACAGAGCAGCCCCGCAGTGGGCCCCTGTCCAGAACTCAGCACCCACTCCTCTTTCCAGGAACCACCGGCTGGGAAAGACGGACATCCCAGAGACCCCTCAGCGGTCAGCAGCGTCCCTGGGAAGGACAGCAGAGACAGCAGTGAGAGGTAGGAAGTGGACCCAGAGGAGCTGGGTCCCCCGAGAACGGCGTACCCACTCATGAGGCCTGCCTGAGCGGCCCCTCCCAGCTGGCCCCTAGGCCTGAGGGTGTCTCAAGTTGAAACTCTTCCTTCTTTCCTTGTTTCCTTTTTTCATTTTTTAGATACAGGGTATTGATCTGTCACCCAGGCTGGAGTGCAGTGGCACAATCGCAGCTCACTATAACTTTTAACTCCTGGGATCAAGCGATCCTCCCACCTCAGCCTCCCAGGTAGCTGGGACTACAAGCATGCAGCACCTCACCCAGCTGATTGTTTTAGTTTTTTGTAGAGACGAGGTCTCGCTATGTTGCCTAGGCTGGTCACCAACTCCTGGCTTCAAGCGATCTTCCCACATCAGCCTCCCAAAGTGGCGGGCTTACAGGCATGAGCCACTGTACCTGACCCTCTTCCTTTTTTTCTGATTCTCAAATAATACAAGCTCAGGGTAGAGACTGTTGAAAAGCATAGAAAACTGCACGAAAGCAAGAAAAATCACTAATTACCCCACCCTGCAAAGGCCTTCACATGTAGTTTGCCGTTACTTCTTCATTGTTTGCATCTAGATTATCTACCTTACAGATTACCCACAATAGCCTTGCCTTGTATTTTTCAGATCCCAGGCCAACCTTCCTTGGTCTTGGCCTCTGTGTGATAGGGAGCGTAAAAGACACCCTTCCACCTACAAACTTGTTATCAGGGACATTTCTAGACATACGTGTGCATGTTGTGTTGCTAACAAAAATGTCTTGTGTATCTTAATTTTTTGCAGCCAAGATCAGGAGCTGTTCATTGCATTTAGTCACTATAGCTCTTTAATGTCTTATAACGTTTGTTTTGTTTTGTTTTGTTTTGTTTTGTTTTGTTTTGTTTTGTTTTGAGACGGAGTCTCGCTCTGTCGCCCAGGCTGGAGTGCAGTGGCGCCATCTCAGCTCACTGCAACTTCTGCCTCCTGGGTTCAAGCGATTCTCCTGCCTCAGCCTCCTGAGTAGCTGGGACTACAGGCACCTGCCACCACGCCTGGCTTATTTATTTATTTATTTATTTATTTTGGTATTTATTTTGGTATTTTTAGTAGAGATGGGGTTTCACCATGTTAGCCAGGATGATCTCGATCTCCTGACCTCGTGATCCACCTGCCTCAGCCTCCCAAAGTGCTGGGATTACAGGCGTGAGCCACCACGCCCAGCCACATTTTTCAATATTAGCAGAAAGCAAACCTGACCGAGTATAGAAATATGTAGTGAATTTCCCCAGTATGCACTTGTGAAATATGATGTGTGGGGTCTGCAAATGGGCACTCCCACTGCAACTTCACGTTGACTTCCCCTTCACTGTGAAATGTTCCACGTGTTCAAGCTTTTCCTCCCTCCTTAGGTCAAGCTTTAGCCATCTCTGGGGTCTTTGGTGACCTTAGAGCAAGGGAGTGCCCACTTGTCATTATCAGGGCTCAGGGCTCAGGTTGAAGAGGCTGTTAATAAAAATAGCAAAAGAAAAAGAAATGAGAAAGCATTGCATAGGAACCTGTTGAAGAGGGCCACCTGCCCAGCCTGCCTCCTGGCCACTCTTGTGTTCTCTGACTTGTCTCTCTGACTTGTCTGCCCAGACTGAGGTTTCCCCAGGTGTGAAGCCAGGAATGGTGTGGTTTCTAGGTTAATACCTGGGGCAAAGTGTGTGGGCCAAGCAAATGCAGCTCGTGGGTGTGCCACCAGCTTCACCGGACCCCAAGGAATCATCTTCAGAGTTCCAGATGGTTCTCGTGAAAGAGAAGGATGAACACTTTGACTGCTCAGAAATAACTGTGGGATGTTGTCCCTCCATCAAGGCCAAACCACAGGCTAAACATTGACGAGATATGGAGCAGGGTTCTTATCAAGACTGGGCATGGGTCTTGAATATGACCCATCCATATTCTTTTACTGAAGGCACTTTTTTTTTTTTTTTTTTTGAGACAGAATCTCGCTCTGTCACCCAGGCGGAGTGCAGTGGTGCCATCTCGGCTCACTGCAGCCTCCGCCTCCCGGGTTCAAGTGATTCTCCTGCCTCAGCCTCCAAGTAGCTGGGTTACAGGCAAGCACCACCACACCCAGCTAGTTTTTCTATTTTTAGAAACAGGGTTTAGAGACAGGGTTTCACCACGTTGGCCAGGCTGGTCTCGAACTCCTGACTTCAAGTGATCCACCCACCTCGGCCTCCCAAAGTGCTGAAATTACAGGCGTGAGCCATCATCACGCCTGGCATAAAGACATATTTTTACATCTCAGATACCTCGGGATAAACTGTGACCTATGACCACAAGACTGGCCAGTATAAAACAGAGGAACGTGGAAGAAAATGCCAGGGGAAAGCCAGGTATATCTGCAGGCCCAGCTTCCACTCTCCCCAGAACACCCTAAGCTGGGAGACTCATCTTGGACACTCCCGGCCGTCCCACCTTCCCCTTGGTGGGGAATGTTCTCTCCCATCCTTCCGCCGGCAACTTGGGCTCAGTGCTGCAAGCCTCGGCTTACCCATCCCATTCCAGAAGCCTCCTAACCTTTAGACGAGCCCAGACCCCCTGCTTGTGCTTGTGGTACCCTTCTGGGCTTCTCCTTTCTCTGTGCTACCGTGACCACTTGTTTTAAATTCTGTCTCAAATATAAAAAGACTGGGTGCAGTGGCTCAAGCCTGTGATCCTAACACTTTGAGAGGCCAAAGAGGGAGTATCACATGAGTCAGGAGATCAAGACCAGCTGAGTAACATAGTGAGACCTCATCCCTACAATGAACAAAATTATCCAGGCATGGTGGTGGGGGCTTGTGCCTGTAGTCCTCGCTACTTGGGAGACTAAGATGGGAGGATGGCTTGAGCCCAGGAGGTCAGGGCTGCAGTGAGCCAAGATCACGCCACTGTACTCTAGCCTGGGCTACAGAGGGAGACCCTGTCTCAAAAAAACAAATAAATGGCCAGGCGCGGTGGCTCACACCTGTAATCCCAGCACTTTGGGAGGCCAAAGTGGGAGGATCACGAGGTCAGGAGTTCGAGACCAGCCTGACCAACATGGTGAAACCCTGTCTCTACTAAAAATACAAAAATTAGTGGCCTGGCACAGTGGCTCACGCCTGTAATCCCAGCACTTTGGGAGGCCGAGGCGGGCGGATCATGAGGTCAGGAGATCAAGACCGTCCTGGTCAACACAGTGAAACCCCATCTTTACTAAAAAACAATACAAAAAAATTAGCCGGGCATGGTCCGGGCACCTGTAGTCCCAGCTACTCGGGAGGCTGAGGCAGGAGAATGGCGTGAACCCGGGAGGCAGAGCTTGCAGTGAGCCAAGATTGCGCCACTGCACTCCAGCCTGGGTGGCAGAGCAAGACTCTGTCTCAAAAAAAAGAAAAAAATTAGCGGGACGTGGTGACATGTGCCTGTAATCCGAGCTACTTAGGAGGCTGAGGCAGGAGAATCACTTGAACCCAGGAGGTGGAGGTTGCGGTGAGCCAAGATTGTGCCACTGCAATCCAGCCTAGGCGACAGAGCGAGACTCCGTCTCAAAAAAAAAAAAAAAAAGAAAACAAATAAATCAATTCTGTCTCCTGCTAGACTGAACCCTCAGGGACAAGAGGCTATGTCTGCTTGATTCACAGCTCTTTCTTAGTGCCAAGCAAAGGGTCCCGTGGCGAGTCGGTCCTTGGAGAAGATGGGGAAATAGCCTCAACAGCAGTGCGGCTTTCTCTCCCATTCTGCTTGCCCCTTTGCTCCTCCTCTCTCTAAATGCTGACTGTGCAATGGGCCTTGGCAGAGAGTGGCTGAGACCATCGCTCAAACAGCTTAATGGAACCTTTTTATTTTCCCAGCGGAATGACTTCCGTGGACAGATGGGACATCCGGAGGCAGCAGGGAATGTCCTGTGGCCACACAGCCAGTCAGTAGCAAAGCTGAAGATCCAGTCCATAGTGATGTAGCTGCCATCGGGGCAGGCATGTTCCGGGAGCAGTTTTGAGCGGTGCACACCAGCACTGCCTTGGCCTCCAGGCATCAGGAGCTGGGCTGGTTTGACACTTGCAACACAAACCACTTCTCCCCTCAGGGCCCCAAAGTCACCAGATGCTCTGGAGTCTGCTCAGTCGGAGGAGGAAGTGGACGAGCTGTCCCTCATCGACCACAGCGAAATTATGTCCAGGCTGACGCTCAAGCAGGAGGTGAGGACTTCCCAGGCCGGGGTTTTGCAGCCTGGCCCGACAGAGAGCAGGTGGGGCTGAGGAGAATGTGATCTTGTCATAAGCAGAACAACCCCAGGAGGCTTAGAGACCAACTCTTCAATGCCCCTGGGGAGCCTCTGGGCTGTGGACTCTGGAGGGATAGATTCCAGGAGAAGTGTGCCGTCTCCTGATGCTTCTAGAAAGTGATCTTGGCCGGGCGCGGTGGCTCAAGCCTGTAATCCCAGCACTTTGGGAGGCCGAGACGGGCGGATCACAAGGTCAGGAGATCGAGACCATCCTGGCTAACACTGTGAAACCCCGTCTCTACTAAAAAATACAAAAAACTAGCCGGGCGAGGTGGCGGGTGCCTGTAGTCCCAGCTACTCGGGAGGCTGAGGCAGGAGAATGGCGTAAACCCAGGAGGCAGAGCTTGCAGTGAACTGAGATCCGGCCACTGCACTCCAGCCTGGGCGACAGAGCGAGACTCCGTCTCAAAAAAAAAAAAGAAAGTGATCTTACACAGGTCAAGTTCTGCAGCCTCTGTAGCAAAAGATGCCAGAACTCCTGAGGGTGTGGAGATGAAATCCATGTAAATGCTCTGCAGACAGAGCCTGTGTGTGTTTGGCCCTCACTAATGGGAAACTCTTTCTGTTGTTGAAAATATAGCCCCACTGTAGCTTCAGCCTGGGAGACACCAGCTGGGTGTCTCCCTGGGAGGCCAAGGCAGGGGGATAGCTTGAGTCCAGGAGTTCAAGACCAGCCTGGGTAACATAGCAAGACCCATCTCTAAAAAAAAAAAAGAAAAGAAAAGAAAATTCAGGCCTGGACACTGTGGATTCCCTGGTCCTGTGCCTTGCCTGCAGAACCTCGTTGGTGAAAACAGGGCCCAAACCTATGACAGTGGAGAGGAAGCTGGACCGAGAGTGCCCTGCCTCTCCCTCCTGGCGTGCAGTGCTGGAAGTGCAGAGGAACAGCTTCATAAAGCAGCCTTGGCCCTCACGAGGAGGCAACTATTTTGGAGCTTCGATTTGATGACACATAGACAAAAGGGCAGATACTGTCCTTTGCACACTCCCAGGCAAGAATGCGCTGGCTCTGGCCATGGCAGGGAGCAGCCCAGGAAGGTGTCTGTGCCTTGGACTGTCACACGCAGGCAGGGCTGGTGGGGGTGCTCACACAGCTGGGCTCCTCTGCAGAGAGAAGTGTCATTTCATGATCCTTGCCATAAATTTCTTCCTTAAAATCAGGTCAGAGGCATAACTCCCACTCCTAGAGGTAAACCCAAGACAATCTCAGGCCTCTGGAGTCAGGAGGTAAAATACCAAAGCCCAAAAATAAAAAGGTGGACGAGTCTCAGAGTGTGTGCCACAGCTGAGAGGGCTGGTTCTGTACCCCCAAGCGTTACAGAGCAAGGAGCATTGAGGGGCAGGGGCAGAAACAGGCCTGGGGGTTTGTCCTGAACCTCCATTCCTGGCCCTGGTCACAGCTCTTTTTGGCTATATGCTGGGTGACCTCTGTTTGCCCGCACGGAAGCAAAACTTGCTTCTTAACAGGTAGGTGGGGTTGGTGGCAGGTGTGCAGCATCAGATGTCATTGAACAGCTCTCTCTGTAATGCTTTGCTCTCCTCTAATGAAGGGCCCCATAGAAGAACCTGTGTCAATGCAAGTAACTTCTACCTCCACCTGGGGAGACGGATTTAGATTTAGGGCAGCTTGCTGCAGTTTTGGGGAACATGAACATGCTTGGAAATAGCCCTGCTGCCTCCACAGGCATCCTGGGCAAGATTGGGAACTGTCTTGCCCCCAGGGGGTCCTGCTTCACTTGTGGTTTGGTGAGCAGAGAAGGATGGATGGTGCTGTGTCCCCTGGCCCAAGTTGTGTACTCAAAACAGTGACATGTCCTGGTGCCTTGGTGCCCGGGCAGCTCCCAGGCCATCCAGCTCCCAGACTCAGTCCAGTTTGTGCCTGTCACCAAGCACAAGGCGAGTCTGGAGGGCACCCCTGGCATTGCAGTGCAGTCACACTGCTCCTGGGCGGAGGAGCACAGGAGAGGGGACTTGGGGTTCCTGCATTGCATTTTCTTTGTCATCTCATTCCTGCCTATTTCTTCCTAAACTGACTCTCTGAAGGGCATACTCTGCCTCATACCTTCCTTGGCTGCTTTCATTACAGGGTGATGACGGGCCGGATGTCCGTGGAGGATCTGGGGACATCTTATTGGTCCATGCTACTGAGACTGACAGGAAAGGTAGGGTGCCCTCTCCGCAGCGGCCTTTGTGTCAGCAAGCTCACTAGATTGGGGCTGATCCTGCCCCAGGTGCCACTCGGCCTCCCATCACTCTCCTGTCCCCTCCTGGCAGCCAGCCCTGAGCAGGTCTGATCAGCAGTCCTGGGGCACCTGAGTCAGAGCAGAGAGAGCCCACCTTGGGAGACAAGTAGATCATGTTCAACTCCAGGCATGTGCGGCGTCTGTCCTCCACTGGTACAAGGTAATGACCGCAGGGCCTCCAGGGTCCTTGAGGGGCTCAGCGCATAGTAGGTGCACCACAGACAGCGCCTTGAATGGTGGCATGTCACCCAGTAGTACCAAACTTAAGATAACATGCAGGTACCTTTTGATCCCTTTCCTGACTGCTGAGTCAGTCTATTATTCCAGACCATTAGACCAGACTTCACTCACATACTCCACGAGGAAATTCTCCGTTTGTTCCATCCAGGAACCTTCGATTCACAGCACACAGCTGCCCCACCCCACCACGCATTCAGTGTGCTGATTGAGAGGGCTGGAAAAGCAGGGACCATCCCCTAATCCCTAAAACGCCCTGTTGGGTGGACTCTGCTAGCAAAAGAGCTGTCATTCCCAGTCACGTTCTGGAAAGGAGGTGCCAGTGACCTGGTGGGGTGCGGCCGCAGCCCCCTTCACTGCCTGCCCTCCAGGGGCCAGCACCACCTGGCCAGCCCATCTCTCCACACAATGCTTTGCTTTTTACATTGAAAACAATGATTTAAAAGATGATGTCAGAGCAATGGTAAAGTAAACTGTGGAGGGAATGAAAACGCTCCCACCTTGAAATCCTAGTCCAGCCTGTTTCATTTCTTTTTTTCTTCTCTTTTTTTTTTTTTTTTGAGACAGAGTCTTGCTCTGTCGCCCAGGCTGGAGTGCAGTGGCGCATCTTGGCTCACTACAAGCTCCGCCTCCCGGGTTCACACCGTTCTCCTGTCTCAGCCTCCCACTGTTTCATTTCTGTAAAGGACTCTGTCCCTGTGTTTCCTTAACACGTTTCCCAACACGTGACCTAGAATGACTCGGGGAATTTCTGAATTATGGAGGTAGTACTAAAAAATATTTACATTGCAGAAAATTAGAGAAAAAGAAGAGATGGCTCCCACAAACTCACCGCAGCCACTGTTGCGCCCTTCCCTTCACTGTTCCCTTACCCTTTGTTTGTTCTGACCAGGGCAGGGCCCAGACCTGGTGATGCTGCATCCTAGCCCCAGCTGTGCCATGACAGGCTCGGAGGGCCCCTGGGCAGTCCCCAGGCTTCTCGGCCTGAGCCGACTCCACTTGTTGAAGGGGTGAACAGTGCCCGTTGTTGTGCAGATTACGTGAGGGAGCGTGAAACCTGCCCCGCACGTCAGCGGTGCTGGGGGCGTGATCAGCACCATCCTGAGCGCAGCCCTCACTTGGCTTCTCTGCAGTGAATCCCCTCCCTGCCTGACACAGTGGGGCTCCATCCTCAGTCGGGCACAGGAGTGACTTTCGTTTCCTTTTTGTCCACAGTGAGGGGCTGAAATGGGAGCTGGCTTCAGACCTCGGCTCCAAAGGGTGAACTCCACTGTCCTGTTGGGTACAGCCCCGAGACAGGACAGCCAAGAGGCTTCTGGCTTTTGCTAGCTGGACCTGCTGAGAGGAGGCTCTGTGCCGGTGGGAGCTGTGCCTGATGTTATTAGCAGGAGGGTTGGAGGCTCCCCAGAACTAAGGTTGTACCTAGGAAAGTATTACTGAGGCAGAAGCCATGGCTCCGCTGGGAGGGTGAAGCACCTTGTGGCAGGTAACAAAGCAAGCTTCTTGGGCAGGTGCTTCCTGCAAGCCATAGACTGCCCCAGCAGCACGAGTGGCTGGGAGCCCCATGGCTCAGGGCTGTGGAACCCAGCCTGCCGAGCAGGGCTTGGCAGGGAGAGGCCATGTGGGGGTGCTTTGTGGTTGTGTGGCTCTGCTCTCAGGTGTCAGGACCTGCATGGGAGAAGGTCAGGTCAGCCTTGGCCTCAGGCCTCAGCTTAGATCCTGTCTATCCCTTGGCAACTGTGTGCCAGGCCTGTCAGCTCCAGAGCTTCCAATTCCTTGGGAGGAAAATGAGGAACAATTTTGGGGCCTTTTAGGGCTGTCACAAAGACCAGGTGAGCTAGGGTGCACAGAGTGCTCAGGGCCACACCGAGAGTCCTGTGATCGCTAGAGGAGTGGCACGGCACTGCCGGTCCCAAAAGCCAGGTGCTGTCCCATCTGCCATAATCCAGGGCACAGCAGAGGAGGGAGGGCTCTGAAATTGGGCAGACATGGGCGCAGACCCGGTGTGGTGGTGTGGCCTCGTGCCCAGGCTCCTCCTCTCTCGGTGGGGTAACAGGCCTCTCTGCCCTTGTGGGATTGCTCTGGGCATTGAAGGATGTGGCGTATGTTCAGGGCGTGGCCCAGTGCTCACCAGCAAGTCCCACGAAGTCGCCATGGCTACTGGCAATGATGCACCCGCAAAGGGCAGTTGACTTGGGCCCATTCTTCCAGAAGCAGGTGTGGGTCTATACTGGGCCATCTCTGCTTCCTTCCTGAAGCACTCTTTGAACAGAAATAGAAATCCAAGCTTGACAGTGAACTGAGTGGGTGTGGGGGCCCCGGAATGAGCCCGAGCGCGGTGCACATGGGCCGTGCTGTGATTCTCAGCCTGGAGCCTCCCTCACCTGCCGGCCTTACCCCATGCAGCCTCCAGTGCAAGAGCAGACATGGGTTTTCCTCTCTTGTTTGATGCAGAAGGGGATGGGGCAAGGGTGGGGGCAGGAGCCAAGCCAGCATGGCTCAGCTGGAGACATTGGTTCGTCAAGGTTCCTCTACCCAGCAGCTCGGGAATGAGTGAGAAGGTGGGAGCAGGTGGTCTGTGCCCAGAGCACAAGATTTAAGCCGTGCATGTGTGTGCCCAGCCTCACAGTGAGGAACACGGCTGCGGAGCCTCCTTGGGTCTCACACCTCAGCAGCCATGGGGGGTGGCTGCAGGGAGTGAGTCTGGCTGCCTGTTGGCCACCTGTTGGCTCAGGCAGTGTCCTACGTTTTAAAATTCCACTTTTTTCTGTAATATCAGAGATAGCACAGTTGAGAAGGTGTCACCACAGCAAATAAATAAGGCTGTTGTAATTCTGGGAAGTCTGGGAGTCCCTGGCTGGTACCAGCCTCCTCTTAGAGGAGGCAGGCGTGGAGAAGTGAGGGGTGGACTGGAGCTGCCAGCCCACATCTGCCCAGTGGCTGGCACCACGCCCCTCCTTAGTACCTGGCCCAGGCTGTGCCTCTTCAGCCTATCCCTTAGGACCCAAAACGTGGAATTTCCCCAGAGTTTTGGGTTGGACCCTACCATCTAAAAGTACTGGCTGGGCACAGTGGCTCATACCTGTAATCCCAGCACTTTGGGGAGGCCACTTAAGGCCAGGAGTTTGAGACTAGACTGGCCAACATGGTGAAACCTTGTCTCTACTAAAAATACAAAAATCGTCAGGCGTGGTGGTGCGTTCCTGTGGTCCCAGGTACTCTGGAAGCTTGAGGCAGAAGAATCACTTGAACCCAGGAGGCAGAGGTTGCAGTGAACCAAGATCGCACCACTGCACTGTGGCCTGGGCGGTAGAGTGAGACCCTGTCTCAAAAATAATAATAATAATAATTTAAAAATAAAAGTACTGCCTAGGATTTCATTTCAGGATCCTGCTGACAAGTTTGAACAGATTATTTCCTTTGTGCCCATGATGGCTAAGACCCTCTGAAGCATTAGACTCGGATAGGCAGAGCCTCTCAGAGTCTAATCCAGGGCTGGCTCCTACCTGGAACAGGCATGCCTCCGGGTTTTGATGCCTAGGGCAGGCATCACTTGTCAGCCTAAGTGCCCTCTTCCGCTGGGACCAGAGCTGGCCTCAGCTCCTACAGCACGGTTCTCCAGGCAGCACTATCGTCGGTAGGAAGTGCCCATGAGATAAAACTCATTCCTGTTGTCCCTCTCTGATCTGCCATTTCCTTTGAGAGATGGACAGAGAGGATGTGTGACTTCTCTGGGACATGCAGGCGGAGGCACCAGAGTGGGTTCCCAGGCCCCTGGCTCCCTCGCCTGTCCCACTCCCCGTGCCGTCTCCCCTGCCTCTCTCAGAGCAAGGACTCACATCCACCCCAGCTCCCACCCTCAGCCCTCTGCACCCTGACAAGCAGCTTGTGTTGCTTTTCCCTCTAGATTTGGTGTTGTACTGCGAGGCCTTCCTGACCACCTACAGGACCTTCATCTCCCCAGAGGAGCTCATCAAGAAGCTGCAGTACAGATATCCTTTCCTGCCTGACCCACGGCCCCTGTGCCATGGGCATTTCAGAGAGAGAAGGGCCCTCTTGCCCCTCAGCCTTCATGGGGGAAGCTGAGCAGCATGTTGGGTGGCAGTGTGATTGAAGTGGGGACACAGGAGCCCCACGGACCAAGGTTCCCACCTCTACCCTCCTGCATTCCAGCTTTGAGCTCGGGCAAGTTCCTCATCTCTTAAAAGGTCGAGTGAAATGATGTGAAGAGGCTGGAACGTACGTAGTCTGGGAATGTGTGCCTGGTGGCAGTTGTAGTCACTGGATGATTCTAAAAAAGAATGAGATATGCCCCGGACTGGGAGGGAGCGAGTGTGCCGGTCCTGCAGACGCCCCTGCAGAGACCCCCCATGGTCGGCTCTGGCAGCTTCTCAGAGCTGAGCCCCAGGACGTTGGGCACGATGGACACCAAGACCCAAATAGAAAGCTCAGGGGTCAGCACGGTCACCTCCCCCGCAGCGGACTCTGCGACTGCCACATCCACAACTGGAATGGGCTCCTGTCCCCAGATCTACCTCACAGGCCCACCCTCAGTAAATGTCACCCTCTGCAGTAGTGGCTGAGAAGGACCCCAGGGGCTTGAAAGGACCCACTTGTGGGACCCGTTGCTTCTTCAAGTTCGAACCTGCCCACCCTATGAGGCTGACCTGCAGCTGCTGCTCCAGGAAGGCAGACTGGGTCGGCTGCTCCTCAGCCACCTCACCTCTTAGCACATAGCCCACGGCTGCCATCTGCTGGGCAGCCGCCACCACCTAGGGTAGGAAATCCTGAGTCCACCAGCGCCCTCGCCCCTTCCTGTGTGCCCTGAGCCTTCACTGCTCCACTTGGGGTCTCCTGCAGACCTCCTGGCCTTCCGTTCTCCCCTCGTGGTAACCTTTAGAATTCCTAATCTATCAAGACAGATGTGGACATCTTCCATTGGCAGAGTCTCGGGTCCCTGGCAAGTTCTGTCACTCAGAGTGCCTGCTCACAGGCCTGGCTCAGCGAATGGCTGTCACTTACACGTGTCGAGGACTTGCTGGTCAGGCGAGATGTGCTTTACATGTGTGCTTTCACCTAGCTCTATGACCATTTTTTAATACGTGTGTGTGGGTGTGTGTAAAATTACCATACTATACATGGGGCCACTGCTCTGTAATTTTCTATTGTGTAATTGAGGAAACCGAGGCTCAGAGACATGAAGGACCTGACCCATGTGGCTGCTTGGTGGGAAAGCAGCCATATGCCACTTGCCCCCTGCTGCCAGCGCCCAGGCTCTCCGCCTCTGCCCGGCTCAGCCATCATGGAAATGGTGCAGCATCAAGGTCTGGGCCTGATTGGCTGGCGACCCCTGTGCTGTGGGCCAAACCATTGTCCCTGCTACATTGCTCTGTCCCGAGCCCCATGACTTGGAAGGTCCAGGATCGCTAGAGAGAGAGCAGGAGGGTATCGGAGAGGTCTGGAGAGTTGATGGCAAGCACAACAGCCGGGCAGGAAACCCTGACCGCAAAGCAGAGCCCAACCTCAGGGCATGAGCCAGAGCTGGTCAGGTGCTAGAAGGGCTGCCCTGGAGACAGGGAGCCAATTTGGAGCGTGCTGCAGCTCTGGGAAGAGAGACCCGGCCCAGTGTCACGGAGGCAAGAGCTCCCCTGCAGAGCCCAGGGAGGCAGCCTCAGGATGGAAACTCACAGAAAGACTGGAAGGCGACACTTCTGGCCTACACACCTGCCCAGCGAGCTGGGGTTTTAAGGGTGTTTGGTTTGGGCCCACCGTTCTCTACCTAAGGTTCAGCAAGGCACTCTCTACATGTCTGTAGTCTCACGGGCACCTCGCGGTGAACCCAACAGAAAGGCAGGCCTGGACAGTGCAGCAGAGATGGCATGGCAGGCAAGAGAGGACAGCAGCCAGGGGCATCCCTGGGGTCAGATGCCTGTGCTCAGATCCTGGCTTTGCAGTTGTTGCCCCGCGCTAGCGCTAGTCCCGTGCCCTCATTTCTGGATGCCAGTGCTTTACACGCAGGGAGACGGGCACATTGTGAGCGCTCAGCAAGTGGTCCCCAGGAGTCAGTCCTCCACTCCCACCACCCCCGGCTGACCACGTGACTATTTCTTTAACCCGTGCTCCACATACGAGAAATTCTCTCCCTTTGCCGACACATTCAAGAAGCGCGTCAGCAAGAACACATTCTTCGTGCTGGTGCGGGTGGTGGATGAGCTTTGGTGAGTGCTTCACCCTTGGGGTCCTAGGGGGCCAATGGGGAGGCAAAGGCTCCAATCCACCTGCTTCTCCTGCCCATCGGCTCTGGGCAGAGCTGGCTCTTGCCTGCATTATCTTGGTCCTTTGAGAGAATGGCCTGTCCCCAGCAGGCCAGGGTGAGGTGGGTGAGGTGTCTCTCCACCCCGCGCCCAGGCCCTGGATTTCCTCATGAGGTCCCTTGTGGACCCTCAGGAGAGAACCCGCCACACCCACCTGCTCCCATGGGTATCTTAGGTCCAGTCTCCAGCAGGCGTGCTCTCAGCCACCAGCCGTGGTGGAGGCTGTGTGGAGGCTGGAATGGGAGAGGCTGCCTCTCCCTCCCTCCTCAGTGTTTCCATGGACGGCATGGCACTTGCCATATCGGTTCCGCTAACGAATCTCCATCAGGCGGACTGTATTCCTCCTGCTGGGGGAGATGACCGTGGTCAGTGGCTGTGCGGCTGGGAAATGGCCACGCGTGGACAGCTCTCAGCAGGGCAAGTTGGGGAGCATCCCTCAGGCATCTAGTCTGAGAGGTCAGGAAGTCTTGGTGTCTCATCGCCCAATGGGAGCAGCAGCTCCCCAGGGCGGGATTCGTGTGGGACTTGTCCCTGCAGCCCAGGCCCCAGCAGAGTCCCTGGCGCTTGTCCAGTGCCAACAGATGGCTGTTGCATGTGTGGCAGGTGGTATGACCATCCCAACACCTCTAAGAATGCAGGCAGCCATCCCAGGCTCTCGTCTCCTGCTCTCTTCCCATGAGAAGTTTCCCAGCCAGCTCTGTGTCTTGTCTTCCTGCTCCTCACCTTGTGCTCTGGTCCTTCAGCCTGGTGGAATTGACAGAAGAGATCCTGAAGCTGCTGATGGAACTGGTCTTCCGTCTGGTGTGCAACGGGGAGCTGAGCCTGGCCCGTGTGCTCCGGAAGAACATCCTGGACAAGGTGGACCAGAAGAAGCTGCTCAGGTGTGCCACCTCTGGCCAGCCCCTGGCGGCCCGGGGGGTAGCAGCCAGGTGAGGAGCCCACCTCTCCAGCCCCGCCTCTTCCCCAGGAGCCGTGCCTTTCTCAGTTTACCCTCCCTCCCTGCCAGCCCCACAGCCCCATCCTGGTTCTGCACAGGCGCTTTGATGAGATGCCTCAGGAACAGCCCTGTGGGTCCCTGGGGGCTGGGCCTCTTCTCCAGGAGACACATATTGGGTGGTGATCCCCTTGTGAGTAGGAAGTGGGCAGCAGGGCATGGGGCTTCAGAGGACAGGGCAGGAGTGCACACACCCTGGGCTTGGGTCAGTTCTGGGTTGTCCCAGCATGAACATGGCAGTGGTTGATGCTAGTCCGGCCCTCCAGGCTACCCTGACCATCCCTAAGAATCTGCATAAAGAGGCCGGGCGCAGTGACTCAAGCCTGTAATCCCAGCACTTTGGGAGGCCGAGATGGGCGGATCACGAGATCAGGAGATCGAGACCATCCTGGCTAACACGGTGAAACCCCATCTCTACTAAAAAATAGAAAAAACTAGCCGGGCGTGGTGGCGGGCGCCTGTAGTCCCAGCTACTCGGGAGGCTGAGGCAGGAGAATGGCGTAAACCCGGGAGGCGGAGCTTGTAGTGAGCTGAGATCCGGCCACCACAGTCCAACATGGGCAACAGAGCCAGACTCCCTCTCAAAAAAAAAAAAAAAAAAATCTGCATAAAGATTCCTGTCTGTGGCCCGCCCCCTCTACACCGACGGTGAGTGCCATTTGCAGCTATAGATGTCTTTTGAATAGTGGGCTCCTTCCGGTGAGCGCATAGCCTTCGTTTCTTTGGCACCATCTCTGTTCTTGCTGGCCACCTGGAAGTGGGCTCCAGCCATGAGCGAGCCTTCTTGGCATCTCAGTTGTCCATGAGCTCATGAGGGAGACTCAGTCTCCTGATTCCAGAAGCTGCTGGACACACTCGGCAAAAGCAGGAGAGAAAGGCAGACGGTGTTGTCCCGGAGAGAGGCAGGAGGCCCATAGGGCCCCAGGGAGCCTTTTGGGGCTTCCCCGCCACGTAGCCTCCACGCGCCTGCTGGGCAGAGAGGCTCTCCTGCTCTGACACCTGCAGCCCGGGCCTGCTTACCTCTCCCCACCGCCCTCCCCACCCCTGACGGCTCTTCTCACGCCTCTGTCTTCCAGGCCGGGGACCTTGCACGACTTTCACAGTCATGAGATCGCGGAGCAGCTAACTCTGCTGGATGCTGAGCTCTTCTATAAAATAGAGGTACAGGCTGCTCCTGCCATGGGGAGCCACACTGGTTGTCCCTGAATGAGAGAAACCCCCATTACGGGAAAGCCGGGGGCTCCACCTCCAGCTGCCTTCTTTCCTTTTGCAGATTCCTGAGGTTTTGCTTTGGGCAAAAGAACAGAATGAGGAAAAGAGCCCCAACTTGACCCAGTTCACGGAGCACTTCAACAACATGTCCTACTGGTAAGAGGGGCCCAGCGCCAAGCCCTGTTGCTCTGGTTGGTGGCACGTCTGGGTGGGCTCTGCGTTTTCCTTTGCAGGGAGCTCGAGTGGTGGGAGAAGGAGCTACCTCTTTCATTCCTCTAAGCTCCTGGGGGCCCCGCGAGCATTGACCACGAACGGTAGACAGAGGACAGGGGCAGGCAGAGGACAAGGGCAGGGACAGGACGGGGCTTGCTGGAAGTGGCCACCTGGTCGAGGAGGCTCAGTGGGGAAGAGTGCCAGGGTCGAGGAGCAATGTCTGCCATAGGTGGCGTTGGGAAGGGCGTCGAGTTTGCCCTCCTGCCCTGTCACTGCCAGGCAATCTCAGGCTGACACTCAACTGACTCTGCCTGACAAAACAGCACAAGAGTGGGCTCTATAACATTAATGTTTGTATTTAGTCTTTAATTCTGTGTGTGTGTGTGTGTGTGTGTGTGTGTGTGTGTGTGTGTGTGTGTGTGTTTGAGATGGAGTCTCGCTCTGTCGCCCAGGCTGGAGTGCAGTGGTGCAATCTCAGCTCATTGCAAGCTCCACCTCCCTGGTTTACGTCATTCTCCTGCCTCAGTCTCCCAAGTAGCTGGGACTACAGGCGCCCGCCAACACGCCCGGCTAATTTTTTGTATTGTTTAGTAGAAACAGGGTTTCACCGTGTTAGCCAAGATGGTCTTGATCTCTTGACCTTGTGATCTGCCCGCCTCGGCCTCCCAAAGTGCTGGGATTACAGGCCTGAGCCACTGCGCCCAGCCTAGTCTTTAATTCTTAAAGCAAAATGAATCCCAGTAGTGTGTTTATAAAGCAGAGCTCTTGTCTCTTCAAGAGGCGACAGAGCCCCCACAGCAGCTCAGCATCAGGCAGGACCCCGCCCAGAGCTCAGCAGCTGTGCGCCCCCCACTACCCACTGCTGCCTCCAGGAGAATGTCTGATGTGTTTTAAAGGCCCCGAGATCATCTCCCCTTTTCCTGCCATCCTCCCCACAGAAGCACTCCGTCCTGGGGAAAGCATGGTTAGCCATGGCAATCCAGCGTAGGGTTTTGCCCAACAGGATGTGGTTTCTAAGGCAGACGGAAGTTGCACACAAGGCCCCAAGCCTGGCTTCTGACACCAGCCTCTGGCTGGGTGCAGGAAGCTTGGGGGCACACTCCACAGGGCCTGGCTGCACAGAGGTGCAAGCACAGTGGCTCACACCTATAATCCCAGGACATTGGGAGGCCAAGGCAGGAGGATCACTTGAGCACAGGAGTTTGAGACCAGCCTGGACAACATAGAGAGACCCCCATCTCTACAAAAAATTAAAATTAGCCAGGTGCAGTGGTACATACCTATAGTCCCAGCTACTCCGGAAGCTGGGGCAGGAGCAACAGTTGAACCCAGGAGTTCAAGACTGCAGTGAGATATACTCAGTGCACCGGGTGACAGATGGGTCTCTTAAAAAAAAAAAAAAGAAGCAGTGCAAAGTGTGGCACCTCCTCTAAGTGACCCTGGTAGTGGTCCCTGTGAACCACAGGAAACTGAGGCCAGCGTGACACCCTGCTGCATTTATCCCACAGATGAGACTGGCCTGTGGCTTTGGTCTCGGCTTTGGTTGCTACTAAGGTTCTCAGAAGTTCCTTCCCTCGTGGCTGCCAAAAGTGACTTCTTAACGTCACGTGCTAGCGGGTCTCCCCGAGCCAGTCCTGTGCCAAACAAGGAACTTGCCCAGCCCGCTGCTACTTGGGGTCCATGCTTGTCGGGAAAGGCTCTGCTTTGATCCTCCCATGCTCCACCTGCAGATTCAAAGCCCCTTTTGGGCCTTTACCAGATTTCCTTATGGTCACCAGATTTATTGTCACCAGATTTCCTTGTGGTGTCTTGCCTCTGTCCCGGGATGCTGTGAGCTCCTGGAGAGCAGAAAGTAGGTCTATGCCTGGGGCAGGCTGCAGGTACTCAGTAGGGGTGGGCTGGTGACCACTGGCATGGAAGTCGTACAGGTCCTGTCTCCACCAGGACCCCTGGGGCCTGCAGGGACCGGTCAGCTCAGCTGTTTCTTTTTCCCTTGGTCCATGCAGGGTCCGGTCCATAATCATGTTACAGGAAAAGGCCCAGGACAGGGAACGGCTGCTCTTAAAGTTCATCAAGATCATGAAGGTAATGGTGGCCAAGTCCTCCCCAGGCCCCCACTATCAGTCCCTGCCTGGGGAGCCCGGGACCCGCCTACCCTCCTGCCTCACGGCGCCGCCCCTCTCTCGGCAGCACTTGCGGAAGCTGAATAACTTCAACTCCTACTTGGCCATCCTCTCTGCCCTGGACTCAGCGCCCATCCGCAGGCTGGAGTGGCAGAAGCAGACCTCAGAGGTGAGTGGCCTTGGGGCGTGGTTGGGAGGATGGCTGGTAAAGGGGGCCACGCAGCCCTCAGACAACCAGCTGTGGCAGAAGGTGCTCCCACTGAAGTAAAGGCTGGGCCTAGGCCCGTGCTCTGCCACCGACATGCTGTGTGGCCAGGACAGCTACCCTCCCACCTTCCTGTCTCTGATCCCCAATCTTCAGGCCCCAGGGAGCTCCGAGGTTGGTTCCAGGGTGGTCACGTCCTGGTGTTCTGCTGCCACCCAGCAGGCCCATCCCTGGGTTCCCATCTCCCTGCCCTTCCTCAACCCGTTCTTCTGAAGGGTCTGCTTCGGGCCGGGCGCTGCGGTAGGTGCTGGGGATGCACGGTGAACAGCCCAGCATGATGTTGGCTGGGTTTCTGCTGGATAAGCGCTAAAAGAGGAAGGGCGGGCAGGTGGGCCAGCCCAGAGGAAGTGTCACTCATGCCACCACCTGTAGAGGAGGAGGAGTTTCCTGGGAAGGGAAGAGAATCAAAGGGGACAAAGGAGTGCACAACTGGGAGCAGGTGGGCATTGGCACCTCCAGGAACAGGAGGAGGCCAGGGGACCACATCCCCAGAGAAGGGGACCAGCTCTAGGTCACGAGAGCCTCAGGAGCCTGGTGAGGAGTTGGGCCTTTATCCTGTGTGGGGAAATATTATTGCAAATGGGGGCAAACCCCATAGCTTTGAGTGTCAGCCAGGCCACCCAGAGGTCATGTCAGGGACCCGAGGGTCAGCCAGGCCACCTGGGGGTCGTGTCAGGAACCCGAATGTGACCCAGGCCACCCAGGGGTCATGTCAGAGACCCAGGTGTCAGCCAGGCCACCCAGGGTCGTCTTGTTCAAGCCCATGTTCAGGGATGGTTGTAAGCTAGTGTATGGGGAGAGGTGGGAAATTCACACGGCCTCTCTGCAAGAGGGTTCCTGAGGAGGCAGCACTTCAGGGACAGGCACCTAACAGGAGAAGAGGCAGGAGAGGGGCCTTCTGAGTGGGGCAGGGCTGGCTGAGTCTCCTAGGCAGGAGCCCCCCGCCCCTGCAGGAGAGAAGCCTCCAGCCCTGAGGAGGGCGAGGTCACATGCCGTCTCTAGTTGGTCCTCCCTGAGTGCAGGGCAGAGCGAAGGCAGCTCCAAGCCAGGAGTGACGCCACTCAGTGTGTGCCTGGGAAGCTCGTCTGGCTGGCAGGAGCCCATCTTCCGGGACGTCGTACACACGTAGGCGCTGGCTGCCCAGGCACAATGAGTACTGTGAGGTGTTTCTCCATAGAACGGCCTGAAGTCCCCCTGTGACCAGGGGTTGGGCTGACACTCGTTGAAAAGGACAGAATCCCTGCTGGCCAGGGCCAGGACCCACACCTGGCTGGATGTTTGCACGTGGTGGGACCTGTGGAGGTGGGCAGAGGGTGGTTGACCCTCCTGTTAGTGAGGAGGACCAGAGCTCTGTCCCAGCACTGCCCCAGCACTCGCTCACACCTGTCCTGTCCTGTCCTGTCCTGCCAGGGCCTGGCCGAGTACTGCACGCTGATTGACAGCTCGTCCTCCTTCCGAGCCTACCGGGCCGCCCTCTCAGAGGTGGAACCGCCGTGCATCCCGTACCTGTGAGTAGCAGCCCCTCCAGGCCCCCAGCCCCGCCTGGGTTTGCCTCCATTGCTCTGGGGAAGATCTGTCAGGCTCCAGCAGAGAAATCCTAATTTAGGGGTTTCTAACAGAGACATTTGTACTTCGGTTTTACTTAAGGTTCTTGTAATACATAATGTACAATACATATATATAATATAATACGTAATGCTTCTTATAATACAGTTTAAACAGAACAGAAAGGCTCAGGTGAAGAACACGGGTTCTCCTTCCCCAGCCCCCAGCCCCGCTCTCGTTTCCTTCCGTAGCCTGCCCGTGAGCGTGTGCAGCCATGCTTGTGACAGATGTATGGCTCCTGTCCCCACACACGGCATCACACAGTATTCCAGTGTCCTCACACGTGGCTGCGCTAGAACAACCTGAGGATGCACAGCCACGCAGGAACCTTGAGAGCCTTGGTGTAAAGAAGTTCAGAAAGTGCTTCCTGAGTGTGGACCATGGGTGGGAGGAAATATGTTTCATAGCAAAGGGACGTGGCGGAATAACCAAAGCCAAACAAGTGTCTGTTGCAGGAGTTACGAGAGCCTTTAGTGTGCTGTAGACACTGAGACTCTCCAAGAGACCAAGACTCAGCAGCATCCCAAGGCTGAGTGTTCAATGGCACATCCTATAGGGCTCCTGTAGGGCTGCCCTCCAGGCCTCAACTCGCAGAGATAAAAATCCCCAGGCTTTCTGCTCTGAGTGCTAACAGTCTTTCCCACCATGGCTCCACATCTGCTCCCTCAAGCTGAGTTCTCCCTGAGTGGAGGAGCTGCCCCCGTCTCTCTCATCTGGCCTTACATCTGAGTTCTCCCTGAGTGGAGGAGCTGCCCCCGTCTCGCTCATCTGACCCAGGCTGGAATACAGTGGCATGATCTTGGCTCACTGCAACCTCTGCCTCCTGAGTTCAAGCAATTCTCCCACCTCAGCCTCCTGAGTAGTAGCTGGGATTACAGGCGTGCACAACCATGCCCGGATAATTTTTTTTTTTTTTTTTTTTGTATTTTTTTAGTAGAGATGGGGTTTCACCGTGTTGGCCGGGCTAATCTCGAACTCTTGACCTCAGGTCATCCACCTGCCTTGGCCTTCCAAAGTGCTGGGATTACAGGCGTGAGTCATCACACCCGGCCTGTTTCTTTGTTTAATAAAGACGGAGTCTCTGTCACCCAGGCTGGAGTGCAGTGGTGCAATCATAGCTCACTGCAACCTTGAACTCCTGGGCTCAAGGAATCCTCCCACATCAGTCTCCTTAGTAGCTGGGATTGCAGGTGCACACCACCATGCCCAGCTAATTTTTGTATTTTTTTGTAGGGACGAGGTCTTGCTATGTTGCCCATGCTGGTTTCAAACTGTTTTTTTATTTTATTTTGTTTTATTTTATTTTTTATTTTTTATTTTTTGAGACAGAGTTACATTCTTGTTACCCAGGCTGGAGTGCAGTGGCTCAATCTTGGCTCACTGCAACCTCTGCCTCACAGGTTCAAGTGATTCTCCCACCTCAGCCTCCCAAGTAGCTGGGATTACAGGTGTGCACCACCACACCCAGCTACTTTTTGTATTTTTAGTAGAGACGGGGTTTCACCATGTTGGCCAGGTTGATCTCAAACTCCTGACCTCAGGTGATCCTCCCACCTCGGCCTCTCAAAGTGCTGGGATTACAGGTGTGAGCCGCCACACCCAGCCTAGCTGTTTTCAGACTCTTGAGCTCAATCCTTCTGCCTCAGCCTCCTGTAATACTAGGATTACAGGTATGAGCCATTGCACCCAGCCCACCACACCTGTTAATAAAAGGAGATCTCTGCCCCTGCCCCCTGGTTTGGGTTTTGGGTTTTTTTTTTTTTTTTTTTTTTTTGTATTTTTTTTTGTTTGTTTGTTTGTTTGTTTGTTTGTTTTTTTTACTGCTCATTTGTTTAATGTTACTTTAGCAGCCATGGCAGCCATGTCACCCTCAGGCTCCTCATCAGCTGTACTGGCTTCCGAGGGCCCCAGCAGGTGCTTGTGGAGCCAGAGGCCAGAGGCTGAGGAGGGAGTTTGTTCTGGGAAAGACAGGCACCCCAGACTGGCTCTTTGGTTTGCTCTGGGATTTGGAAGCAGCAAGGGCTAGAGTCATGTGTCAGGCGCTAGGACTCGCAGTGAGCAGCTGCCAAACCAGCCCCTCCCTGTAGCAGTAACAGGCTTCCTAACCCGTCCTCCCAGGGGGCTGATCCTGCAGGACCTGACCTTCGTTCACCTGGGAAACCCAGACTACATCGACGGGAAAGTGAACTTCTCCAAGCGGTGGCAGCAGTTCAACATCCTCGACAGCATGCGGTGCTTCCAGCAGGCGTGAGTGCCGCCGCCCCGGGGGGGCTGGGCAGAGCTGAGCCCTGGGCCACACCCAAGGAGAGACAGCCTGGGATGCCGAGGGGAGAGGGAGCCACAGAGGACCCAGGGACCCACCCCCTGCTGAGCAGGGATATAGTCCAGGCCTTTCCATTTCTGCCAGGATGACTTGAGAGCATGCCCACCAGGCTCCATGCCAGGCCTGGCCCTGGGCCTGGACCCCGTGACGGCACAGCTCGTCCTCCCATTTTACACACCAGAAGCTGGTGCCCACCTTGCTGTGAGAAGCGCCTGACAAACCCTGGCCTGCCTGACTCCGAGGCACCAGAGCTCCCCCAGGGCGGGCCCTGACATGCATTGTTGGGGGCAGTGGGGTCACCTGGGGCCCCTTCCCTTTGAGCAGCCCAGCCTCAGGGCCCTGTTTGTGCTCCATGTGCTGGTACTGTATCTGAGTGCTGGTGTCCCCCCTCTGTCACATTGGTTAACGGCAGCCCCTGCAGCATCCGTTTGCTGCGAGGCTATGGGGATGGTCCCCACAGCACCATCCAGGAGGGTGGATGTCCAGCCCACACAGGTGCTCACTGACTGCTCCCCATCCCCTGCACCAGGCACTATGACATCCGGAGGAACGACGACATTATAAACTTCTTCAATGACTTCAGTGACCACCTGGCTGAGGAGGCCCTATGGGAACTGTCTCTGAAAATTAAACCCAGGAACATAACAAGGAGAAAAACAGACCGGGAAGAGAAGACCTAGGAGCAGCCACCGGGATCGAGGAGAATGCTCGAGGGGCGTGGAGGGCAGCTCCCAGACCGGAGAGGACCTTGGACCTGTTAGGCGCATGGCAGGAGTCCCGGCCTCGGAGCCACGAGGCTGGCCGGGCCTTAGCGGGGCCGGGCGGGAGCTGGAGCCTGCCTGCCGCTTCCTGCCTCCCTCCTCTGTGGGAGCAGACCCGTGGGCCTCAGTGCAGCCAGCAGGCAGGTCTTGTTGCCAATTTGCAAACCGGTGGTTTTCTGGTTTGGTTTTGTTTTCTGCTTTTACTTCCATCTCTCCCCTCTTGCCCTTCCACCCACTCCCCTCCAGGGAGACAGCAGTAGAGACCTCATCAGCAGACCAAGGAAGTGGCGGGTGCTCCCCTTCCCTGAGCTCCAGGGTCCCTGAATCTTCTGAAATGGAAAATGAGGGGAGGCCTTCTGGGGTGGGCTGTCCTCCAGGGGCCCTGGAATGGGGGCGAGCAGCTGGGTGGGCAGAACACAGAGTAGACTGGGAGGAGGTCCTTTCACTTCTCGCTTCCGCTTCTGTTGCATGGAGGATGGTGTGAGCTTTGCAGCAGGCCCGGAAAGGTACGCAAGTGACGCCTTAGCAGCCCCGCAACCGGTGCTCTGCACTGCGGTACTGGCGCCATCAGGGCCTCCCTCGCCCGCCTGAGAGCAGCAGCAGTGTCTGTCATCCCGTCACCCCTTACCCCCCACCCCAGGCCACTGGGCCCCTCCCACACCACCTGGGGAGCTGAGCAGAGGAGGCTGGAGTAAGGGAGGACTTGATCATCCAAGAAGTACTTTTTATTGCTGGGAGTCTTCTGAACCTCACCAAACTGAGGCCAGAGCTGAGCTCCTGGGGGAGTTAGTTCAGAGGGGAGAGACCCGCACCTCCCTCCTCCATCGCTCGCTGTGTGCCTTAAACTCCATCTCCTGTCCCTCCCCATCCCCTGGCTTTCCCTCCCTCCTTGCCCTATCCTGGGCCGGCCAGCAGGGCTCCTCCTCTGGCTCTTCAGACCTTTCAGCCAGTGCTGTCAGTGCCCCTGGGAGGGAAGGGCATCCCTGAGGCACCCGAATGGGCCGTCGGGGTGCAGGGAGGCAGAGGCCTGGCCGCGGAGGAGCCTCGTAAGGTAGCAGCTGCAGCAGGTGCGCCCTCTCCCTACTCTCCCCACAGCAGAGCGGCTTCCAGAGCAGATGCTCTTTCCATCCTCCTCGTCAAAACCGTTCTCGCTGCTGAGCTTGGCAATCTGGGCAAGGCTTGTGGGGCGCTTGGCAAACAGAACCTGCCCTGTGCCACCCGGCTCTGTGGCCTCCATCCAGCATGAGCCTGCAGGCAGGGCACTGCGGGAACCCAGTCGTGCTGCCCCAGCCCATGCCTCCGGGTCATGTGAGTGCTCACTTGTCCCAGGTTTAGGACGTGGTCAAGTGAACAGCAGGGTCTAACTATGCTTACTTAGCCCAGTTCAAACAGAACAAAGGCAAAACGTAGAAAGCAACATCTGTTGATCATTTAGGTTTTTTTAAAACAACCATGTCACTTTGAGTCCTTCATGGGTTTTTGAACAGCATTTATCAAGAAGAAAATGTGGGTTTTTTCCCCTCTCCCATGTTTTGTTTGTCCTGTAGATAGAGGGAGGAAAGCCGTGCAGTGGCAGGCGGGACCCCCTCTGGCGGCGGGCCCCCTCTGGCGGTGGTCCTGCAGGGCCAGCCGGGACCTGTCACTTTATTATTTAAGGAGTGTGTGTGTAGAGTCGCTGGCTTATTAACAGTATTGTGTGTGGGTTGGGTTTTTAGTTTGTTCCTTCTTTTTGAAGTCCCTTCATTTCAATCCTTGCCTCTCCCCTTCCCTTGCCCAGCTCTGTTGAATGCTGCTGTGCGCGTGTGAGGGCCTCTCTGCACACAGGGCCCTTGGGTTTGTGCGAACTGAAATTCTCCCTGTATTTGTGAGACTCGTAGGAGTCCCCCTCTGTAGCACAGGCAATGCCAGTGCCATGCTGTAGCCTCAGAAACCAGGCCTCTCCACCCAGCAGCAGGCGGAACCGTGTCTGTGGTCGGGTGCTGTCCACAGCTCTGTCTGCTTTGTTCTTGGGCTTGAGCCGGGTGGAGGTGGGGTCTCTTCACCTTCCCTGAATTCAGAACAGACCCTGTGCCTGGCCCCAGTGTGCCCAAGCAACTCCCCAGGCCCTTGTTGGGAGCCCTTGGTGGTCTGAGCAGCGGGGCCCAGGCAGCACATGAGCAGTGCCCGGGACTCCCTGCGTGAGGACGGCAAGGTGCGATGTATGTCTCACTTACTGATGGCAGGCGTGCCCCTGCGCCCCCTGCTCCTGGCACTGGTTATTGCTGAGCTCTGTGCTCAGTGCTGCGGCCTGGCCATGGCTCATCTGTTCCTTTTTGGGGGCCGGGCGGGTTGTGGGAATCCATCTTCACAGACAGATAGGAGCCAGGCGGAGGACTCGTTCCTTGCAGAGGTCAGTCCTCACCTGCAGGTGTCGGGGGTGGCAAGGAGGGGCAGGCACACACCATGTCTGACCTAAACCCGATTCTGGGGAGCATCTCCCGCTCCAGCCCCACAACCTCCACAAGGTTACATTGTAATATATATGCCCCAGCTAACCTGTCTGATGGTGGCATCTTCCTGCAGACATTTCAAACATGTAACTTTTATATGAAAAAAATAAACACAGACGAAAGCTGCCGAATGTCATGTCCGCGCTCAGCTGCGTGTGTGCAATTACAGTGACAGCCCAGCCTGCTCTGGGCTGGCCTCAAAACCTCTTTTCTGAGACCCCTCTCGCAGGTGGGGCTCCTGGGAGGCTGAGGGTCATTCAGCTGCATTCCCAGGCCCACTCGCTGCCGTTGGGGTAGTTGTGGCTGAGTGAAATGGATGTTGCCAGAACTTTCCCTCCTAGGCCTTGTGCCCTAGAAGCAGTCAACTGGGCAAAGAATTGCTCGTTCCCCGGAGGTCGGTTCATGCATAAGAGCCCCCCACCCCAGTGTCCTGGTGAAAAGGGTATTCCTCGGGTGGGATTCGGGAGCGCAGGCTCTAGAACTGCTTCTCAGGGCCCGGAAGCACTGTCTTTATGGGGTGCCTTTTGCGGTGTGTCCTCTGCCACCCAGGAGGCAGCGCACAGAGGCTGGGGCCCAGCCCCAGCAAGGAACAGCAGAGCCTCTGCACTTACAGGAGTCGGAGTGAGGAGGCCCTGGAGGTTCCAGTCCCTTCTCTGCCCTGAGATGTGCTGTGTCCCCTCCATGCAGAGTTAGGCACAGGGCCCAATGGTTCTGGGAGACCATTCACCACCTCCCTGTCTTCCTTGTCCTCCCAGAGCCACCCCCACGCCACGGCCCACCTGTGCCCCAGGGTTTCCACCCTAGCACCTGAGACCAAGCACCCCGGCATAGCCACCCAGGGATGGCGGGAGTCAGGGCCAGCCCTCATATTCACCCTGGTTCCCAGTCCCCAGCTTTCAGCCCCACGGCGGCCCCTGGGGAAGCCGAGGATCTCTGCATCTCTCTGTACCTGGTCGTGCAGAGGTCAGACCTGGTGAGGAGGAGGCATCTCCCTTCATGGCCCCTGAAAGGCAGCAGCTTAAGTCTGTCCCTTTAAAGGGGGAGGCCAAGTATTCCCGGACCGATCACAAGATTTGATAGAAGGGACCCCACATCAGGCAGGCATCCACTGTCCCCTTGGCTGTTGGCGGAGTGCCGTGTGCCAGGCACCACCCCGGGAGCCTCCAGGAACCTCGGAGGTGATGGAAGCCCAGGTTCTTTATTTTGTTCATTGCATCCTCCGGCACATTGCTCAGCCACTGGTGCCTCAGGCTCCTTGTTATCTGCTTTTGTCCATTTCGACCAATGAGCTCGCAGAGGCCCGAGAGAGACCAGTTCACTCCTTAGTCCTCCACTCCCATCTCCCTCCCCTGCCAGCAACGCCAGGAACCTGGTCTGGCCCCAACAACCCCAATGAACATGCCAGGTACGGACCTCAGCCCTCAGCCTTCCCACCAGGGCCGCCACCCTGGTCTTTGGTGACCGGCAGACCGCGAGATTCAGCGAGACCGCGAGGTTCAGCGAGGGAGCCGCCATGGTCACGGAGGAAACACCTTGGCTTCCACCCCACCCGCAGAGTGTCCCCGCCCAGGGCCTGAGAGTGTGCGTGCTTAGCCAGTAACCCAGGAGGCTCCGATGCCTGCTCCAACCAAGAACTGCAGTCCCACCGAAGGTATCTGAGCCGAGGGCTCCAAGCCTCCCTCCTGCTCTGACCTTGCGGTGGACAAGCTGGGTCCCACCCCCAGCAGTGCAAGGCTGGAGAATGAGGTATGATGACTGACTGCTCACTGTACCCCTGTGGGGTGAGAGGCAGGCCCCAGCATTCATTCAAACCTTTTTTTTTTTTTTCATTCATTCACTAGGAGTGCATTATTTAGGAAGCAGTCAAGATGTGGCTCGGGCCATCTGAGTCCCTCATTGGCTGCCAGCAGTCTGGGGGTCATACGGCCTTGGCTGCAAAGGGCTGTGTCCTGACTCTGCAGCTAAGCAAAAGGACTCTGGGTAAGTGGTTTTCTTCTCTGCTTCCCAGTTTCCCCAGCTGGAAGTAGGGGTAATAACAGCCTCTACTTCCTAAGGTCTCACAAAGTTTCAATGAGTTAATACTTGGAACAGTGTCTGGTGAGCATTTTGGGGTACCAAGCACTTTACAGACTGCTTTACCTCATTCACTTCTCTTAATCGAAAAATCACACAGGCCGGGCGCAGTGGCTCATGCCTGTAATCCCAGCACTTTGGGAGGCTGAGGTAGGCGGATAACTTCAGGTCAGGGTTGCGAGGCCAGCCTGGCCAACATGATGAAACCCCATCTCTACTAAAAATACAAAAATTAGCCAGGCGTAGTGGTGGGTGCCTGTAGTCCCAGCTACTCAGGAGGCTGAAGCAGGAGAATCGCTTGAACGTGGGAGGCGGAGGTTGCAGTGAACTGAGATCGCACCACTGCACTCCAGGCTGGGTGACAGAGCGAGACTCTGACTCAAAAAAAAAAAAGAAAAAGGAAACACTAAACTTGTTTTATGAATGGAATATAACCTTGACAATGAATCAAGACAAGGACAGTACAAGATAATTACAAGTCAGTCCAGTGTATGAATACTGATACAAAATTTATAAAATCATCTTAGCAACCCCAAACCAGCATCACATAAAAATCGGTCCTTCCTGACCAGGTTGGGCTTATCTCAAAAACGCAAGGATGGAATAATTTCAATCAGTTAACGTCACTGACCCCCATGCCAGACGCTGCGGCTTTACACATCTGGTTTGCATCTCCTTCCTGGGCACACGGGACTACACTTCCCAGGCTCCTGCCTGAGATCTGAGAGGCAGACACATGTCACTGTGGGCTGGGCGTTTAAGAACTGTTGCGTGGCTCCATACTTACTCTTTCCCACCCCCAGTACTCCTGGAGTCTGGGTGGTAAGATGGCAGAGCCCCAAATTGGGGGAGCCTGGACAGGGACCACCCCACTCACCCACGCTGGGCTTGCTTGACGTGAATGAAAATTGAAGCCATGGAGACTTCAGGGTTTATTTTCACCGCATGGCCTCACCTCCCCCAAATACACCACATTAACAAATTAAAGGAAGAGGCCGGGCGCGGTGGCTCAAGCCTGTAATCCCAGCACTTTGGGAGGCCGAGACGGGCGGATCACGAGGTCAGGAGATCAAGACCATCCTGGCTAACACGGTGAAACCCCGTCTCTACTAAAAATACAAAAAACTAGCCAGGCGAGGTGGCGGGCGCCTGTAGTCCCAGCTACTCGGGAGGCTGAGGCAGGAGAATGGCCTGAACCTGGGAGGCGGAGCTTGCAGTGAGCTGAGATCCGGCCACTGCACTTCAGCCCGGGCGACAGAGCAAGACTCCGTCTCAAAAAAAAAAAACAAATTAAAGGAAGAAAGCCATAAAATCACCGCAATAGTCACAGAACAGCCTTTGTTAAAAATGCAACATCCATTCATTATTTTTATTATGAATAATAAAAATTCAGGGTTTCACTTTTGTCCCCCAGGCTGGAGTGCATGGCATCTGCTCACTGCAACCTCGACCTCCCAGGCTCCAGCGGTCCACCTCACCCTCCCAAGTAGCTGGGACTACAGGCATGCGCTGCCACACCCAGCTAATTTTTTATTCTTTGTAGAGACCAGGTTTTACCATGTTGGCCAGGCTCGTCTTGAACCCCTGAGCTCAAGCGAGCCACTCACCTCGGCTTCCCAAAGTGTAGGATTCCAGGCATGAGCCACTGCGGCCAGCCAAAAACAACCTTTTTGTTAACTAGAAATAGAAAGCCTCTTTAATCTGATAAAGGTTACCTTCCAAGATCCTATACAGACATCCTTAATTGTGAAATATTCAAAGTGCTTCTTTTAAAATCAGAAACAAGAGAAAGATTCCAGTAACTCCTTGTCTGTTCATTGTACTGGAGATCCTTGCCAACGTTGTGAGAAAAGTAAATAACTGAGAGATGAACAAGAAAATCTATCAAGGTGGCTAGCTATACAACCAGGTAAAAGTTAAATATATTCCTATATACAGTCAAAAAGCAACCAGAAAACGTAATCCTTTTTTTGTTTGTTTTTGAGGATTTGGGGTTGTTTTCTGTTTTGTTTTTTGTGTGTGTGTTTTTTTTTTTTTTTTTTTTTTTGAGACAGAGTCTTGCTCTGTCGCCCAAGCTGGAGTGCAGCGGTGCGATCTCAGTTCTCTGCAAGCTCTGCCTCCCGGGTTCACACCATTCTCCTGCCTCAGCCTCCCGAGTAGCTGGGACTACAGGCGCCGCCACCATGCCCAGCTAATTTTTTGTATTTTTAGTAGAGACAGGGTTTCACCGTGTTAGCCAGGATGGTCTCGATCTCCTGACCTTGTGATCCCCTGGCCTTGGCCTCCCAAAGTACTGGGATTCCAGGCATGAGCCACCGCGCCTGACCTGTTTTTGTTTCTTTTATTTTATTTTATTTTATTTTATTTTTTGAGACGGAGTCTCGCTCTGTCACCCAGGCTGGAGTGCAGTGGCGGGATTTCAGCTCACTGCAACCTCCGCCTCCCGGGTTCACACCATTCTACTGCCTCAGCCTCCCGAGTAGCTGGGACCACAGGCGCCCGCCACCTCGCCCGGCTAATTTTTTGTATTTTTAGTAGAGACGGGGTTTCACCGTGTTAGCCAAGATGGTCTCGATCTCCTGACCTCGTGATCCACCTGTCTCGGCCTCCCAAAGTGCTGGGATTACAGGCTTGAGCCACCGCGCCCGGCGTTTTTATTTCTTTTAATGGTGTCTTGCTCTGTTGTCCAGGCTGGAGTGCAGTGATGTGACATAGCTCACTGCAGTCTCAAACTTCTGGGCTCAGGCAGTCCTCCCACCTCAGCCTTCCAAGGGACTCAGATTACAGGCACATGCCACCACGCCCGGCTTCAAAAAATGTAATCTTAAAGGACCCCACTTATACTAGCATCACAAGTCTTAAGGTCCTAGACCAGCAAAAGATGTGTGAAACCTTATAGGAAAAATCAGATTTTATTAAAAACCATAAAAAACACCTTAATAAATTGAGAGGTGTGAATGTTTGTGGATAGGAAAATTAACTTTCTGGGAGACAGGGTCTCACTCCCATCACCCAGGCTACAGTACCATGGTGTGATCTTGGCTCACTGCAGCCTCATATTCGTGGGCTCAGGTGATCCTCCCACCTCCAGCTGGGACTACAGGTACATGCCACCACCTCCAGCTAATTTTTTTTTTTTTTTTAGTAGAGACAGGGTTTTGCCATGTTGCCCAAGCTGGTCTCACACTCCTGGGCTCAAGCAGTCCACCTGCCTTGGCCTCCCAAAGTGCTAGGATTACAGGCATGAGCCACCACAGCCAGCCAACTTTTGTAAAGATGTCACTTCTCCCCCAGATAATGTATAAATTCAAAACTATTCCAAAGGAAATCAAAGAAGGACTTTATGTGGTCCTTGATGAAGTTAATTCTAACGTGTTAAAGAATTACCACTCTGGCGATTCCACCCAGCCGTCCTCCTAGGAAAGCTTGATCAGATTTTAAAATCCTGCCTGTGGCCAGGTCAGATAGCTCTCACCTGTAATCCCAGCACTTTGGGAGACCAAAGCGGATGGATCACTTAAGGTCAGGAAATCAAGACCAGCCTGACCAACATGGTGAAACCCCGTCTCTACTAAAAAAAAAAAAAAAAAAAATACAAAATTAGCCAGGCGGCCGGGCGCGGTGGCTCAAGCCTGTAATCCCAGCACTTTGGGAGGCCGAGACGGGAGGGAAGCCTGACACCTGGGGCCATGTAATGTTAAGGGAGTCTGACAATTCCAGATGAGGTGCCGAGGAACTGAGCAGAATTTCAGACAAAGCGTAGTTAAGGAAAAAAGGGGAGAGTCCATAACTCACCAGGCTTTGAATTGAAACCTCAGGGAGGTGCCCTGCAGGTGGAAGGGGCACCCACGACAAGTATAACAACAGGGACGGAGCTGGCTCCAAATCATCTCAGTCCCTGAAACTGGGTTAAGATGATTCTGGACACCTAGCAACCCAGGCACCTGCCAGAAACAAAAGGCAAAGGAACTGGAGAGGTTTGGCCTGGCGCGGTGGCTCACGCCTGTAATCCCAGCACTTTGGGATGCCAAGGTGGGTGGATCACGAGGTCAAGAGATCGAGACCATCCTGGCTAACACAGTGAAACCCCGTCTCTACTAAAAATACAAAAAAATTAGCCAGGCATGGTGGCGGGCGCCTGTGGTCCCAGCTACTCGGGAGGCTGAGGCAGGAGAATGGTGTGAACCCGGGAGACGGAGCTTGCAGTGAGCTGAGATTGCGCCACTGCACTCCAGCCTGGGCAACAGAGCGAGACTCCGTCTTACAAAAAAAAAGAAGAAAAGAAACTAGAGGGCCGGGCGCGGTGGCTCAAGCCTGTAATCCCAGCACTTTGGGAGGCCGAGACGGGTGGATCACAAGGTCAGGAGATCGAGACCATCCTGGCTAATACGGTGAAACCCCGTCTCTACTAAAGAATACAAAAAACTAGCCGGGCGACGAGGCGGGCGCCTGTAGTCCCAGCTACTCGGGAGGCGGAGGCAGGAGAATGGCGTGAACCCGGGAGGCGGAGTTTGCAGTGAGCTGAGATCCGGCCACCGCACTCCAGCCTGGGCGGACAGAGCCAGACTCCGTCTCAAAAAAAAAAAAAAAAGAAACTAGAGAAGTTAACATCACCCTAGGTCTCAAGTTATATCTTAATTTTTCACATACAGCAAAAAGTAGGGCACAAGCATTTCCTGCTTAAAAAGAAAAATAGGTCCTTTCGGCCGGAACCGCCATCTTCCAGTAATTCGCCAAAATGACGAACACAAAGGGAAAGAGGAGAGGCACCCGATGTATGTTCTCTAGGCCTTTTAGAAAACATGGAGTTGTTCCTTTGGCCACGTATATGTGAATCTATAAGAAAGGTGATATTGTAGACATCAAGGGAATGGGTACTGTTCAAAAAGGAATGCCCCACAAGTGTTACCATGGCAAAACTGGGAGAGTCTACAGCGTTACCCAGCATGCTGTTGGCATTGTTGTAAACAAACAAGTTAAGGGCAAGATTCTTGCCAAGAGAATTAATGTGCGTATTGAGCACATTAAGCACTCTAAGAGCCGAGATGGCTTCCTGAAACGCGTGAAGGAAAATGATCAGAAAAAGAAGGAAGCCAAAGAGAAAGGTACCTGGGTTCAGCTGAAGCGCCAGCCTGCTCCACCCAGAGAAGCACACTTTGTGAGGACCAATGGGAAGGAGCCTGAGCTGCTGGAACCCATTCCCTATGAAATCATGGCATCATAGGTGTTAAAAAATAAATAAATAAAAGACCTCTGGGCTGAAAAAAAAAAAAAGAAAAATAGAAGCATTTGACAGAATCAGCCCCCGAAGCCTGAAATTTGGAGTTCTCAAAGGTGGGTGTGAATGTGCAATGCTTAACTGTGTTCTAGGAGTAACACAAGCCTGAGAAATTGCCAAATAATTGGAATATATAAACAGGACAAATGGAAATTCTAAACCAAAAAAAACCTCATATAAAGAATTCAATGACTGTTTAAGAGCAAAATTAGGGAACTGGAGATAGGTTAGAAGCTGTGGGGAGGCCGGGCACGGTGGCTCACGCCTGTAATCCCAATATTTTGGGAGGCCGAGGCAGGTGGATTACTTGAGATCAGGAGTTCGAGACCAACCTGGCCAACATGGTGAAACCCCATATCTACTAAAAATACAAAAATTAGCTGGGTGATGGCAGGCGCCTGTAATTCCAGCTACTTCGGCGACTGAGGTAAGAGAATCGCTTAGAGTCCAAGAGGTAGAAATCGCAGTGAGCCAAGAGCACGCCACTGCACTCCAGCCTGGGAGACAGAGTGAGACTCCATCTCCAAAGAAAAAAAAGATGCTGAGGGTAGAGTGCAGCATGAAGAGACACAGGATGGAGCAAACCAGGCAGGAGGAGACCCAGGGATGGAAGTCCTGAGGGTAAGTGGACCAGCAGAAAGGAAAAGGTCACAACAGAAGCAGGGAACGCCTCACGTGTACGTCAATGTTCACAGCAGGATTATTCACACTGGCCTAAAAGGGGAGAGGACCCAAGTGTCCATCAGCTGGTGCAAGGATTAACAAAATGAGGTACGTCCATACGGTGGAACACTTCAGCAGTCAAGAGGAATGAGCTGACACATGCTGCAACATGGATGAGCCTTGAAAACATGGACATGGCCGGGTGCAGTGGCTCACACCTGTAATCCCAGCACTTTCGGAGGCCGAGGTGAGTGGATCACAAGGTCAAGAGATCAAGACCATCCTGGCCAACATGGTGAAACCCTGTCTCTACTAAAAATACAAAAAATTAGCCGGGCATGGTGGCGGATGCCTGTAGTCCCAGCTACTTGGGAGGCTGAGGCAGGAGAATCACTCAAACCTGGGAGGTGGAGGTTGTAGTGAGCCAAGATTGCGCCACTGCACGCCAGCCTGGCGACAGAGCAAGACTCTGTCTCAAAAAAAAAAAAAAGAAACATGGACATGAAAGAAGTCAGATGCAAAGGGTACAGTATCACATGATTCCATTTATATGAAGTGTCCAGAGAAAGCAAATTTATAGATACAGAGAGCAGATTCATGGTTGTCTGGAAGTTGAAACACAGACTAGAAAAAGGGTATGAGGGACTCACGCCTGTAACCTCAGCACTTTGGGAGCCCAAGGCAGGCAGATCACCTGAAGTCAGGAGTTTGAGACCAGCCTGGTCAATAAGGTGAAACCCCGTCTCTACTAAAAATACAAAAATTAATGCGGTGGCTCATGCCTGTAATCCCAGCACATTGGGAGGCTGAGGTGAGCGGATCACTTGAGGTCAGGAGTACGAGATCAGCCTGGCAAACAAAAGGAAACCCTGTCTCGACTAAAATACAAAAATCAGCTCAGCATGATGGTGGGCACCTGTAGTCCCAGCTACTCAGGAGGCCAAGGAAGGAGAATTGCTTGATCCCAGGAGGTGGAGGTTGCAGTGAGCCAAGATCACACCACTGCAGTCCAGCTTGGGCGACAGATCGAGACTCCCTCTCAGGAAGAAGAAAAAAAAGAATACATATATATACACACACACACACACACACACACACACATATATATATAAATTAGCCCGGCGTGGCACACGCCTGTAATTCTAGCTACTCGGAAGGCCGACGCATAAGAATCTCTTAAACCTGGGAGGCGGAGGTTGCAGTGAGCCGAGATCGCGCCACTGCCCTCCAGCCTGGGTGACAGAGCGAGACTCCAACTCAAAAGGGGTTCATGAATGATCTTTGGGAATGATAGAAACTTTTAAAAATTGGATCATGGTGCTAGTTGCACAATTCTGCAGGTTTAAAAATAACTGAATCATATACTTAAATGAGTAAATTTTGTGATATATACATTATACTTCAATAAAGCTGTTATTTTTTTTTTTAAGTTTTTCTAAACCAACTGCCCCGTTATCATGTCCGAGTCCACCCTTCATTAACTGCTCTGCAATGAAGACGTCTCCTTTGCAGCGAGCACGTTAAGTTCTGTCAACAGAGACGCTGGAGAGACACTGCTGGAGGAAGGCCCTGGTCTTTTGTCCTTGCTCTGGCTCAGTGTCTGCTAGAGGCATGTGTGGAGACCTGTCCTACCATGCACCTGTCACTTCGGCCCCGGTGCTGGTAGGGTGGCCACCTTGCTGGGGCCCTCCAGGCATGGGTAATGCACACCTCACCCTTGTGCCACTCTGCTGGCCAGGAGGTTCCCAACACCCCAGCTCCCAATGCATGCCTGCCCGCCAGCCTCAGCCCACCTGCACCTCAAAGGGATTTGCCCAGCCCAGTGAGCCAGCTCTGGCCCGGGGGCCCAGTGAGTGCTACCTCCCAGTGGGCTGCACTCAGACCTTCTCTGTGACTTCTCAATCCCAGCCATGGGGATTGGGCCGTCCTAAGTTTTTCTTTTTTTTTTTTTTTTAAGACGGAGTCTCGCTCTATCACCCAGGCTGGAGTGCAGTGGCCGGATCTCAGCTCACTGCAAGCTCCGCCTCCCGGGTTTACACCATTCTCCTGCCTCAGCCTCCCGAGTAGCTGGGACTACAGGCGCCCGCCACCTCGCCTGGCTAGTTTTTTGTATTTTTTAGTAGAGACGGGGTTTCACCGTGTTAACCAGGATGGTCTCGATCTCCTGACCTCGTGATCCGCCCATCTCGGCCTCCCAAAGTGCTGGGATTACAGGCTTGAGCCACCGCGCCCGGCCTGAGAGTTTTTTCAGTTGCACTTGCACTCAACGTTTCAGATTTGCAGGAGCTACCTCTCCTTCGTGGCGCTTTAGAAAAGTTTGCAGCTACATTAGCTGCTAAATCTCTGTCTCCCATGTTGGACTGCTAGCTCCAGGAAAACAGATCCTTCCTTCTTCATGACTATGAATCCTAAAACTAGAATTTCCGGGTCAAAAGTCATGCATATTTTCTGTTATTTTAAAAATTCACAATACATCCTATTTTAAAATTCAGCAATGCATTGCACAAACCCTCCTCATCACCTTCTGTCCCCAAAGGCAGCCACTATCAGCAATTTGGAATAAATCTTTCAGACTCTGTTTTTTGCATGCCTATGTCCATAGTTATATGTCCATGCATATATGACAGGGACATTGTATGTATATAATTAATAAATATGCACATAAATAGTGATAAGCAGTTAAAAGTGCAAAAATTTTAAATTCCTCTCACATACATATTTTTTTTGTTTTGTTTTTGTTTGTTTGTTTGTTTTTTGTTTTTTTTTTGAGACGGAGTCTTGCTCTGTCGCCCGAGCTGGAGTGCAGTGGCCGATCTCAGCTCACTGCAAGCTCCACCTCCCGGGTTTACGCCATTCTCCTGCCTCAGCCTCCGGAGTAGCTGGGACTACAGGCGCCCGCCACCTCGCCCGGCTAGTTTTTTTGTATTTTTAGTAGAGACGGGGTTTCACCGTGTTAGCCAGGATGGTCTCGATCTCCTGACCTTGTGATCCGCCCATCTCAGCCTCCCAAAGTGCTGGGATTACAGGCTTGAGCCACCGCGCCCGGCTTTTTTTTTTTTTTTGAGACAGGCTCTTGCTCTGTCACCCAGGCTGGAATGCAGTGGCGTGGTCACAGCTCACTGCAGCCTTGACATCAGGCTCAAGCAATCCTCCCAGTCTAGTCTCCCAAGTAGCTGGGACTACAGACCCATGCCACAATACCTGGCTTTTTTTTTGTAGAGATGATCTCGCCTTGTTGCCCAGGCTGGTCTCAAACTCCTGGACTCAAGCACTCCTCCCACCTTGGCCTCCCAAAGTGCTAGGATTATAGGTGTGAGCCACCATGCCTGGCCCATACATACATTAGTAACAGATATCATCAGTCTCTTTTCTACGAAGATGATGGCAATACATATCCACCAGTAATATAATAAATGTGAGACAGTGAGCAGTCCCCCTGCAACTCTAGATGTGTTCGACTTTTCTAATTCTTTCACAATCCGGTGGGTAAAACTCATATCTCATGACTTAAATCTGCATGTTCCTGAAATATAAGACTCAAATCAATCAATCTTTCCTTCTATGGTTTTCTAGATTTTAAATGGCCTCCCATTTCCATACCCCAGCACCCTGAAGTTATACAAATATTTCCCTAAGCTTTCTTCTATTACAATTAGAGCTTCATTTTATACTTAGCTCTTTAATCCATATTGAATTTATTTTTGCATACAGTATTAGAATAATTATTTTTTCCAACCAGACAGCAACTCTTATTAGGAACCTTCTTTTACTCACTCAGTTAAAATGCCATTTTTAGTAAGTGCTGACTTTCCACATATACTTGTAATGTTTTCTAGATTTTCAGTAATTTTTCACTGATTTAACTCTGTGGCAATGCCACGCCATTTTGACTGTAGCTTTATGGTAAGTTTTAATATCTGGTGAAGAAAGTCCCCTCTCATTCAACTTAAAAAATGATTAGCAATCTTTGCATATTTTTCCTCCCAAATTAATTTTAAAATAGTTTTTGTCATTTATTTAAAGCTGGGTTTTCTTGCCAGAATTGTATTAAATCTAAAAATATCGGCCGGGCGCGGTGGCTCAAGCCTGTAATCCCAGCACTTTGGGAGGCTGAGACGGGTGGATCACGAGGTCAGGAGATTGAGACCATCCTGGCTAACACGGTGAAACCCCGTCTCTACTAAAAAATACAAAAAACTAGCCGGGCGAGGTGGCGGGCGCCTGTAGTCCCAGCTACTCGGGAGGCTGAGGCAGGAGAATGGCGTAAACCCGGGAGGCGGAGCTTGCAGTGAGCTGAGATCCGGCCACTGCACTCCAGCCTGGGCGGCAGAGCGAGACTCCGTCTCAAAAAAAAAAAAAATCTATAAAAAAGCTATTTGTATCTTACATCTTCTACATCTAAACAAACATCTTGTTTGTTTTTTGGTCTTTTTTATTTATTTATTTTATTTATTTTGAGGTGGAGTCTCACTCAGTCACCCAGGCTGGAGTGCAGTGGCTCGATCTCAGCTTACTGCAACCTCTACCTCCAAAGTTCAAGTGATTCTCCTGCCTCAGCCTCCCAAGTAGCTGGGATTACAGGTGAGCACCACCATGCTTGACTAATTTTTGTATTCTCAGTGGAGATGAGGTTTGGTCATGTTGGTCAGGCCAGTCTCAAACTCCTGACCTCAGGTGATCCACCCCACTCAGCCTCCCAAAGTGCTGGGATTACAGGCATGAGCCACCGCACCTGGCCTTTTGGTAATTTTTAAAAATAATTTTCTTAATTTGGTGTCCAGATCTTTTGTTAAATTATTCCTAAATTTTACTGTTGTCATCACTAAGTTGAATTTTAAATTTTTCCAAGTGTACCTGATTATTACTATTGCTTTTGTGTATTTATTTTGTATCCAACCACTTTACTGAGTTATCTCTCTTACTAGTTCCATGTTTTTTTAATTGACTCTTGGATAGTCTAGCTAGGTAATAATTTTCTCTTCTAGTTTTTTTACTAGAAATTTCACTTTTTTATTTTTTGCATTGGCTGGAACTTCACAACAATGTCGAATAGAGACACCAGGGGGCATCCATGTCATGATCTTGGTTTTAATGTCTTTTAGTCGTTTTGATAATTTCCCACTTACTTAGCTATTGGTTTGAGTACCGGCTTCGGCGTCACTAGGAAGCTTATTAGAAATGCAGAACCTCGGGCTCTGCTTACTGAACCAAAATCCACAGTCTCCAGGCTGCTCATCACGTGTTTCCTCATGCCTGCCTCTCCAGCTTTCTGCAGGAGGGACTGGGCTGGGCTCGGCCACTCTCCTGTTTCAGCCCCCAGTGCCAGGGTTGTAAGCAGCACACCATGGCTGCTCTGAAACCAAACGATTTAGCTTGAGCTATCAATCTTGTGTGGCTCAGCTGGGGGTCCCCTTCCTCTTCTCTCTGCAATGGTTTTTTGTTTGTTTTTGAGGCGGAGTCTCACTCTGTCACCCAGGCTGGAGTGCGGTGGCACAATCTCAGCTCACTGCAACCTCCGCCTCCCAGATTCAAGCAATTCTCCTGCCTCAGCCTCCCGAGTAGCTAGGATTACAGGTGCCTGCCACCATGCTCGGCTAATTTTTGTATTTTTAGTAGAGGCAGGGCTTCACCATGTTGACTAGACTGGTCTTGAACTCCTGACCTCGGATGGTCCACCCGCCTTGGCCTCCTAAAGTTCTGGGATTACAGGCATGAGCCACCTCGCCCAGCATCTGCAGTGGTTTTGAATCTTGTTAAAATGCAGGGTAATTCTTGGGACCACAGCTAATGGGACTGGGGTACCAGGCATCTGATGCCAGGGTCATAGGTACAGCTCTACAGGCTGGTGGAGGAATCTTGGTTCAAGTGCTCCCCAATCAGGTGGCCCTTGTCAAACGAGGACCCGGCTGATCCTCTATCATTTGGTGGTTCTTGCCAGCACTGCCTGTATGCCAACAGCATCTCAGAGAGGGGTGGGTAGGGTGTCCTGGAGCCCCACCGTGGACAGATGTTGCCGTGGGCCCTGGAAGAGAGCTAGGAAGTGTCCCCAAAGTAGCAATGTGAAGCTCTGCATGGGGTGTCGCTTTGTGTTGATTGACCAGACACTGTGGCCCTGGTTTCTGGATGTAGGGTCAGCATGAGGGACCCTGTCTCCTGGGGCGGGGAAGAGATAGAGGAACAACCAGCCAGGAGCGACCATACTCCACTCTCCCACAGGGAAAGGTAATACTGGCAGCCCGATCACCTCAACTGGGCTGGAGGTTGGGCAGGGGGTGGAGGTTGCAGTGTCCTTCCAGATGGCTCTGAAGACAGTGAAGGCTTTGGCCCCTACAGTGGCCTCCCAAGGGCACAGATGAAGGCAAGAGGAGTCCCACGAAGGCCTTGAGAGGAGGCACCTAGGAAATGGGCCTCTGGTGGGCTCCAGTCCCACAGCTGGGGCCGGGCTCTGGAGACACCGTGGATTAGGACACTGACTGAGGCTCCAGTGGGCCACCTGTGGGGGCTGAGAAGGCTGAGGCCTGGCCACAAGTCAGTTGAGGGTTGCCAAGCCTGCCCTCTTCTGGCCCCTGGATTCCCTCTGCAGGCGAGAGCTGGCCACCGGCAGAGAAAGGGTCTGGCCCGGCCAGTTATCCCTGCGCATCCCGGCATCCAGCATCCCCGCAGGAGCCACAGCCTCAGGGAAGGTAGAGAGCCACCACCACGTAGATGACCCAGCTGGTGGACACAAAGACCCCGAAGAGCAGGCTGAAGAGCACCAGCGAGCGGGCCTTCCGCGAGGCCTCCTCGGCCTGGACCAGGTCGCCCCTGCCCAGGGCTGCACGGGTCTGCAACGAGACAGGGAGGCGGTGGTGGGAGCGAACAGGGAGCCCCCCACTCCCTCCCAGTGCGACTGAGGGCCAGGCCCAATTCCACAAACTTGAGAAACTGACACACTGAAAAGGTCAGGGACCTGCCAGGCCCACAGCTCAAAAGGCGGCAGGAGTGAAGGCAGTGGCGGCCGCCAGCCATCGGGTGCTTGTCACGCTCAGCACTGACAGATGCCCTCAGCTTCAACCTCTACCATCCTTGCAGCAGCCCTAAGGCTGACCCCACTTTGCAGATGTGGAAACAAAGGCTCAGAGAAGTTAAGTGACCTACCCGGGGCACACCACTAATGGTGGAGCCAGAATTCATCAGCAGGCAGCAGCCTCTCACGTCCCACCTCTGAGTTGTCCTGAGAGCTGCCTTCTGCTTATGGCTGGGGGCTTGAACAGCAGAGTGAAGCCAGGGCTGAGACCAGGTCAGCCTTGAGCATAGGCCCCCAGAGGCTTGCCTGCTTTTGTTTGTTTATTTCTTAAGACAGAGTCTTGCTCCATCTCCCAGACTGCAGTGCAGTGGTGCAATCTCAGCTCACTGCAACCTCCACCTCCTGGGTTCGAGTGATTCTCCTGTCTCAGCCTCCCGAGTAGCTGGGGCTACAGGTGCCCACCCCCATGCCCAGCTAATTTTTGTATTTTTACTAGAGATGGGGTTTCACTGTATTGGTCAAGCTGATCTCGAACTCCTGACCTCAAGTGATCCACCCACCTCGGCCTCCCAAAATGCTGGGATTACAGTCGTGAGCCACCACACCCAGCCCTATTTCTGTCTCTATTAGAGTGTCATCACATTGGCATCTTTGAATTCCCAGGGCCTAATAAATAGATGAATGGATAGAGGGATGGATGGGTGGATGGATGGGTGGGTGGATGGATGGATGGATGGATGGATGGAGACTAGAGAGATGATGGGTGGTAAGTGGGTGTATGGATGAGTAGATGGATGGATGAATGGAGAGATGGATGGATGGGTAGGGATTGGTGGATGGCTGAGTAGGCAGATGGATGAATAGTGGGGTGAGTGGATGGAAGATGGTAGATGGATGATGGATGGATGATAGATGGATGGAGGCTAGAGAGATGGTGGATGGGCTGGGCGCGGTGGCTCACGCCTATAATCCCAATACTTTGGCAGGCCGAGGTGGGTGGATCACCTGAGGTCAGGAGTTCAAGACCAGCCTGGCCAACATGGCAAAACCCCATCTCTATTAAAAATACAAAAAAATTAGCCGAGTGTTGTGGCAGGTGCCTGTAATCCCAGCTACTTGGGAGGCTGAGGCAGGAGAATTGCTTGAACCCAAAGGGTGGAGGTTGCAGTGAGCCGAGATCACGCCATTGCACTCCAGTCTGGCAACAGAGCAAGACTCTGTCTCAAAAAATAATAATTAAAAAAAAAAATGGCCGGGCGCGGTGGCTCACGCCTGTAATCCCAGCACTTTGGGAGGCAGAGGCGGGCAGATCATGAGGTCAGGAGATTGAGACCATCCTGGCTAACACGGTGAAACCCCGTCTCTACTAAAAATGCAAAACAATTAGCCGGGGCTGGTGGCGGGCTCCTGTAGTCCCAGCTACTCGGGAGGCTGAGGCAGGAGAATGGTGTGAACCCAGGAGGCAGAGCTTGCAGTGAGCCAAGATGGCACCACCGCACTCCAGCCTGGGCAACAGAGCGAGACTCCGTCTCAAAAAAAAAAAAAAAAGAGAGAGAGAGATGGTGGATGGGTGGGTGGATGGATAAATGGGTGGGTGAGTGGATGGGTAGCTAGGGAGAAGGAGAGTTGGAGAGATGGAGTGGATGGATAGATTAGATGAGCATAGGAATGAATGAGCAGATTGTACCCCCTTTAAAACACAAGCCCCCACTGGAATGGGCAGCATATCGGGACTTATCAGTCATTCACAACTTTACTGTGAATTATTTTGGCCAAACATTCCACAGCACATTTTGAGTAGTTGGGGGCAGAGACAGGAGGGGCAAGGACCCCACAAACAATTGGGCTCTGACTTCCCAATTCTCACCCCCCTCCAGAGGGAGAGACGCCAGAGACCGTGTTGCTGGAAGAGGGGTTCTGTGGACCCACTGGGGCACCAGTGGCTGCGTGCTAGGAGAGGCTGTGCCCAGGGCCGCCCCCGCACCTACCTCGTGGGAGTAGACGATGGCGATGAGGCCGGTGAGCAGACAGCAGAAAAGGGTCACCAGCACTGACTCCATCATGTAGTCCTTTGGCAGGGGCCTGTGCTCGACCGTGACAGGGCCTGGCATGCCAGCCATCGGGCCATTGTACTGTGGGGGCAGAGCCACAGTGGTGAGGAACTGGCCCAACCTCCGGACAGCAGAGTGAGTGAGAAGGCCAGCCAGGCCATGCAAGTTCTCTCACTCAGTCCCCAAGTCCCCACCCGTTGAGGCTGCAATTCACGGAGGGGTTGGGTCAGGGTGCCCCTCTGCCCTCTCCCTCTTGCACCCCTGGCCACTGAGTCCCGCTGAGCCCTCAGTCCTGCCCTCTACAGTTGGCTCAGCCCAGGGTCCAGCCTCTGTGATATTTTATCGTCCTCACTGGGCTTGCCACCCCTCCCTGAGGGGCCTCCGATCTTTCCCCCACAGGCAGCCCAGGATTTTTGTTTGGTTTTATTTGTATTTTTATTTTGGAGGCAGAGGCTTGCTCTATCACTCAACCGGGAGTGCAGTGGTGTGATCTCGGCTCACTGCAGCCTCGACCTCCCTGGCTCAAGCAATCCTCTTGCCTCAGCCTCATGAATAGCTGGGGCTACAGGCGTGCACCACCATGCCCGGGTAATTATTTTTACATTCAGTAGGGATGAGGGCTCACTATGTTGCCTAGGCTGGTCTGGAACTCCTAAGCCCAAGCCATCTGCCCGTCTTGGCCTCCCAAAGTGCTGGGATTACAGGTATGAGGCATCGCGCCCGGACTGTTTTGTTTTTAAAGAAAATCTAATCAAGTCACCTCCTATACAAAGTTTCTGGGGTCCCTCACCACGGGTCCCACTTTCCTCCCCTCCCTACCAAGCCAAACAAGCCTCCACCATCCCCAGAACGTCCAGTCTCGGCCCCTCTACGCCTGTGCAATGCCCTCTGCCCAGGGCGCCTGTCATTCTCTTTGCCTTAGCCCCCCTGTTCATCCTCCAAAACCCCACTCAAATGCCCCCACCTCTAAGGAGCCTCCAGGACTCGCCCGCCCCCAGGCCAAGGTGGCGCTTCCTCCTCTGCAAGGACAGAAGTGACCCCTCGCCCTCCGCACGGACGCCCACGACCACGCGCAGACAGCACGCGGCCGCCACTCACCACGGGGAAGGGGAAGGCGGCCCCGGCGGGCGACGGGAAGAGCGCGGGTGGCGTGGGCGCGGCCGGGTAGAGCTGAGCGGGCGGTGGGAAGAGCGCAGACGGCGCGGGCTGCAGGAGCACGGGCACCTGCGGGAAGGGCGGGTACAGCAGCGGCGCGGCCTTGGGGTCCGGGGGCGCGTAGGGCGGGGGCTCCCCAACGAAGCCGATGTGTGGGGCGCTGCTGGCCGCCGCCTTAGAAGCCAGACCGGCCTCGCCCACCGCCTGGGCCGGAGCGTCCTCTGGTGCGGGCTCGCTGCCCCCCGCGGCCCCGTCCTCGCTGGGCGCCCCATCCTCATCCAGGGGCCGCGGGCGGCGCGGGAGCTGCGGCAGCGCGGGCTGCTCGGAAATCTGGGGATCCTCGGGGGCGGCGGGCTTCGGGGGACTCCGGGGGTCCTCGGGGGTGGCGGGGCTGCCGCCCCCTTTTGTGTCGGACCCTAGAAAGAAATGGCAGCAGCCGTAAGCAAGAGGCCGCCAGGCTGGGTGGGACCTCCCTGGTCCCGAAGCTCCCACGAACCAAGCTCCCAGCCCTCTGCAGCTGGGCCTCATAGGATCTTGACCCAAAGGGACTAGAAAACAGGCCCAGAGGGGCCACCTGCCTTGCTAGGGTCACACAGACTGAACGGCTCGTCTGGGTGGGAACCCAGGCTGCGGGCCCCGCCCCTCCCCGCGCTGCCCCGCCCCCTTTCCTTGGCAGATGGCCTCTGTTGGGAGGTAGTTTCGCCCCCAACTAAGGCCTTTATGTCAAAGCTAATTGGACCAGAAAAGGAGAATCAGCCCAGGGAAGTCCCTGATTGGCTGTCCTGAGATACACCTCCAATGAAGGGGATAGGCTGTCTTGAGATACACCTACCTGAGGAGCTGAACCAATTACATTCTTGTCTTGGAGTTGTAGGGGAGGGGGTGAGGTACCCAGGAGCTGCCAAACTGTAGCTAGAGTAACATGGTGGAGCCAGGAGGTCACTAAGGGCCATATGCACACTGAGGCACCAAGAGAATGGACACCAGAATACATAGGGCCCAGCAGTTTGAAGCCAGGACTCAGAGCCTCAAAGCTGCCCAGCTGCCTTGCTCCTGACCCAGGCCCTGGCCTTCACCACCCAAAGATAGGCCCTGGTGGTGCCTGGTCAGGTCCCAACAAATTCTTAAGGTCCCCTGCACCTCCTGAGAGCATCCCGACCAGCTGAGCACCAGAGGGCCTCAGGCAAGCGTGCAAGGAAGGCCCCGGAAGAGAATCGCAGAGTGGACTCCCCTGACATAGGTGGGCATTCAGGCCTCACAGCAGAAGTGGGCAGCCCAGAGCCAGGGGTCTGGCTTTGGAAGTCCATTTCCTAAGTGTCCTTAAGGGTTATAGAAGGCAGAGGGATGAGTGAAACAGACATCACACGGACATCTCAGTGGGGGTGGGAGGACCCTTCCTGAAGTCCCCCACAGGTGGAAGCAGGGATCCTTGCCAGAGTGATCCCAATGGCAGGGAATGCTGAGCCCCTGGGCACGTCCTGCCTCAACCCCCTCCCAGCAGCCAGGGGCTCACTCATGGCCCCCGCACCCCATACACCTGCCATGCTGTTTATACCTCCACACTTTTATCTGTGATGTCCCTGTTTCTCTACCCCTTGGATCTGGGCTTGGCCGTGTGACTTGCTTTGGACAATGGGGCATTGACAAACATTTTGTAAGCAGAAGCTTTAAAGACCTTTCTCTCCAGGTTAGCAGGGGCTGGGGCTGGGGAGTTAGTGTTTCATGGGTGTAGAGTTTCTGTTTGGGAAGATGAAAAAGCGCTCCGGAGGTAAGATGGTGGTGACGCTTGCGCAACAATGTGAGTGTACTTAATGCCACTGAATTGCATACTTATAAGTGGTTCAAATGATGACTTGTATGTTATACGTATTTAGCACAATTTTTTAAAAGCCTATCTCTCCAGCTGATGACAGTTGAAAAGTCTAGACAAAATACAAAAAGGAACCATCTGAAGTCACTGAAAAGCAAACAAAAGCAGGCGGGTTGTGGAGTGGAGTCAAAACTTAGAGAATGGCCAGGCGCGGTGGCTCACGCCTATAATCCCAGCACTTTGGGAGGCCGAGGCGGGTGGATCATCTGAGCTCAGGAGTTTGAGACCACCCAGGACAACATAAAGAAACCCCGTCTCTGCTAAAAAAAAAAAAATATATATATATATATATATATATAAATTAACCAGGTGTGGGTAGCGCATGTCTCTAGTCCCAGCTACTTGGGAGGCTGAGGCAGGAGAATTGCTCGAGCCGCAGAGGCGAAGGCTGCAGTGAGTCGAGATTGCACCGCTGCACTACAGCTTGGGCTACAGAGTGAGACTCTGTCTCAAAAAAAAAAAAAAAAAAAAAAAAAACTTTAAGAGAAATGGGCCAGTCATGGTGGCTCCCAAGAGGCCAAGGCGGACAGATCACTTGAGGTCAGGAGTTTGAGACCAGCTTGGCCAATATGGTGAAACCCTGTCTCTATTAAAAAAACAAAAAAAAATTAGCTGGGCATGGTGGCACATGCCTGTAATCCCAGCTACTCAGGAGGCTGAGGCAGGAGAATTGCTTGAACCCAGGAGTCAGAGGTTGCAGTAAGCCGAGATCACGCCATTGCACTCCAGCCTGGGAAACAGTGAGACTCCATCTCAAAAAATAAAACAAAACAAAACAAAAAACGTAGAGAAATGGACTTCGATGGGGCGAGTTTCCTGCTTTTCCCCTCTCATTGCCCTCGCGGCGCAGAGCACCAGCACCAGACCCCCACTGGAGCAGCAGAACAGGAGACTAAAAGTCCAGTAGAAACGGTGTCATTCTGACCAGATGGACCAGGAAAGGAAAGGGCCCCCCACTCTCTGCAGAGTGAGAAGATGGGGGCAGACCTAGAAGAGACAGAGCTGGAGAAGGGGGGTCCCCTGATTCTGTGTGTGACCTGGGGTGACCACCATATCACTGTCTGCCCAGGACTTTCTCGGATTTAATACTGAGAGTCTCACATCCTGGGAAACTCCTTAGTCCCAAACAAACTGGGAGGGTTGGACTCCCTAGAACGAATTCACCCAAGTCTCGGTGTCCCCCTGAACTGCATGTGCAGGAGACAAACCCAGACCAGCCTAACAAAAACTCTGAAAACTGACCCGAGTTTGGAAATGCCACTCAGAAGGTGAAACAGAACTTGTGGTCTGAAACGAACCAGGCTGATTGCCTGCTGAAACCAAACAAACCCACCTTCTCCGGGGAACTGTAACAGGACTAAGAATCTACACAACACACTTGTCAGGCCTCTGAACCTAAACCAAGCCATCATATCCTCAGTGACCTGCACTATACATTCAGATGGCCTGAAGGCGCTGAAGATCCACAGAAGTGAAAATAGCCTTAACTGATGACATTCCACCATTGTGGCTTCTGCCCCACCCTAACTGATCAATGTACTTTGTAATCTCCCCCACCCTTAAGAAGGTTCTTTCTTTTTTTTTTTGAGACGGAGTCTCGCTCTGTCACCCAGGCTGGAGTGCAGTGGGGCAATCTCGGCTCACTGCAAGCTCTGCTTCCCAGGTTTACACCATTCTCCTGCCTCAGCCTCCCAAGTAGCTGGGACTACAGGCGTCCGCCATCTCGCCTGGCTAGTTTTTTGTATTTTTTAGTAGAGACGGGGTTTCACCGTGTTAGCCAGGATGGTCTCGATCTCCTGACCTCGTGATCCGCCCGTCTCGGCCTCCCAAAGTGCTGGGATTACAGGCTTGAGCCACCGCGCCCGGCCAAGAAGGTTCTTTATAATTCTACCCACCCTTGACAATGTACTTTGTGAGATCCACCCCCTGTCCCCAAAACATTGCTCTTAACTCCACCGCCTATCCCAAAACCTATAAGAACTAATGGTAATCCATCACTCTTTGCTGACTCTTTTCAGACTCAGCCCGCCTGCACCCAGGTGAAATAAACAGACTTGTTACTCACACAAAGCCTGTTTGGTGGTCTCTTCACATGGACACGTGAAACAATACTATTCACAATGTCCAGGACACAATCCAAGATCATTCGCCATACAAATGTGGAAACGTGACCAATGCTCAAAGGAAAAGACAGTCAGCAGATGCCAACCCTGAGATGACCTGATATTGGAATTTCTAGAAAAAGCAGCCATTATAACTATGCTCCATGAGGTCAAGATAAACACACTTGGCCAGACATTGTGGCCTCCTCACAGGAGGGTGCAGTGAGCTGTGATCAAACCACTACACTCCAGCCAGGGCTGCAGAGTGAGACTTTGTCCTCCCCAAAAGGGAGGGGTGGCATGTGACAAACTTTCTGTGCCTCCATTTCCTCATCTGTAAAGCGAAGATAAATCACAGTAATAATCTTTTTGTTGTTGTTGTTTTGAGACACAGTCTCGATCTGTCGCCCAGGCTGGAGTGCAGTGGTGTGATCTGGGCTCACTGCAAACTCTGCCTCCCAGGTTCACACCATTCTCCTGCCTCAGCCTCCCGCATAGCTGGGACTACAGGTGCCCACCACCACGCCCAGATAATTTTTTTTGGTATATTTAGTAGAGATGGGGTTTCACCGTGTTAGGCAGGATGGTCTAGATCTCCTGACCTCGTGATCCACAGGCCATCCAAAGTGCTGGGATTGCAGGCGTGAGCCAACGCACCCGGCCCATGGGTGGGGTTATTTTATAGGATTTGGGTAGGTAAAGGAAAATTACATGCAAAGGGGGTTGTTCACTGGCGGGGAGGGGTGGGGGTCACAAGGTGCTCAGTGGGGGAGCTTCTGAGCCAGGATGAGCCAGGAAAAGGAATTTCACAAGATAATGTCATCAGTTAAGGCAGGAACCAGCCATCTGGATGTGTTCGTGCAGGTCGCAGAGGATATGATGGCTTAGTTTGGGCTCAGAGGCCTGACATTCCTGTCTTCTTATATTAATAAGAAAAATAAAACAAAATAGTGTTGAAGTGTTGGGGCAGTGAAAATTTTTGGGGGGTGGTATGGAGAGAAAATGGGTGATGTTTCTCACGGCTGCTTCAAGTGGGATTATGGGCGACATGGGAACCTAGAGTGGGAGAGATTAAGCTGAAGGAAGATTTTGTGGTAAGAGGTGATATTGTGGGGTTGTTAGAAGGAGCATTTGTCGTATAGAATGATTGGTGATGGCCCGGATGCGGTTTTGTATGAACTGAGAGACTAAATGGAAGACACAAGGTCCAAATAAGAGAAGAAGAAAAACAGGTATTAAAGGACTAAGAATTGGGAGAACCCAGGACATCCAATTAGCGAGTGCCCAAGGAGGTTCAGCATAGCCCTGCCAGCAAAGATTGGAGATTGAGTTGAGCATAGTTTGTGATTTTGAGGGGCTCTAAAACTATTAAAACAGCGGCAGCCATTGCACGCATACGTAAGGGCTAGGCTAAAACAGTAAGGTCAAGTTGTTTGGACAGAAAGGCTACAGGACGTGGTCCCGGCTGTTGTGTAAGAATTCTGACCACACTAACCATGCCTAGGAAGGAAAGGAGCTGTTGTTTTGTAGAAGGGATTGGGGTTTGGGAGATTAGCCGGAAACGATCAGCAGGGAGAGCACATGTATTTTCATGAGAATTGTGGGGAAAAGAAAGAGAGATCAGACTGTTACTGTGTCTATGTAGAAAGAAGTAGACATAAGAGACTCCATTTTGTTTTGTACTAAGAGAAATTCTTCTGCCTTGAGGTGCTGTTAATCTGTAACCCCAGCCCCAACCCTGTGCTCGCAGAGACATGTGCTGTGTTGACTCAAGGTTTAATGGATTTAGGGCTGTGCTGTTAAAAATGTGTTTGCAGGCAGCATGCTTGGTAAAAGTCATCGCCATTCTCCAGTCTCAAGTACCAAGGGACACGATGCACTGCGGAAGTCCACAAGGACCTCTGCCTAGGAAGGCCAGGTATTGACCAAGGTTTCTCCCCATGTAATAGCCTGAGATATGGCCTGGTGGGAAGGGAAAGATCTGACCATCCCCCAGCCTGACACCCATAAAGGGTCTGTGCTGAGGAGGACTCGTGAAAGAGGAAGTCCTCTTTGCAGTTGAGATAAGAGGAAAGCATCTGTCTCCTGCTCGTCCCTGGGAATGGAATGTCTCGGTGTAAAACCAGAACGTATGTTCTATTTACTGAGATAGGAGAAAACCTCCTTATGGCTGGAGGTGAGACGTGCTGGCAGCAATACTGCTTTTTAATGCATCGAGATGTTTGTGTAAAGTCAGACATAAATCTGGCCTACGTGCACACCAAGGCACAGCACCTTTCCTTAAACTTATTTATGACACAGAGATCTTTGCTCACATGTTTTCCTGCTGACCCTCTCCCCACCATTACCCTGTAGTCCTGCCACATCCCCCTCTCTGAGATGGTAGAGATAGTGATCAATAAATACTGAAGGAACTCAGAGACCAGTGCTGGCGTGGGTCCTCCGTATGCTGAGCGTCGGTCCGCTGGGCCCACTGTTCTTTCTCTACACTGTCTCTGTGTCTTATTTCCTTTCTCAGCCTCTAGTCCCACCTGACAAGAAACACCCACAGGTGTGGAGGGGCTGGCCCCCATCAGAGAATTATGCCAAGATAGGTAACAGATGAGGAAGAAATTTGGGCTTGACTGAAGTAATGGGGGATGTCTGTGAAGCCTTACCCAGGTTAATTTGCTGAGCCTGATGGGTGTCAGGGTCAGTCCAAGTGAAAGCAAAGAGAGGCTGGGGATGAAGGATGCAAAGGAATAGTAAAGAGTGTTTGAGATACAGAACAGAATAATGGGTTGTGGAGGGAGGTACTGAGGATAGGAGAGTATATGGGTTTGGAATCGCGGGGTGGATAGGCAAAATGATTTGGTTGATAAGGCATAGATTCTAATCTAACCTGTAAGGCTTATCTGGTTTTTGGACAGGTAAAATGGGGGAATTGTAAGGAGAGTTTATAGACTTTAGAAGCCCATGCTGTAACAGGTGAGTGGTAACAGGCTTTAATCCCACGCTTTAAAGCGTGCTGTGGGATGGGATATTGGCATTGAGTGCGGTAAGGGTGATTAAGTTTTAACAGGATGGTAAGGGGTGCATGATATACTTGTCGATTAAGGTGGGGAGATACAAGAGAGAAATGCAAAGGAGGCTTTGGGTTGGGAAGAAGGGCGGCAATGAGTTGTGGCTATAGTCCAGGAATAGTCAGGGAAGCAGATAATTTAGTTAAAATGCAGATAATTTGGTTAAAATGTTTCTGCCTAATAAGGGAACTGAGCATGTGGGGATAACTAAAAAAGAGTGCATGAAAGACTGTTGTCCAAGTTGGCACCAGAGTTGGGGAGTTTTAAGAGGTTTAGAAGCCTGGCTGTCAATACCCACAACAGTTATGGAGGCAAAGGAAACAGGCCCTTGAAAAGAAGGTAATGTGGAGTGAGTAGCCTCCGTATTGATTAAGAAGGGGACGGACTTACCCTCCACTGTGAGAGTTACCCGAAGCTCGGCGTCCGTGATGGTCTAGGAGGCTTCCGAGGCGATTGGGCAGCGTCCGTCTTCAGCCGCTAAGCCAAGAAGATCTGGGAAGGAGTCAGTCAGAGCCTTGGGCCAGAATTCCAGAAGCTCTGGGAGTGGCTGCCAGGTGAGTTGAAAAACTGAAAAACAGTCCGATTTTCAGTGGGGTCCCACACAGATGAGACACGGCTTAGGAGGAATCCCGGGCTGTGGGGGCATTCCTTGGCCTAGTGGCCAGATTTCTGACACTTGTAGCAAGTTCCTGGGGGAGGAGGTTCTGGAGGAACTGTGGCAGCTGCGGTTCAGGCGTTTGGAGCTGTGTGCTGGAGATATGGCTGGGGTCTGTCTCACAGTGGAGGCAAGGAATTGCAACTCAGAAATACATGGCTACTTGGCTGCCTCTACTCTGTTATTGTACTCCTTGAAGATGAGGTTAATTAAGTCCTGTTGTGGGGTTTGAGGGCCAGAATTTAACTTTGGGGGTTTTATTTAATGTCGGGAGTGGATTGGGTAATAAAATGTATATTGAGAAGAAGATGGCCTTTGACCTTTTTGTTTGTTTTTGAGACAGAGTCTTGCTCTGTCGCCCAGGCTGGAGTGCAGTGGCTCCATCTCGGCTCACTGCAAGCTCTGCCTCCACCTCCCAGGTTCAGGCCATTCTCCTGCCTCAGCCTCCTGAGTAGCTGGGACTACAGGCGCCCGCCACCACGCCCGACTAATTTTTTGTATTTTAAGTAGAGACGGGGGTTTCACCGTGTTAGCCAGGATGGTCTCGATCTCCTGACCTCGTGATCCACCGGCCTTGGCCTCCCAAAGTGCTGGGATTACAGGCGTGAGCCACCGCACCCAGCCGGCCTTTTGACCTTTTAGGGTCTAGGGCTGTAAAGCGTCTAAGTGTTGCTGCCAAACGAACCAGGACCTGTGCTGGGTTTTTCATATTTGATGAAAAAGAGCCTAAACACTTATTGACTTGGGGGAGATCAGATAAAGAAAAAGGAGCATTGCCTTGACTATGCCTTTAGCTCCAGCCACCCTTTAAAGAGGAAATTGCTGGGCAGGTTGGAGAGGGCTAGTCGTGGAAGGAAACTGTAAGCCAGACCAGCTGTGAGGAAGGGAGGTGATAAAAGGATTATACGGTGGGGGAGCACAGGCTGAGGAAGAATTGGGACCTAGCTCAGCCTGGCATGGAGCAGCCTGGGGAGGAGGGAGAGGCCAGAAGGGTCCGTAGAAAAGGAATATTCAAAAGACTCATCGACGCTCGGGGTTGGGACTGGGGACAGGCGGGAGGGAAAGGAAGATTTGGGCCAAGTTGCATTGGGAACAGAGACTAGGGAGGGACCGATGTGTGAAAGAATGCCTGGATGTCAGGCACCTCAGACCATTTGCCCATTTTATGACAAGAATTATCTAGATCTTGGAGGATGGAAAAATTGAAAGTGCCGTTTTTTGGCTATTTGGAACCACCGTCGGTTTGTATTGAGGTCAAGCGGTGTTGCAGGAGAAAATAAGACACGTCGATTTTAGGTCAGGCGAGAGTTGAAGAGGTTTTAAGTTGCTGAGAACAGAGGCTAAGGGAGAAGAGGGAGGAAGAGAGAGTGGAAGGTTGCCCGTAGTGAAGGAGGCAAGTTTAAAGAGAAGGGTAGAGACACGGAGAGAAGGGGTGGGGGTGCTTGCCCCCCAGGAAGGTGGAGAGAAGAGAGGATAGAGACACGGAGAGAAGGGGTGGGGGTGCTTGTCCCGCAGGAAAGTGGAGAGAAGAGAGGGTAGAGACACGGAGAGAAGGGGTGGGGGTGCTTGTCCCCCAGGAAAGTGGAGAGAAGAGAGGGTAGAGACACGGAGAGAAGGGGTGGAGGTGCTTGTCCCCCAGGAAAGTGGAGAGAAGAGAGGGTAGAGACACGGAGAGAAGGGGTGGGGGTGCTTGCCCCCCAGGAAGGTGGAGAGAAGAGAGGGTAGAGACACGGAGAGAAGGGGTGGGGGTGCTTGCCCCCCAGGAAGGTGGAGAGAAGAGAGGGTAGAGACACGGAGAGAAGGGGTGGGGGTGCTTGCCCCCCAGGAAGGTGGAGAGAAGAGAGGGTAGAGACACGGAGAGAAGGGGTGAGGGTGCTTGTCCCGCAGGAAAGTGGAGAGAAGAGAGGGTAGAGACACGGAGAGAAGGGGTGGGGGTGCTTGTCCCGCAGGAAGGTGGAGAGAAGAGAGGGTAGAGACAAGGAGAGAAGGGGTGAGGGTGCTTGTCCCGCAGGAAGGTGGAGAGAAGAGAGGGTAGAGACACGGAGAGAAGGGGTGGGGGTGCTTGTCCCGCAGGAAGGTGGAGAGAAGAGAGGGTAGAGACACGGAGAGAAGGGGTTGGCTGAGCAGTCCTGGGCTGCAATGTGCTTGAGTTTGCCAAAGTCCCTGCAATTGACTTGCCACCAAGGGAATGTGGGTGAAAATCAGGCAGGCGTCCCCGCTTGATTAAACACCAAGGGAAGACTGTCTTCCCAAGTCCGTGACCGGTCTGGAGTTTTGGGTCCACGAATGAAACGCGTCTCCTTTGTCTCTACCAGAAAAGGAAAGGAACTGAAATTAAGAGAAGGGAGATATTGAAGGGTGGCGCCAAGATGGAAAGGAGAAACAGATTGAGGGATAGTGAGAGAGGCTGGAGAAGAGAGTAAAGAGAAGCCGCTTACCTGATTTAAAACTGGTGAGATGTTCCTTGGGCTGGTGGGTCTGAGGACCCGAGGTCGTAGGTGGATCTTGCTCACGGAGCAAAGAGCAGGAGGACCCAAGGGAGGTCCCCCGATCAGAGTCACGGCACCAAATTTCACTCGTGTCCGTGTGAAGAGACCACCAAACAGGCTTTGTGTGAGCAATAAAGCTTTTTGATCATCTGGGTGTGGGTAGGCGGAGTCCAAAAAGAGAGTCGGAGAAGGGAGATAGGGGTGGGGCCGGTTTTTTGTTTTTTTTTTTTTTTTTTTGAGACTGAGTCTGGCTCTGTCCCCCAGGCTGTAGTGCAGTGGTACGATCTTGACTCACTGCAAGCTCCGCCTCCTGGGTTCACGCATTCTCCTGCCTCAGCCTCCCGAGTAGCTGGGACTATAGGTGCCCACCACCACGCCGGCTAATTTTTTGTATTTTTAGTAGAGACGGGGTTTCACCGTGTTAGCCAGGATGGTCCCAATCTCCTGACCTCGTGATCCACCGGCCTGGGCCTCCCAAAGTGCTGGGATTACAGGCCTGAGCCACCGCGCCCGCCCCCAGCTGGGGCGGTTTTATGGGGTTTGGGTAGGTAAAGGAAAAATTACAGTCAAAGGGGGTTGTTCTCTGGCGGGGAGGGGTGGGGGTCACAAAGTGCTCAGTGGGGGAGCTTTTGAGCCAGGATGAGCCAGGAAAAGGAATTTCACAAGGTACTGTCATCAGTTAAGGCAGGGACAGGCCATTTGCACTTCTTTCGTGGTGGAATGTCATCAGTTAAGGCAGGAACCAGCCATCTGGATGTGTACGTGCAGGTCACAGGGGATATGATGGGTTAGCTTTGGCTCAGAGGCCTGACATTGGGCGCCTGTAATCCCAGCTACTTGGGAAGGAGAATCCCTTGAACCTGGGAGAAGGAGGTTGCAGTGAGCCGAGATTGTGCCACTGCACTCCAGCCTGGGCAATAGAGCCAGACTAAGTCTCCAAAAAAAAAAAAAAAAAAAAAAAAAAAAAAAAAAAAAAAAAGGCGAACATGAGGTCAGGCTCTGCTCTGAGAGCTTTCGCTTCGGTAACCCGGGTCATCCTCCGGCGCGCTTTTGTTTTTATGCTCCCCATTTTTATTTTATTTTATTTTATTTATTTTTTTTGAGACGGAGTCTCGCTCTGTCACCCGGGCTGGAGTGCAGTGGCCGCATCTCAGCTCACTGCAAGCTCCGCCTGCCAGGTTTACGCCATTCTCCTGCCTCAGCCTCCCGTGTAGCTGGGACTACAAGCGCCCGCCACGTCGCCCGGCTAGTTTTTTGTATTATTTTTAGTAGAGACGGGGTTTCACCGTGTTAGCCAGGCTGGTCTCGATCTCCTGACCTCGTGATCCTCCCGTCTCGGCCTCCCAAAGTGCTGGGATTACAGGCTTGAGCCACCGCGCCCGGCCTATGCTCCCCATTTTACTAATGAGGGAACCGAGGCTCCCAGGAAACGTGGGTCTCAGCGAGTCAGCTTTCCACCCGAAACAGGTCTCTCTGGGATGCTGTCCCTGCCCCAGCTATCAAAACAAAAACCGCAGTTTCCCTGGATCCCGCCAGGGCAAATACCTGGCCCGATGGCGCGGAGATAGAGCCCCAGAGTAAATAAACCTGCTGGCGGCGCTGCCTTGGGCGGGGGGGGGGGGGGCTCGGGTGGGTCCTCAGGTTCTCAGGTTCTTGACACCAGAGCCTCCACCAGGCATTCCAGCTGGGAAGGGGGATCCGGTTCCCCGCAGGGCAAGTGCTTGAGGGTCTGGGGGGAGAGTCCTGGAGGGCGGGGCGGGGGCGGGAGGGGTCAGCGCTCCAGCATCTCCCGGAGCTGCTTGCAGATGGGACTGGGTGCGCCCCATCCCTGGGCTCTGGAGCTCAGCGGCGCTGGGGAATGCGGGGGCAGGGAGTGCGCCGGACTCTGCAGGGGTCCCACTGCTACCGCCCCACTGCCTCCTGCCAGCCAGAGACTCCCCAGGGAAAGGACGAGGTCTGGGTTCCCTGTCTCCCGCGCCTTTCAGCGCGTGGCGCCTGGGGATGGGCGACGTCTAGTTGGTCGCAGCCTTGGCCGGGTCCCACCCGCGTCCGCGCCTCTCTCCAGCTCTGCCCCCACCCTACCCCTCTCGGTCCCTGTCTCCAGCTCTCCGTCCCTGAATTAGCCCGTGGGGTCTCTTCCCAGCTCGTGCTCCCCACTACAGGCTCTATCTCCACCCCGCCCTGGCCAGGGTCGCCCACTCCCCTGCTGCAACGGCTTCAGCCTGGCCGAGGTGGTGAGCGGAGCTGCCAGAGGCGGGACACGGGGCGGGAGGGGGCAAAATGCGCAGAGAATGAACTGCCACGGCCCCCTCCCTGGCTCGCCCTCAGGAGCGCCCCCAGAGCTCCCGAACTTTCCACAACAGCTTCCCGGCCCTCCCTACCCTGGCTCCGGGTGGGGTGTCCTGGGCCGGACATTCTCCCCCATCTTGTTGCTGCCGGCTTCCGGGGCACCGCAACCGCGGGCCTGGGCCCGCCCCTCTGATCCCTGCCCCTTCAGAACCCGGCCCGCAGGTATCTACCCCCTAAACCCCCTCCAGCACCGGCCCCACCAGCACCTGCCCCTCCAGCAGCCGCCCCGCTGTTATCTACCCCCTACACCCCCTCCAGCACCCGCTCCACCTGCACCTGCCTCGCCAGCACCTGTCCCACCAGCACCTGTCCCACCAGCACCTGCCCCGCCAGACCTGCCCCGCCAGCACCTACCCCTCCAGCTCCTGCCTCCATGGCCTGAGCCCGCGGCGGCTGCAGGGACTGCGCGACTCCCTGGCCCTGCGCCTCCCGTCGGGCCGGCTCGGCTTGCTCAGGTTTCCTGGTGCCTGCAGCGAGGCCGGTTAATAATTGATCGCCTTGTTTGCCCACGGCTGGGTCAACATTTGCTCCCTGGCGCCCTGAGCTCCGCCGGACCTGCCTCCCTGCCTGCCTGGGTAGAACAGGCTTGATGGAGGCTCCGCGGTGCTGTGCAGGGCTGGATGGGTTGGGGTAGGAGGGGGAGCCAGCCAGGGGACTAGAGAAGTCAGGGTGACACACGAGAGTGCTCGCAAGGCCAGCGGGGCAGCATGAGACAATGAGGAGTGGTGGGGACCTGGGCAACTCGACAGCACAGCTGGGCGGATGTGACCTGCACGGAGGGGAGTGACGGTGGCTGTAGCTTTCTTTTAATTTTCCAGCAAAAGAAGCCAGAAACGTAGGTTTTAATGTGAAATCTCTCATTTCTGTTTATAAGACAAAGTCTCCCTCTTTCGCCCAGGCTGGAGTTCAGTGGTGCCATTTCAGCTCACTGAAACCTCCGCCTCCCGAGTTCAAGCAATTCTCCTGCCTCAGCCTCCTGAGTAGCTGGGATTACAGGCGCCCACCACCACGCCCGGCTAATTTTTGTATTTTTAGTAGAGACGGGGTTTCACCATGTTAGCCAGGATGGTCTGGATCTCCTGACCTCGTGATCCACCCGCCTCAGCCTCCCAAACTGCTGGGATTACAGGCATGAGCCACCAAGGCTGGCCGAAATATCTTGACTTTTAAAACCCATTTGTGGCCAGGCACGGTGGCTCAAGCCTGTAATCCCAGCACTTTGGGAGGCCCAGACGGGCGGATCACCGAGGTCAGGAGATAGAGACCATCCTGGCTAACACGGTGAAACCCTGTCTCTACTAAAAAATACAAAAAAACTAGTCAGGCAAGGTGGCGGGCGCCTGTAGTCCCAGCTACTCAGGAGGCTGAGGCAGGAGAACTGGGTAAACCCGGGAGGCGGAGCTTGCAGTGAGCCGAGATCGCGCCACTGCACTCCAGCCTGGGTGACAGAGCGAGACTCTGTCTCAGAAAAAAAAAAAAAAAAAAAAAAAAATGTGTGTGGGACTTCTGTTCTCTGAAATGTGCCAGACCTGAGAATCTGAGGCAGGTCCCAGTCCAACCACTTGGAAATGCTAGAGACACAACACCAGCGTGCCAGGCAGCCTTTTATGTTCATAGCTGAGCTCCCAGGTAGCCAAGAGAATCCTCAGGGCCCAGCAATGAAGACAGAGGGACAGATATGCCCAGAAAGTGTGCAACAGCCCTGGGTGCTTTGGTCTCAGAGTCTAGGGCTTGAGTTTTCCATCCAGATGTGGACGGGAGGTCTGGGAAGCAGGGAGTTGGGATGAAGAGAAATGAACAGAAAACAAAATCTACCCGTGGCCCACAGGGGTGACAAGGAAGCTGGTGTGACCCAGCCTAGATTCTAGAAATAAAATCTCCCTGGGAGTTGTAGCCCTGGGCCTGTTCCTCACATGAATATGGAGTTCAAAGTCAGCCTATCTGCTAATCTAGATGCTCCTACCCTAAAAATTGTCATTAAAACAAAATTGGCTCTAGGAAAGAGCACCGGTCCAAAGCAAATGTAAAAACTGCTCTGGTGGGACATGACCCCTATCCAAGCTGACAAGATTCCTATGGAGGCCCAGCGTGGTGGTTCACGCCTGTAATCTCAGTACTTTGGGAGGCCAAGGTAGGTGTATTGCTTGAGCCCAGGGGTTCAAGATCAGCCTGGCCAACATGACAAAACTGTCTCTACAAAAAATACAAAACTTAACCGGGTGGGGTGACACACACTTGTAATCCCAGCTACTTGGTTGGCTGAGGCATAAGAACTGCTTGAACCCAGGAGGCAGAGGTTGCAGTGAGCTGAGACCACGCCACTACACTCCAGCTTGGGTGACAGAGCAAGACTCTGTCTCAAAAAAAAAAAAAAAAGAATTCAAGAAAATTTCCCAGAACTAAAGGACACAAGTGTTCAGATGGAAAGAGGTCACTGAGGGCCCAACATACTGGGGAGGATACCCTCCAAAGGGACATGATTGTGAAATTGCAAGATTCTAGCAGCAAAGACAGATTCTGTAAATGTCCATAGGAAACAAAGTCAGTTTTATCCACCAGATCAAGAGTCAGAATGAAATGGAATTATCAATGGAAAGATTGAGGCCAGGTGTGATGGCTCACCCACCAATGTGGCAATCTCAGCACTTTGGGAGGCTGAGGCAAAATAATTGCTTGAGTCCAGGAGTTCAAGATCAGCTTGGACCACATGGTGAGACCACATCTCTACAAAAAGTTAAAAAAGCCAGATGTGGTGGTGTGCCTGTGGGTCCCAGCTAGACGGGAGGCTGAGATGGAAAGACTACTTGAACTGGGGAAGTCAAGTCTGCAGTGAATTGTTATCACACCACTACACTCCAGCCTGGGTGACAGAGCGAGACCGTGTCTCAAAAATAAAAGAACGAAAAAGGAAAAAAATAGAAGAATTACAGCAGACATCTTGTTTGAAACTATGCCAGCCAGAAGACAATGAGTGATGTCTTTCATGTGAGGAAAAAAAAACAAAAAGAACTGTCAACTCAGGATTCTATACCCAGTAAAAATCTTATTTTAAAAAACAGATTTGGCCGGGAGTGGTGGCTCAAGCCTGTAATCCCAGCACTTTGGGAGGCCGAGACGGGCGGATCACGAGGTCAGGAGATCGAGACCATCCTGGCTAACACGGTGAAAACCCCGTCCCTACTAAAAAAATACAAAAAACTAGCTGGGCGAGGTGGCGGCGCCTGTAGTCCCAGCCACTTGGGAGGCTGAGGCAGGAGAATGGCGTGAACCCGGGAGGCGGAGCTTGCAGTGAGCCGAGATCCGGCCACTGCACTCCAGCCTGGGCGACAGAGTGAGACTCCGTCTCAAAAAAAAAAAAAAAAAAAAAAAACACACACACATTTAAAAAACCTCTTTAAAAATAAAAGAAAAACATCTTAAATTTGTGGCATCAAGCCATGAAAAGACATGGAGGAAACTTAAATGTGTGTTGCTAAGTGAAAGAAGCCAATCTGAAAAAGCCACATATTGTATGATTTCAACTAGATGATGTCCTAGAAAAACCAAACTATGGAAGATGAACGGTGAACAGTGGTTAGGGAGGGGAAGAGATGAATAGCAGAGAGGATTTTTAAGGCAGTGGAACTACTCTGTATAATACTATAGGCTGGGCGCAGTGGCTCACGCCTGTAATCCCAGCACTTGGGAGGCCGAGGTGGGCGGATTATTTGAGGTCAGGAGTTTGAGACCAGCCTGGTCAACATAGCAAAACCCTATCTCTACTAAAAAGACAAAAAATTAGCCAGAAGTGGTGGTGGGTGCCTGTAATTCCAGCTACTCAGGAGGCTGAGGCAGGAGAATCACTTGAACCCTGGAGGTGGAGGTTGCAGTGAGATGAGATCATGCCACCACACTCCAGCCTGGGGAACAGAGTGAGACTCCATCTCAAAAGCAATAATAATAATATCATGGTGAATACATGTTCTTATAAATTTTTCCAAACCCATAGAATGTACACCAAGAGTGAGCTCTAATGTAGCGATGGACACTGGTGGTAATGGTGAGTCCATATAGGGTCACCACTTGCCACAGATGTACCACTCTGGTGTGGGGTGTTGAAAATGAGGGAGACTGCGCCTGTGGGGGTGGTAGGGAGTATATGGGAAAATCTTTGCACCATCAGCTCAATTTTTCTGTGAACCTAAAATAGCTCTAAAAAGATAAAGTCTATTACAATTCTTTTTTAAAAAGAAAAGTAATTTCTCATACAAAACACACAAAAACAACATAGGGAGTTCATTCAGGCAGAAGAAACAAAAAAAACTAAAGCAAAGGCCAGACGCAGTGGCTCACGCCTGTAACCCCAGCACTTTGGGAGCTCAAGGTAGGCAGATCGCTTGAGGTCAGGAGTTCAAGACCAGCCTGGCCAACATGGTGAAACCCTGTCTCTACAAAAATACAAAAAAAAAAAAAAAAAAAAATTAGCCACGTGTGGTAGCGGGCACTTGTAATCCTAGCTACTCAGGATGCTGAGGCAGAAGAATCACTTGAACCTGAGAGGCGGAGGTTGCAGTGAGCCGAGATCGCGCCACTGCACTCCAGCCTGAGTGACAGAGTAAGACTCCATCTCAAAAAAAAAAAAAAGGGTAGAAGAGGGACGAGACCCCAGGTTTGTGTGGACACAGTGACAACCCCATGAAAAGGCAGCGAGGGAGCAAAGGAGCAGCCGTCTTCCATGGAAACCAACCCTGCGCCTTGACGTTGGACTTCTAGCCTCCAGAACTGGGAGGAAATACATTTCTGTTGCAGAAGCCACTCGGCCCCTGTCACTTTGTGACGGCGGCAGGAGCTCATCATCGCCCCGTAGCCCTTGCACAGACCCCTCCACGGCTCACATTTTGCACTGTTTGCTTTAGCATTTGTGTACTCTCTGTTCAGACACAGACACACACATATGTAAGCGTATACTTAATTTTTTTCTGAATATTTGAGAATAAATCGCATATATTACGGTGATTTCCCCCTAAATAACTGTGTGCATTTCCTAAAAATAAGGATATTTTCTTTTTTTTTTTTTTGAGACAGAGTCTGGCTCTGTCACCAAGGCTGGAGTGCAGTGGCCGGATCTCAGTTCACTGCAAACTCCGCCTTCCGGGTTTATGCCATTCTCCTGCCTCAGCCTCCCGAGTAGCTAGGACTACAGGTGCCCGCCACCTCGCCCGGCTAGTTTTTTGTGTTTTTTAGTAGAGACGGGGTTTCACCGTCTCAATCTCCTGACCTCGTGATCCGCCCATCTTGGCCTCCCAAAGTACTGGGATTACAGGGTTGAGCCACCGCGCCCGGCTGGATATTTTCTTACATAACCTCAGCACAGTTAGCAAATTCAGTGAACTGAACACTGGTGCAATAAGTTAGACTCTAATCCAAGGGTTGCCAACCCCTTGGATGCCATGGACCTGTACCCCGGTCTGCATAGCAGGAGGTGAGTGGTGGGCAAGAGAGTGAAGCTTTGCCTGTAAGTACTCCCCATTGCTCACATTACTCCCCATTGCTCACATTACTGCCTGAGCTCCATCTCCTATAAATACATGTGTGGTTCAGTGGCAGCATTAGATTCTCACGGGACTGTGAACCCTGTTGTGAACTGTGCATGGGAGGGGATCCAGGTTGCATGCTCCTTAAGAGAATCTAATGCCTGATGATCTGTCACTGTCTCCCATCACCCCCAGATGGAACCATCCGGTTGCAGGAAAACAAGCTCAGAGCTCTCACTGATTCTACATCAAGGTGAGTTCTATAATTATTTCATTATATATGACAATGTAATCATAATTGAAATAAAGTGCACAATAAATGTGATGCACTTGAATCATCCCGGAACCACCCCCCGCCCCCTACCCAGTCTGTGGAAAAATTGTCTTCCGTGTCCCTGGTGCCAGAAAGGTTGGGGACCGTTGCTCTAATCTACTGTCTGTGTTACTGTTTTGTCAAATGACTCGAGAATGTCTTTTCTTTCCTAGCATATTTGTTCCTATCCTAGGATTATGTGTTGCATTTAGCTGTCAGGTCTTCAAACACTTTAATAGACTATATATATTTTTGTAGTTGTTGTAATTTTTCAGATGGAGTTTCACTCTTGTTGCCTAGGCTGGAGTACAGTGGTGTGATCTCGGCTCACTGCAATCTCCACTTCCTGGGTCCAAGGGATTATCTAGCCTAACCCCTCCGAGTAGCTGAGATTACAGACATGCACCAGGACACCCAGCTAATTTTTGGTTTTATAGAAGAGGTGAGGTTTCACCATGTTGGCCAGGCTGGTCTCGAACTCCTGACCTCAAGTGATCCACCCGCTTCAGCCTCCCAAAGTGCTGGGATTACAGGCATGAGCCACTGAGCCCGACCGATAGACTTATTTTTAGGTCCTTTTCAAATAGTATCATCTGTATCTTCTCAGATGTGACTTCATTACTAGTCACACCTGTTAACTGTTCTGCAAGGGGGCAGATTTCCTCATCTTTGTAATTTTTGTGTGTGTGTTCATCTTCAGCAGCCGTTGTCTTCTAAAAGCATCCTGCACGTGCCATGTTGGTGCCCTGGAATAGCAGAGTTTCGCATTTGTCTCTGTGAGGGGTTCCCATGGGTGCACCAGTTGTGGCTGGCCTTTTTTTTTTCCTTTTCTTAAGATAGAGTCTGTGTCACCCAGGTTGGAGTGCAGTGATGCCATCACAGCTCACTGCAGCCTTGAACTCCTGGGCTTGGGCAACCCTCCTACCTCAGCCTCCCTAGTAAGTATGTGCCACCAGCACCACACCTAGCTGGGGTTTTGTTTGTTTTTGTTTTGTTTTGTTTTTTTTGTAAAGGCAGGGTCTCACTGGCCAGGCACAGTGGCTCACACCTGTAATCCCAGCACTTTGGGAGGCTGAGGTGGGCAGATCACCTGAGGTCAGGAGTTTGAGACCAGCCTGACCAACATGGCAAAACCCTGTCTCTACTAAAAATACAAAAGTTAGCCAGACATGGTAGAGCACGCCTGTAATCCCAGCTGCTTGGGAGGCTGAGGCAGGGAATCGCTTGAACCGGGAGGCGGAGGTTGCAGTGAGCCGAGATTGCACCACTGCACTCCAGCCTCGATGACACAGTGACACTCCATCTCAAAAAAAGAAGGCCAGGTGCGGTGGCTCAAGCCTGTAATCCCAGCACTTTGGGAGGTCGAGGTGGGCAGATCACGAGGTCAGGAGGTCGAGACCATCCTGGCTAACATGGTGAAACCCCGTCTCTATTAAAAAATACAAAAAAACTAGACGGACAAGGTGGCGGGCGCCTGTAGTCCCAGCTACTCCGGAGGCTGAGGCAGGAGAATGGTGTAAACCCGGGAGGCGGAGCTTGCAGTGAGCCGAGATCCGGCCACCGCACTCCAGCCTGGGTGACAGAGCGAGACTCCATCTCAAAAAAAAAAAAAAAAAAAAGACAGGGTCTCACTATGTTTCCCGGGCTGGTCTTGAACTCTTGGCCTCAAGCAATCCTCCCACCTCAGCCTCCCAAAGTGCTGGTATTACAAGTGTGCTCCACCATGCCTGATCTGAACCATTTTTATGTCAGTTTGTTAGCTTGGAGTTTCTGTCCCATGTGGGTGGCCCAGGTGTAGCGCAGGCCCCTGGTTCCACATTCTTAGATATGACTCCGTTCTTAGATATGACTACCCAGAGTTCGAGCGCGGCACTGGTTTCTCTAATTTCACAAAAGGGCAGCTCCTCTCGGGCTCCAGCTGTCTGCAGAGGGCCAGTTCCAGAACCTCCTGCTGTGTGTGATGCTTTGGCTTTGACTCCCACCCCTAAGACAGATACCTGGTCCTGGACCCTTTATGGGCAATTCAGCTTCAAACCACTGGCTATGGGACCTTCTTAAATTCCAAGGGCCTGGCTGTTACGTTTCCCCATCTTGTCTTTGAACAGGGAGATGATGCAGTTCTGTGTGTGGAGTGTGTATGTGTGAGTATGTGTGTTGGCTTCCTACACCTGCTGGCTCAGACAACTTGACTGAAGTCTCTTGCAGCTGCAAGACTTGGGCAAGCCATATAAGCTCTCTGTTCCTCAATTTACCCATCAGGAAAATGGGATCACAATGGTACCCATATCACAGGGTGGTTGTGAGGCTTTAATGCTATTTAAGATATGCAACCCGCTGGGCACAGTGGCTCACGCCTGTAATCCTAGCGCTCTGGGAAGCCGAGGTCAGGAGTTTGAGACCAGCCTGGGCAACATGGTGAAACCCCATCTCTACTAAAAATACAATATTGGCCAGGCGTGGTGGCGGGTGCCTGTAATCCCAGCTATTCAGGAGGCTGAGGCAGGAGAATCACTTGAACCCGGGAGGTGGAGGTTGTAGTGAGCCAAGATCATGCCACTGCCACTGTACTTCAGCCTGGAAGACAAAGTGAGATTCCGTCTCAAAACAAAAAACAAAAAACCGGGCACAGTGGCTCACACCTGTAATCCCAGCCCTTTGGGAGGCCGAGATGGGCAGATCACGGGGTCAGGAGGTCGAGACCATCCTGGCTAACATGGTGAAGCCCTGTCTCTACTAAAAATGCAAAAAAATTAGCTGGGTGTGGTGGTGGGTGCCTGTAGTCCCAGCTACTCAGGAGGCTGAGGCAGGAGAATGGCATGAACCTGGGAGGCGGAGCTTGCAGCGAGCTGAGATCTGGCCACTGGACTCCAGCCTGGGCAACAGAGCAAGACTCCGTCTCAAAAAAAAAAAAAAAAAAAAAAACACCACCAAACCTTGTTTAGCCTCCCATTCTGTTATCTAGAACAGCCACGTCAGACCAGAAGAGCACACCCCAGAACTCAAAACCATGCTTTTCCCTGGGTGAGGAGTAAGGGGTGGTTCTAGTTTTGGTTGTGTGTTTGTATGTATACATTTTCTGCAATCAACAGGAGTTACTTTTATGATTACAGGGGAAAGGGCAATCAATACTTAAAACAGCAGGCACCTGCTTAACTCTTTAAGCGCTGAGAGCCAGCTAGTGTTCAATAAAAGCTTCAGGACGGGCTTGGCATGAGCTGACATTTTTGCAGGGGTTAGTCTGGCTTGAAGGAGGAGGGAGGAGGGCAGCCGAGGAGAGTGGTGTTTCCTGTACTGCGTGTGTTTGAGGGGACGGGGGAGCAGTTTTAGATTCACAGAAAAATTGAGCAGAAGGTGCAGAGATTTCCTATATACTCCCCACTCCCCCAGACGCACAGCCTCCCTGATTTTCAACATCCTGCACCAGAGTGCAGGTAAGAGAGCGAATCTGCAGAGTAGACAGTGGTCACTCTTAGGAGTACGGCCTTGCCTGGCTCTGGGAAACCCAAACTCCAGGGCTCCAAGACTCCACCCAACTCTCCACCTACTCCCAACCCCCAGTTCAGCAACAATCCCAGGCTGGAGTGCAGTGGCGTGATTTCTGCTCACTGCAACCTCCGCTCCCCCAAGCTCAAGCAATCCTCCCACCTCAGCCTCCCCAGTAGCTGGGACCACAGGCCTATGCCACCACACTCAGCTAGTTTTTATTTTTATTATTTCAGACAGAAAAAAAAGAGTGCAGTGGTGCGATCTCAGCTCACTCAATCTCCACCTCCCGGGTTCAAGTTCTCCTCCCTCAGCCTCCTGAGTAGCTGTGATTACAGGCGCATGCCAACATGCCTGGCTTATTTATTTATTTATTTATTTTTGCCCGGGCTGGAGTGCAGTGGCATGATCTCGGCTCACTGCAACCTCCGCCTCCCGGGTTCAAACGATTCTCCTTCCTCAGCCTCCCAAGTAGCTGGGATTACAGGCGCCTGCCACTATGCCCAGCTAATTTTTTGTATTTTTAGTGGAGACAGGGTTTCACCACGTTGGCCAGGCTGGTCTTGAACTCCTGACCTCGTGATTCGCCTGCCTTGGCCTCCCAAAGTGCTGGGATTACAGGCATGAGCCACCGCGCCCAGCCAATTTTTGTATTTTTAGTAGAGACGGAGTTTCACCATGCTGGTCAGGCTAGTCTTGAACTCCTGACCTCAGGTGATCTGCCCACTTCAGCCTCCCAAAGTGTTGGGATTACAGGCATAAGCCACTGCGCCCGGCCTAATTTTAACTTTTTTTTATAGAGACAGAGTCTTGCTATATTTCCCAAGCTGATGTCGAACTCCTGAGCCCAAGTGATTCTTCCGCCCCGGCCTCCCAAAGTGCTGGGATCACAGGTATGAGCCACTGTGCCCACTAACACCACATTTCTTGTGCGAAGCAGAGACCTCGCTGTGTGGGCAGCCACAGCCCTGCCGTCTTGGCAATTTGAGGCTCATGGCAGCTGTCAAGCAGGCGACTGCAGAACCATCTGCTGTACTGCCTCTGTGTTAGTGGCTTCCCAGGGGAGAAGCCGGGGCCACTGGGAATGGAGAAGTTGGCCTGGCTCATCCAGGGGATGGCTGGGAGCTTCACTGGGGAACTGGTGTGGGGAAGAGTCAGTGACAGGGTTGGGATGGGAGGGTCCCTGCAGACAGGCAGGCATCCTGGCTGGGGCTTGGTGGGCCTGAGGAGACGAGTGCAGCCTGGGAGGCAGGAGCAGCCCTGGGAGACTCCTTGGTCCTGTTGTCTCCATCTCCATGACCCCTAGTGTGTCTTGTGCAGGGCCAGGCCTCTGCACATGTCCACAAAGGTCAAACAAACCCTCCAACACACCAGGAATTCCTTCCATCTACTCACGGTTTTTTTTTTTTTTTGTTTTCAAACAAAGTCTCTCTCTGCCGCCCAGGCTGGAGTGCAGTGGCATGATCTTGGCTCACTGCAACCCGTGCCTCCCGGATTCAAGTGATTCTCCTGCCTCAGCCTCCCGAGTTAATTGGGACTACAGACATGTGCCACCACATCTGGCTAATTTTTTGTATTTTTAGTAGAGATGGAGTTTCACCCTGGTAGCCAGGATGGTCTTCATCTCTTGACCTCGTGATCCACCGGCCTCGGCTTCCCAACGTGTTGGGATTACAGGCGTGAGCCACTGCACCTGACCTCACTCATGCTGCTGCTGCTGCTTTTTTTTTTTTTCTTTTTTTTTCTTTTTCTCTGTTGTCCAGGCTGGAGTGCAATGGCATGATCTTGCCTCACTGCAACCTCCACCTCCTGGGTTCAAGCAATTCTCCTGCCTCAGCCTACCGAGTAGCTAGGATTACAGGCATACACCACCACATCCAGCTAATTTTTGTATTTTTAGTAGAGACAGGTGTTTCACCATGTTGGCCAGGCTGGTCTCGAACTCCTGACCTCAAGTGATCCACCCGCCTTGGCCTCCCAAAGTGCTGGGATTATAGGTGTGAGCCACTGCACCCGGCTGACTCATGCTTCTTTAAGGACACTCTTCAGCTGGCGCAGCAGCTCACACCTGTAATCCCAGCACTTTGGGAGGCCGAGGCAGGTGAATAGGAGTTCGAGACCAGCCTGGGCAACATAGCAAAACCCTGTCTGTATACTAAAAATACAAAAATTGTCAGGCCTGGTGGCAGGCACCTGTAGTCCCAGCTACTCGGGGAGGCTGAAGCAGGATAATTGCTTGAACCCGGGAGGCAGAGGTTGTGGTGAGCCAAGATTGTGCCACTGCACTCCAGCCTGAGTGACAGAGCAGGATTATGTCTCAAACAAAACCACACACACACACACACACAAAAGTCACTCTTATTCACAATATGGGGAGGTGGGGACCAGCTAGAGGTTTGGGGCTGGACCTCTGCTTGGTGGTGGTTGTGATGGTCCCACGGGGAGCCACTGTGGCCCAAAGGCCTGAGCCATGTGGGCCCGGGCCTTGTTTCCTGGCCTGTGGGCTTCCTGGGTGCTGGGCCAGCTCCCAGGGAGTGACTCCTCCCTAAACTGTCCCTTTGCCTTGGGAGCGGAACCACGCAATAGCCTGACTGGCCCTGGCAGCCCATGCCTTGTGACCAGTCACCAGAGAGGGCACATGAGACAGAGGCCAGGGGTATCAGGGACATCCCCTGGTCAGACTCTGCTAGTTTCCCTGCCTTTCACTACGTGGCTGGACCACAGGGGAAGAAATGGCAAGAAACCGTGTCTAACTCTCCCTTGATACAAATTCAAAGCTGGCTTGGGAGATGGCCACCTCTGGGGCACACACCTAGACAGATCTAAGCCAGCAGCATGGCTGTTTGCTAGGCACTGTTCTGTGCCTGGGGCTTAATTTACAGAGGTACGGCTGAGTGACCATGAGAAGAGGCCAAAGCCATCGCAAGGTTGATCACATTTCCTGAGAGAAAGGGCACCCATGTCATGCAGGGCCTGTAGGGAACCCCAGGTTTGGTCAGGAGGCAGAAGCAGGAGCGAGGGGAGAGCCCAGGTCTGAGGCTTTCTTGGGGTTTCCATGGGAAAGGCCTGACAGGGCAGGGAAAGAGTTTAAAAATGGCTAGTTTAAGTAATTCTAGCAGGCTCTGGGCTGCAGTGTGGTCTCTAGTCACCTGATATCTGGCCCTGGGTGATTTAGGGCAGGGAGAATCTTGGCTTGCAGGGCGAGAATTAGATAAGGAGGTGGCTGGGGCTGTAGACTTGGGGTTGTCTGGTTTTCTTGTTTGTTCGTTTGTTTGTTTTTTGAGACGGAGTCTCGCTCTGTTGCCCAGGCTGGAGTGCAGCGGCATGATCTCGGCTCACTGCAAGCTCCGCCTCCCGGGTTCACGCCATTCTCCTGCCTCAGCCTCCTGAGTAGCTGGGAATACAGGCGCCTGCCACCATGCCCGGCTAATTTTTTGTATTTTTAGTAGAGATGGGGTTTCACCATGTTAGCCAGGATGGTCTCAATCTCCTGACCTCATGATCTCCCCACCTCGGCCTCCCAAAGTGCTGGGATTACAAGTGTGAGCCACCGCGCCCACCCGGGTTGTCTGTTTTGTATATGAAAGGCATGCTCTGACCCGCACCTTAGCTATCTCTCTTTTTTTTTTTTTGAGATGGAGTATTGCTCTATGGCCCAGACTGGAGTGCAATGGCACCATCTCAGCTCACTGCAAACTCTGCCTCCTGGGTTCAAGTGATTCTCCTCCCTCAGCCTCCCGAGTAGCTGGGATTACAGCTGCCTGCCACCTTGCCCGGCTAATTTTTTGCATATTTAGTAGAGACGGGGTTTCACTGTATTAGCCAGGATGGTCTGGATCTCCTGATGTTGTGACCCGCCCACCTTGGCCTCCCAAAGTGCTGGGATTACAGGTGTGAGCCACCGCACCCAGCCTGGCCTTTGCTATCTCTAAGAATTGGCTAACCCTGAGCCCAAATGCCAGAGCAGCAAGGATACAGAAAATAAGAAAATGTAGTTAATAGAACCGGCCGGATGGTGAATGGATGCCAAATAGACAAATATGGAATCTAAGAAAACACAGAATAGGCACTGCTTCTGGGCTGGGCCCTCGCCAAGCCCTGCGTGTGCTTTAGGACAGGAAGTGTCACCATGGTATTTCTCCTACACTGGAAGTGGAAAACATGAGTGATCATGTCTCTGCCCAAGGTCAGCTGGCTCCTCACCACACACGGTTTTTCCCTGTGTAGGGAACTGCTTTTCCTGGCAAGACAAGCTTACTCAGTGCCCCTTCAGGGAGCTTCCTGCTGTCCATGTCCACAGGGCTCCGGGAGCCCAAGTCCCCTCCCACTGATCACCGGGAGCTGCCTATAGCCCCTCCTGGGATGGATGAATAGCTGCCAAGTGACAGAAACCAAGATTTTTCATGCCTGCAGGTTACTCTAGTCCCACTGGCATCATATCTCAGCATCATCAAATATTTAGGGAGTGCTCAGCTGCATTAGGAGCTGGACTTGCAAACAGTCTTTCTGTCTTGGGGAAATCCACAATTTGAATGGATCAGAATTTGCCTGTCACGTTCTCTGTGCCAGGCACGGGGGCAGGGGTGGAAGCACACGGGCCTCTGCCTCCCTGGCGCGCTGTAGGCACGAGCCTAAAGTCATCAGGTGACAGTCCCCGCCACGTTCCGGGGCGCCCCGACGGCTCCAGCAGCGAGTGGGGTGGGAGGCTTCCGGACAGTCCGGAGGCCCCGATGGCCAAGAGGAGCTTGGGCTGGAGGGGGCCAAGGCCCGGCTGCGACCGGGGGAGGGCCCGGGACGCGGGCAGAGGCAGCTCGAGGCAGACGCAAACACTCGGGCAGAGGCGCAGCCCCAGTCTCGGGGTGCGGAACGGGCACCTTCCTGGCCACCTTCGTCTGAGACCTTGCAGGCGGCTGGAGGCTGGGACGCAGCAGCACCCTGTCAGTCAGCTTTCGGCGCGAGGGGCTGCTGGCGCCCAGGTGTGCGCGCTCCGGGCCCGGCACCCTCAGGCACGCGCGTCCTCCCTGTGTGGACTACAACTCCCGGCGTGCCCCGCGTGCCTCCCGGAAGTGATCTCCCGAGTCGCCTTCGACCTCTGCGCCGGGCTGGCGCGCCGGGCCTGGGGAAGGGGCGGGCGCGCCGGGGACCCGAAGCGTGGGAGCGGAGGCCGAGATGGCTTCGGCGGGAGGCGACGACTGCGAGGGCGCAGCGCCAGAGGCCGACCGACCGCACCAGCGGCCCTTCCTGATCGGGGTGAGCGGCGGAACTGCCAGCGGGAAGGTAAGGGGCCGGGCAGGCCGGGGTCTCGCTTCTCGCCGGTTCCTACAAGCGGCCCGGTCCGGCTGGGGTCCAGAGAGGAGACCCCAGCCCCGGCCGAGGGGCCCCTTCCCAGGCGCGGGCAGGGCGCGGGAGCGAAGGGGCTGCGGGCCGCGATGGACTGGGGCGGCGGGCGAGGGGTTGGGTCGCTGGGCCTCCGGGCTTCCCCACAGCCTCTCCACCGGCCGGGCCCCTCAGAGCCCCCAGTACGAGCTGACCCGGTTGGGCCCCCGCGGTCCTCCCACTGAAACCATCCACACCTGTTGGTGTCCTCCTGCCTCCCAAGCATCCCTCGCAGGGGTCGGGTGGGTCAGTGTCTCCAGAAGCCAGCCCCGTGTAGAAGCCCCCAGGAGGGGCCCCCTGCCTGTCACAGGAGGAGAGTTTCCAGGCGGGAATCCCGCTTCTGTGTCTCCAGTCGACCGTGTGTGAGAAGATCATGGAGCTGCTGGGACAGAACGAGGTGGAGCAGCGGCAGCGGAAGGTGGTCATCCTGAGCCAGGACAGGTTCTACAAGGTCCTGACGGCAGAGCAGAAGGCTAAGGCCTTGAAGGGACAGTACAATTTCGACCACCCAGGTAAATCGAGAGCCCAACGGTGTGGGGAGGGCAGACCCCATTCTGGGCGGCCGCTCACCAGCTGCGCTTGGGCCCAGGGTTGGATGGATGCAGACCCACTTGGGCTGTTCCCCCCAGCTCCCCAGACAGCCTGCAGTGGAGTTGGCTGCAGCATGAAGTCAGGGGAACTTTGCCGAGTTCTCTGGGCCCAGGGTGTCCCCATAGGAGCGTGGTTGGAGCCAGTGAGGAAACCGGTTGCACCGTGGGGAGTCCTGCCCTGCCACAGCTGTGATCCTGGAGAAATCCTCCCATCTCCCTTTCCCACGTTGCGGCCTTCAGGGCCCTCCACACACACCTCTGCCCACTGTGGCCCTTCATTTCCCTCCCCTGCTTTGGGGCAAAGTCCTTAGAGAGGCCAGCGTGGGAGGCGGTGGGTAAACTAGTGCTGGTGGCCAGAAGCTCCGGGCTAGGTAAACAGGGACAGATGCGGCAGGGAGACACCTGCTGCTGCTAGAAGCTTCCACCCTGGCTGGCTGGCATGGTCAGCCTTTTCCCAAGGACTTGTGGGAAGAAGGCCTGCAAAGCCTTAGTCTAACCAGTTAGTCCCAGAAAAAGAGAGAAGCAGAGGCCCAGCCTACTCACCTCCCAGGAGAAACTGATCAGAAAACTCCTGTGTTCTCGCATCCCAGTGGCACAGAGCTTGGGCAGTGGCACAGCCTGAGAATAGCCAGGACAGGGTCATCCTGTGGTCTGCAGGGCTGCAGAGGACGCTGTTGCTACCAAACCTAAACTGTAGGGCAGGTCCTAGTCTACCTGTGTTCGGGTCCTCAGTGTCCCCAGCACCCAGCTGTGCTGACCCTAGAGCAGAGAGGGTTCCCTGCTGTCTGCTGCAGGAGGGCATCCAGCCTGTCTTGCCTTTGTCTCCATCCTTGCAGATGCCTTTGATAATGATTTGATGCACAGGACTCTGAAGAACATTGTGGAGGGCAAAACCGTGGAGGTGCCGACCTATGATTTTGTGACGCACTCAAGGTAAGCAGGTGGTTCTTGGGAGGGCCAAGGAGAGGGGCCGGCTAGGACGTCCCCTCTGGGGCTCACACAGGCCTGCCTGGTGGCAGGCCTCCCCCAGTTGGTTTCCGTGGGTCTTCCACCCCCTCCCACAGTCAGTGTCCCTGGAGTGGAAGCTGACTGTGTGTCTGCAGCAGAGCCCCTTTCCCCGTGCCCCTCTCAGGTTACCAGAGACCACGGTGGTCTACCCTGCAGATGTGGTTCTGTTTGAGGGCATCTTGGTGTTCTACAGCCAGGAGATCCGCGACATGTTTCACCTGCGCCTCTTCGTGGACACCGACTCCGACGTCAGGCTGTCTCGAAGAGGTAAGGCGGCCGTGGGCCTCCCTGCCTGCCTGGCCAAGGCTGGCTGCTGGCCCTGAGGTCTGATGCATGCCTGCCTCTTGCTGCTGCAGTTCTCCGGGACGTGCGCCGGGGGAGGGACCTGGAGCAGATTCTGACGCAGTACACCACCTTCGTGAAGCCGGCCTTTGAGGAGTTCTGCCTGCCGGTACCTGTGCTTGCTGCTTAAGAGTCCGTTTTTCCCTTTCACAAGGACACGTGGGACCCAGTACTGTGAGAGGGCTGAGTGACAGTGATTTGATTGAAAGAAGGAGAAGAATTTGGCTCATTACGGCCACATACCCTGGAAGTAGTTCTCAGCTCTGAAAACATTCTCTGTGCCTGCCCCTCCCTCTGCCTAAAAAAGCCCCATATTTCCCCCACATCCACACTAGCCGCTTCCCCCCGCCTCAGGTCCTTGCCCAGCGTCCGCGTTCAACACCGAAAACCCTCTGCACCTAGCGCCAGCCTCTCTGCTTGCTTCCTTTTTCCAGGGCACTTCTCATCATCTGACAAGTCCTGTGTGCTTATCCCCTTAGAGCACGTTAGACTTGTTGACTGCCAAGACCGGGATCTGGCCCTCAGAGGGTGCTTCATAGCTGCTCCTCCAGGGCCTGTGTCCCCGGGCTGCTCGGGGCCAGTGCTCTGAAATCTCAGAGCAAGCACTGTGGATAGATCCCAGCTGGCTCGCAGAGAGCAGGAACTCCCCGCTGCGCACCCACCTGTCTTTCCTCCATTTCTCCATCTTGTGTTTTGGGCTTGATGGGACTTGTGGCTCTACTCACATTGGAGTGTTTTAAAGAGAACATTTTGCCTGTTCCCTTTAAAAGGTAAAAATACAGCACAAAGGAACTGGAACCAAGATTCCTGCCTTTGATACGTAGGTCAAATAAGTTCTATCTGCTGCTTTTTTTTTTTTTTTTTTTTTTTTTTTTTGAGATAGGGTCCCTTTTGTCGTCCAGGCTGGAGTGCAATGGCGTGATCTCGGCTCACTGCAACCTCCACCTCCCAGGTTCAAGCAGTTCTCCTGCCTCACCCTCCCGAGTAGCTGGGATTATAGGCATATGCTACCACACCCAGCTAATTTTTGTATTTTTAGAAGAGATGGGGTTTTGCCATGTTGCCCAGGCTGGTCTCGAACTCCTGGCCTCAAGTGACCCACCTGCCTCAGCCTCCCAAAATCCTGGTATTGAGCCACTGTGCCTGGCCGGTTTTTTTTTTTTTTTTAATGAGGCAGAGTCTCGCTCTGTTGCCCCAGGCTGGAGTACAGTGGTACAATCACAGCTCACTGCAGCCTTGACCTCCTAAGCTCAAGCAATCCTTCCACCTCAGCAACCTGAGTAGCTGGGACCACAGGCATGCACCACCATGCTCGGTTAATTTTTAAATTTTTTGTAGAGATGGGGTCTCCCTGTGTTGCCCAGGCTGCTCTCCATCTCCTGGGATCGAAAGTAGGTGATTTGCAGTAAAACTCTGGATATCACATCTGACCCAGCGACCTGAATAGAGGAAGTGCTGTCACCTGCTATGTCCTGGGCCCAAGCCCCAGGGATGTTTTTGGTTTTTCGTTTGTTTGTTTGCTTGTTTTTTGAGACAGGATCTCACTCTGCCGCCCAGGCCCAAGTGCTGTGGTAAGATCTTGCTTCACTGTAGCCTCCACCTTCCATACTCAAGTGATCCTCCCACCTCAGGCTCCTGAGTAGCTGGAGACTACAGGCACACAACACACCACCACACCTGGCTAATTTTTCCTTTTATTTTATTTTATTTGCAGAGACAGGGTTTTGCCATGTTGGCTGGGCTGGTCTCAGACTCCTGGCTTCAAGCAATCCACCCACCTCAGCCTCCCAAAGTACTGGGATCACCAGTGTGAGCCACTGCGCCCGGCCTCAGCCCCACCCAGAGCCGTTCTTGAGCTTCCTTTTCCTTCACCTTCATGCTGAGTGGCTTGTGCGGTCCTCTACCTGGACCGTGTGGGGATTTCCCGACTGCATTCAGGCCCATCCCTGCTGGCAGTTAAGACCCATGTCAGCTCTCTGGGACTCCTCCAGCCCGTCAGACGATCAGACCAGAATGGAAAGCAGCCCTCGCCCTTGCGCTCATGCTTTCATGAGATGGGGTCCCACTGGCTGCAGACACAGCTGTCCCCAGGACTCGGTCCCTGTCTGCCTCCTGCAGCTTGTCTCTTCTGCCGCCTCCTTGACCCAAATCCACATGCCAGCAGCACCCACCGTTCCAAGTTCTGTCCTTCGGCCCAGACCCTGCCCTCCCTCTTCCCTCAGCTTTGTCTGATTCAGGCATGTTCTCCAGGCAGCTTCCCCCTCCCCTAAAGCCCCCTGCCCTGCCCCCACCATCTGGCTGCAGGCCCTCCCCAGCAGCCCTGCATTTCCTGGTATATCTCTGTTCTTGTCCTTCCTCAGCAGCAGAGCATCTGACGGGATGAGAATCAGTCAGCATTGAACCAATGAGTGGATGGGTGAGGGAGTAAGGTACCATCGGTGTCTGCCTGCAGCAATAATGCGTGGTGGCATCTGTCCTGTTGCTGTGCCAGGGTATTGCTAGAAGCTTCATAATTCCAGAGGAACAATGTCACACTTTGTAGACGTGCCACACGTAGCTTGGCCCAGTGAATCCAGTCGTTAGCATAGCCAGCTGTCTCCTGTAATGGAATGGGAACACTGAAAGAGGCACTTCCTTTTGGCTGCCTCAGCTGCACTTTCTGCCTCACTTCTTGGATCATGGCATCTCACACCTGAGGACTGAGTCCCTGTCCCCCATTTGCTGATGACACCAGCACCTCTGAGCACCCCAGGGCCACCCTTCCTGCTGTCCCATCTGTTTCTAAGCATCTTAAAATCACCTTGGAAGGAAAAGTCCTCATGGAAACCCCCCTTGTGCCTTACAGACAAAGAAGTATGCTGACGTGATCATCCCGCGGGGAGTGGACAATATGGGTAAGAAGCTGGCCTGCTGGGCTGTCCCCCCGCCCTCCCAGAGCTTGAGGCAGGGACAGTTCCACCAGCGTGCAGTTACCGAGTACTCCCCTGTGTGCTGGAGGCCTGCCACTGTTGATCTGCGGCACAGGGTTAAAATATGCTTAAAAATGTATGTAGGCCGGGTGCGGTGGCTCATGCTTGTAATCCCAGCACTTTGGGAGGCCGAGGCGGGTGGATCACGAGGTCAGGAGATTGAGACCATCCTGGCTAACACGGTGAAACCCCGTCTCTACTAAAAAATACAAAAAAATTAGCTGGGTGTGGTGGCGGGCGCCTGTAGTCCCAGCTACTCAGGAGGCTGAGGCAGGAGAAAGGCGTGAACCCGGGAGGCGGAGCTTGCAGTGAGCTGAGATGGTGCCACTGCACTCCAGCCTGGGCGACACAGTGAGACTCCGTCTCAAAAAATAAATAAATAAAAAATAAATAAAAATGTATGTAGCTGGGTGTGGTGGCTCACACCAGTAATCCCAGCACTTTGGGAGGCCAAGGCAGGGAGATCACTTGAGCCCGGGAGTTCAACAGCCTGGGGAACATAGCAAGACCTCAATTTCTACAAAAAATAAGAAAATTACTTGGGCATGGTGGCATGCGCCTCTGGTCCCAGCTACCCGGGAGGCTGAGGTGGGAGGATTGCTTAAGCCTGGCAGGTTAAGGCTGCAGTGAGCTGTGATTGGGCCAATGCACTCCAGCCTGGGCAGTAAAGTAAGACCCTGTTTCTTAAAACATACATATATATATATATATATATATTCAAACCTGTTAGCAGAAAGTATTTTAAGCAACTCTAACATAAATTCCTGAAAGGCCAAGCTAAGAAGTCTTATTTTGCTGTGTCCTGATGCGTGTTTCTGTCTGCTGAGATTTGACCCGATGCCCAGCTCCCGCAGGCCTGTGCCTCAGGGCAGAGGTTGGGCGCCCACTCCTGGCTGAGTGCTGCAGGGAGGGGCAGTCTCCATGGGGGATGGACGTGGCTAACCTGCTGCTTGTCTGTCTCTTGGCGCAGTTGCCATCAACCTGATCGTGCAGCACATCCAGGACATTCTGAATGGTGACATCTGCAAATGGCACCGAGGAGGGTCCAATGGGCGGAGCTACAAGAGGACCTTTTCCGAGCCAGGGGACCACCCTGGGATGCTGACCTCTGGCAAACGGTCACACTTGGAGTCCAGCAGCAGACCCCACTGAGGGGCTGCCAAGCCTCCGGGTAGGTCTCCCGCCCGGCATGTGTGTTCAGGGACTGAGCCTGGGGATGCCCACCCACATCCACTGCTTCCGTTTGGCACACCCCAGGGGGGGTGTTAGCAGTGAGGCCTTCCTCACTCAGGAGTGGAAACTCAGATGTGTCACTCAGACTCAACTTGCTAGGACACTGACAGGCGTTCCTGAGGTTTTCAGCCACTTCCTCAGGCTCACTGCAGTTTAAAGATCTCTCTAGGTCACTGAGAAATGCCAGAGTGTGCGGGAAGCCTAGGAGGCTTCTGTGAGGACTGAGGCACATATTGGGGAAAGTGAGGAGACAGCCTGGACACTGGCTGGCTGGTGTTTTGTTGACAGTGAACCCACAGGGGCAGAGCTTTTCTCCCGTCTGATCTGGTTCTTACACACTCACACATGTAACTCGAAAGTTTTGTGAACAAGTACTTTCCTTTTTTACATGTTCCATGTCCTCATGTTTTCTGTTCTGTTCTGTCGCATAACACAAGGCTGCTTGTGGCCTACAGACCTCATTTCATGACCCGGCGGTCCACAGTCCAGCGTGGCCTGCACGGGTGTGGGGAGCCGCCGAGGGATGTTTTCCCTCCTTGCTTGTGCCTTAAAGGCAGAGAAGCGAGGCGGCACCCCGGGAGCGCCCAGCATCACACCCAGGCTCATGCGGGGCCAGGCTGGGAGCCCATGCAGCAGGGCAGAAGGCAGCGGAGGCCAGTTCTGTCCCGGCTGAAGAACAGTGTCCATGCACAGTCCTGCCTGGGGTCGGGCCCTTGCTGACCCTCACGGGAGTCCCCAAGGTGCTGTCTGGACAGGCTCTCCCACGCCGGGGTGGCTGGTGGCCACGTGCAGGGAATGGTGCCTCTGGCTGTGGCACACACTAGATCACCCAGGTCCTAGCAGACATGGCCGCCTGAAGTCAGTGTGCCGCCTCTGTGCTGCATGGAGCTCGCAGCCTCACGTGTGAACACCCGTGTCTGGGTTGCCTGGGTTGATCCTCTCGCATGGGGCTGTCTCTGGGAAGTATAGCTTGCTGCTGCCACGGGCAGCCCCAGCCCCCGTCCGTCCAGGCTCCCCACGGTAGTGACGCAGACATGGCGTGGGTGAAGGGAGCTGAGCTCTGTGGCTGGGTTCTGACAACAGTAATGGTTTGGTCCAGCTTAGGCCCCTTTGGAGGGAGAATCAATAAATAACACCAACTACAAATGCCAGTTTGTCCCTTTTTAAATTATATTTAAAAAGACAAAGGCAAGGAGCTGTATGGATGACACACACCTTGACCACTGACGAAACTTTCACTCAGCCCCGTCTCAGCAGTCTCAGGAGGGTTTCCACACAGCATGGTGTGGAGGGCCAGTCTTGATGCTGTCACAGAGAATGACTCGCAAGCCCCAGCCCCGGCTCTGTTCAGGCGGCCCTCCTGGACGCCTGTCCCGGGACGCCTGCCGGGCCCACTCAGGGCAGGGCTGGGACTTGCTCAGTTTGCTGGGTGTTCATGAAGGAGGATCGGGTCTGCCAGATCAAACTCCACTCTGCAGCGGTTAGCAAGGACCAGGCCCCGGTCTGCTGAGGCCACTTGCTCCACTGCTGGCCTTGGGTTCTCAGCTTTTCTTCATCGATGACTCCTACACTGGCCGCTGAAATACTCCGTGTCTTAGCTCAGGGTTGAAGACACGGAGGGAACATCTTCATTGTTGAGAAAAAATGAACTTTGCACAAAAGGAGGTGCTCATCAGAGGGCTTTTCAAGAATGAGACCCCCACGCGTTCCAGCAGAGGCCCTGCTGAGCCCAGCCTGTGTCCTCCCAGCACGGGGCCCACCCTGCTCGTTAAGTACACTGACCAAGACCTTGACCTTGTCCCGACCCCAGCTTGGGTGTTCTTTGCCATGCTCTTGTTCTAGTGTTTTCGGATCAAGATGTCCCAGCTGTCTTTCCAGCGAAGGGCCTTGAGTTCATGTGGCGAGAGTGACTTGTCCCCGTAGGTGAGTGGGCGCAGTGTGTTGGACACGTGGCATGCGGAGGAGTACCAGGCCACCACCAGGGCACTGAAGACGCTCCTCTGGAGCTGGGACCTGCAGAGGTCAGAGCAACGTGGGGGAGGATGGCTGGCCACTGCGGCTTCCCTGCCCAGCAGCCTCTTGGCATCTACTGTCCCCACGGTCGCCCCCCGAGGCCTGGGGTTCTGCCTTCAGGTGTCTGTGTCTTATCTCCTGCCACCCGTGACCATCTCCCGCTTGGATGCACAGAAAAGGAACCCCCTGACGACTCAGGCCTCCACAGTAGCTGGGCCACCTCCACACAGATGCCAGAGGACTGGTCCCAAACCCACAGTCCTACCTTGTGTCGCTTCCTGAGACCAGGAGGCCCTTGCCCTCCAACCTCCAAACACACTCCGGTTTAGAAGCTTTCTTGGGTTCTCTCCATCACACCACACAACCCAGCTGTAACCAGCTGCTGTTCCTGACACCCTGAGGCTCCTAGGCCTTGCTCCCTGCTCCCGAATCCTCCAGGCCACCCACATCTCTTCATCCCTTCCCCATCTTACTACCCACTCCGCTTTCATCTCTGTCAGCCGTGACTTCTCCCTCTGGGTTCCTGCAGTGCCTCATCTGGGCATCTCTTCTGAACCTCACCCATTCCCCGGAGAGGCCAGGAGGATGTCAGTGTAACGTGAAATGGGAGAGGTTCGCTGCACCCCATGTGTTTGCTGCACATGGGCTGTCCAGCAGAGGGCTGCTGCCTGGTCCAGCCACTGTCTCTGCCGCCCCCATACCTGCATAGGTGGTCGCTGATGTGCTGCAGGACGACAGGGAGCAGAAGGATCTGGAAGGTGAGTGCAGGCAGGTAGTGGTAGAGGAAGAGTGTCTTCTCCATCAGGAAGAACGGGAGGTAGTTCACTGCCCAGCCACCAGCACACAGCACCCCAGCCAACACCCAGCGCAGCCAGGCATCTACAGGAAAGGGTTTGAGCCACACCGGCTCTGCTGCTCCCACAGGCCGGATTTTCTCTCTCTCTCGCTTTTTTAGAGACAGGGGTCTTACTATGTTGCCGAAGCTGGTTTTGAACTCCAGGCCTCAAATGATTCCTTCACTTTGGCCTCCCAAAGTGCTGGGATTACAAGTGTGAGCCACTGCGCCCGGCCTGGCTGCCCGTGTTATCCAGCCATTTCCAGCGCATATGGGCAACATGGGACCAAGGAGGCAACTCTTGGCCAATACGCTGCACTCAAATGGAGGTGCCTCTAACGCAACATGGGAACTTAACATTTTGTCTCTTGAGAGACAAACATAATTTAAGATCCCGCAATACAGAAACAAAGAGGCTGCCTTAAGGGGTAGGTTCCTATGAAGTTGGTTTGTCACCTGAGGTGGTGAACGCTCAGCAGGAAGAGGAGGAACAGACATAAAAATGAGCTGTGAGCCGGGCACAGTGGCGCACACCCGTAATCCCAGCACTGTGGGAGGCCGAGGCAGGAGGACGGCTTGAGCCCAGGAGTTCAAGACCAACCTGGACAACACAGCGAGACCCCATCTCTATATTAAAAGGAAAAAAGCCATGTGGGAGATGTACTAACCCTGAGGGAGGTCATGGACGTTTCTTCGCCGTCGGAGCAGGTACCATGAGGACAGCAGGGAGTAGACAGCCAGGGCAAGGCTGCCCGAAATCCAGATCACTATATTTCCAAGTAGGTGGATCTGAGCCTAAAGGAACATGGAAGATGCTGTTAGCCCCCTGCCCTCTGCTCAGGGAGGGAAGAGAACACAGGAAAGGAATTCAGATGCATGTGCTACTTCAGCAGAGTGAAAAAATGCCAGGCACAGCCTGGAGTCCACTAGGCCTTAACACTACTGTGGACAGGTCTGCGCCTACTCAGACCTTTCATTAAAAGCACTGGTGCCAGCCGGGCGCGGTGGCGCACGCCTGTAATCCCAGCACTTTGGGAGGCTGAGGTGGACAGATCACCTGAGGTCAGGAGTTCGAGACCAGCCTGCCCAACATGGTGAAATCCTGTCTCTACTAAAAATACAAAAATTAGCTGGGCATTGTGGTGGGCACCTGTAATCCCAGCTACTTGGAGGGTGAGGTAGGAGAATTGCAGAATTGCTTGAACGTGGGAGGTGGAGGTTGCAGTGAGCCAAGATCACACCACTGCACTCCAGTCTGGGCAACAGAGCAAGACTCCATCACAAAAAGAAAAAGCACTGATGCTCTCAGTTTTGTAATTGGAAACTGAAGACCCGGAGCAGATGGCTCCGCTTCGTAACAGCAGCACTGTCTGCAGAGGAGAATGCAAAGTGCGCTCGGAGCTCAGGGTGGGGCGGCCTCTGGGCTTGCGCCTCTGCCTTCGGTGCACGTGCTGAGTCGACCTACCCACCTCTGAGAGAGGAGGAAAAAGGTGGGCATTGCCAGTGTCTGCCCATCCAGTGAATATGTATGGGGCACTAACTGTGCCCAGCCTACAAATGCTTTCCCTCTGCTGGGTGGAGAGAGACGGCATGCACATCAACGAAGCACCGGTAAGCTCCACCGCCAGGTGCCACCCAGAAAATCGAATGGGAACATCTTTTTTTTTTTTTTTTTTTTTTTTGAGACGAAGTCTCGCTCTGTCCCCCAGGCTGGAGTGCAGTGGCGTGATCTCGGCTCACTGCAAGCTCTGCCTTCCTGGTTCACGCCATTCTCCTGCCTCAGCCTCCCGAGTAGCTGAGACTACAGGCGCCCGCCACCTCGCCCGGCTAATTTTTTGTATTTTTAGTAGAGACGGGGTTTCACCGTGGTCTCGATCTCTTGACCTTGTGATCCGCCCGCCTCGGCCTCCCAAAGCGCTGGGATTACAGGCGTGAGCCACCGCGCCCGGGAACATCTTAAAACCACTTCCGCCAGGAAAAGGGGAACAGCGTGTCTCCACAAAAGCAATCAAGCCGCGTTTCCTTCAGCAGGCACATATGCCACGCCCCTACTCCGGGCTCCAGGCTGCCAAAGCGTTTACAGAAAAGCAAGTCACAGGCCTTTGTCAGGAAAAGCTTTGGAGAAACCCAGCACTTTCTAGGGAACAGTGGCCGCTCTTAATGCCATAAGGAATTCTCAAGAAACAGGATGAATCCATGACTGTCAGCTGTCAGCACTGCTCACTTACGCTGGTCCTGGGGTGCAGCCAGTAGGCGATATTGGTGTCCAGGGTGACCCACTCCAGCGGGCTGGAGCTGTACTTGTGTTCCGAGTCATCGCTTCTCAGCGCCAGCATCCTCCACTGGAACAAAGCAGAGGCCTCTGAGAGTGAGGATGGGGGCTGCCTCCCGTTGTGCGTGGATGTGGTCAAAGGAGTACACCGCTGCCCCCTGCACACAGACCGTCCCACCTCAAGTTCATTCGGATCACGTGTCAGAGGCAGCATGATCAGAACCTGGATTCTAGCCCTGGCTGTGGCCTTGGGAGCGTCGCCCCACCCTATGTGCTCCGGTCACCTCCTCTGTAGACTAAGTGACCGGGCCGAATGCTCTCTAAGGTCACGTTCGGATTTGTGACCCTGAGTTTCTGATTGTGACTCCTCTTGGGCTCTGTTGAGTGTGGCCCATTTTGCTGCCTGGGGCCTTAAGACACCCTGGTGATGTTGCAGAACCTCCTGGGTCCCTATATTATTCCTGACCACAAGGTGTGGGCCAGGGGTGTCACACACCGTCCCTTACACTGGAGAGAGGAGACACTCATTCTGTGGTGAGCCTGTGGTTCCAGCATCAAAGCCTAACCTGGTTTGAGACCTGTGTAGCCCCCAGGCCTCCCAGCTGAGGAGTCAGTTCTCAGTGAGGTAGGCTGGCTTCCCCTGGCCGCTCCTCACCTGCAGCTCCAAGAATCTCGCCATGAAGCTGAGGTTCCTGCTGACATCCACCTGCGCAGGTGAGTGCAGCTCCCGTTCCCGCTCCCTCTGCTCCTGGCCTGGCAGAACAGACAAGGGCATGACAGATAGAAGTAGCACAAGGTCAAGAGCTCAGAGCAGAAGCTGTCAGCACAGCAAAAAGCTGGCTTCCTGCCTTTCCAACAAGCCACAAAGACCCCTCATCGAACCGCATCATTCTACTTAGCTTTCCCCGCCACATTCAAGACTACCCCGTCAAATGAAGCGATTTCGACCGAGAAGGCTCCACTTGCACAGGGATAAACTGGCTGCCTTCCAGCGACACCTCGGAAGAAGCGTCTTGAGTTGTTACCACAGCAGCCGGGTGCAGGGAGGGAGATGACCTGCCACCAAGCATGGAGAATGTGCTCTGTTCCCTTCCCACCAAAACGAGAACTGTTTGGGATGTTACGAAAATATTGAGCAGCTCCAAGTGCATTCCCAGTGGCGGAAGCCACGCTGCGGACTCACTCGCGCCGTATCGGTGCTCCTCCACGTTCCACACCATGCTCTCATGATAGCCCCGGGACAGCTTCTCCCCAACGATCTCCAGCTGCCGATACCCCCAGTCAGGGAGGTGAGCCCCGCTCAGCTGGTGACACCGCGGGAGAGAAAAGGGTGTGATGGGAAGGCCGTGGCTCCCATATCCACTCGGGTTGGAAGGGGAACCCCTGTCCGGGTCACACTGTCAGCAGGTGCCCCTTGTGGGAGCTTCACCTTAGGATTCCATCCTGAGAAGTTACAAAAGCCGCCCTCCCTCAGTGTAAAGGGAAGCCACGATGACTCGAATCAAGCGTTCTGCCTGCAGAGAGGCGGTGGAGCCTGAGGGGCTCGGGGAACAGACTGGAGCCCGCAGCTCAGGACAGGCCAAGCCGATGACAGTGTCCTTACCTTTAAGACCGCAGAAGTGTTCACGTGCACAAAGCGGACCTCTGAGAGGATGGTCTTCCAGACGTCTGTGTCGGATCCTCTGTTCACAATTTCCTGCAAAAAGAGACCTCAAGGATTATTTCATTCCTTTTCAAATTTCCTTCAATGTAAAAATGAAGACCTGTCACCAAACAATGATACTGACTTGAGCCTGAGATAAAGAGACAAGCCCCCAAAGTGAGGGGAGCTACAAGGGGCTGGTGCTGGTCTTCCTTCCCAATGCCCACAGCACCCTGGGCTGCTCCGAGGGTCGCTGGGGAAGCGCGCCTTCCTCCTCGCCAAGGCTGTACAAGATGCCTCCTCACAGAAAATACAAAGCCTGATGTTCTTCGTGCCTCTCTGCAAAGCCTATTCATGGAGAGGGCTCAGAGCCCTGTCCAAAAAGTGAGCACATCTCAGTCCTTATCTGGCAGGACTCGCAGACGGCTCAAATGAAGGCCAGACACTGTCCCTGGGAGACACAGCTTAGAGATTTCCTTGCATCGAGTAATAAAACAGACAACATCTGAAAGCCTCTCTGCCTTGTCACAGCCTAACATACCGGAGCCTCACAATGACCCCATGATGTCACATGGCTGTCATTTTCCCATTTTATTGTTACAAGCAAAAGGATGGGTGAACCAAAAGGAAAAATGATTCTTCTCAATGGCAGTTTCAAACAGTCCATGTCCGGAAGTGCTCTGTGTCAGGAAGCGCTCTATGTCAGCAAGTGCTCCGTGTGAGGGAGTATTCCGTGTTAGAGGAAGTGTTCTGTGTGAAGAAGTGTTCTGTGTTAGAGGGAGTGCTCCGTGTGAGAAGTGCTCCGTGTGAGGATGTGCTCTGGGTGACGAAGCGCCCCGTGTCAGGGAGTGCCCCGTGTTAGAGGGAGTGCTCCGT